>NC_143190.1:72001875-72318750 GCF_051530095.1 Phoenix dactylifera | reverse complement strand
CATACCTCTATCTTTATTTTAGTTCATACGTTTGTGTGTTTTATTTTTAATTAGACAAAAAGTTTTAAAACACCCAATTCACCCCCCTCTTGGGTGACCATCTCTGGGCAACAAGTGGTATCAGAGCAGGTGCTCTGTGTATTTCTTGAAGACCTAACCGTCTTAGCCAAAGATCTAGATGCCAACACCCTTCAATAATGTTCCTGCTGAGGGGCAGGCAACCAATAGACCTCCACTCTTCAATGGGACAAATTATACCTATTGGAAGACTAGAATGAGGATTTTTATTCAAGCACAAGATTATGCCTTGTGGAGGGTTATAATCAAGGGACCACACGAACCATCTCACATGGTTAATGGCATTCAAGTTTCTAAACCTGAGGAGGATTGGGATGAGAATGATAATAAGATGGTTCAACTCAATGCTAGAGCCATGAACTCGTTATTCTGTGCTCTAGATGTGAATGAGTTCAATAGAGTTTCTACCTGTACTTCTGCCAAGGAAATATGGGATAGGCTTGAAGTTATCCACGATGGTACAAATCAAGTCAAAGAGTCTAAAGTGAACATACTAGTTCACAAATATGAGTTATTTAAGATGGAACCCAATGAAACCATCTCATGCATGTTCACACGCTTCACCGATATAATAAATGGTCTAAAGAGTTTGGGTAAATCCTACACTAATCCAGAACTTGTGAGTAAAATTCTCAGGTCTTTGCCGAAAGCATGGGAAGCGAAGGTCACGGCGATCGTAGAAGCCAAAGACCTCAACACATTGGGGCTTGAACAACTATTGGGCTCATTGATGACGCATGAGCTCACAATGAAGCAACATGAAGAAAATTAGCCAAAGAAGAAGACAATCGCACTCAAGGCTACTTCGAGTATGTGTGAAGAAGAAAGTAGTGAGAGTGAAGATGAAAGCGAAGATGAGGACTTGGGTTTAATAGTAAGAAAGTTTAAGAAATTCATGAGAAGAAAGAAACTCTTCCCAAGAAAGAAGTTTGGAGGGAGAAATGATTGGGAAAAAGAAAAAGAAAAGGAAAGAGACCCAATCATATGTTATGATTGCAAAAGACCGGGACACATCCGTTCCGAATGCCCTCAACAGAAGAAGCACTTTGGAAAGAAGAAGAAGAAGGCGTTGAAAGCAACGTGGGATGATAGTGACACATCCTCCTCCGAGGAAGAGAAGGAAGAGACCGCCAACTTGTGCTTCATGGCATTCGAAGACGATGAGGTATGTCAAAGCTCAACTACAAATTTTACATTAGAAGAGTTATATGAAGCTTTTCAAGAACTCATGAGTGATTGTAGTATGCTAGGAGCAAAGAATAAAGAATTAAAGGCCTCCAATCAAAGACTAAAGGATGATATTAAAAACCTATTGATTGAGAAGGAGAGCGTTAAAAATGTTAACACCATTGACCTAGAAAATAAAAATTCAAAACTTAGCATTGAAAATGAAACGGCAAAAACACTAATTAAGGAATTGAATCTAAAAGTAAAATCCTTACTCAATTGTAATGCCTCACTTGCACAAAATGTTGAATCCCTTAAAAATGATAAGAAAGAATTGGCTAAAGAAAATTTGGTTCTTAAAAATGAGGTACATAAGTACAAACCAATTGTGGAGAAATTTACACAAAGCTCTGAAAAATTAAATCTTATTCTATCAAATCAAAGAGCTGTTTTTAATAAAGCCGGATTAGGATATAAAACTAGCAAACAACAAAAGTATCTAAAGAATTTCTTTGTGAAAGCAAAAGATGTCAAAACTGAAAAACCTACATGCTTTCATTGTGGAAAAAGTGGACATAAAGCCTATTCTTGTATTCAAAGAAAGATTCAAACTAACAAGAGTACATTTGTAAAAGGTAAAAACACAACTAAAGTATGGGTGCCCAAGGGAACCAACTACACTAACCAAGAAGGATCCAAGAAAACTTGGGTACCTAAGAGCTTCACATGATTATTTTGCAGTATGCCTTGCAGCCGGGAATAAAAAGAGAATGTGGTATCTTGATAGTGGTTGCTCAAGGCATATGACCGGTGACAAGAGTCTCTTCGTCACCTTAAAATCAAAAGAAGGAGGAGTAGTCACATTTGGAGACAATGCTAAAGGTCAAATCATTGGTGTTGGTAAAATCTCCATATCACCCTCCTCATTTATTGACAATGTATTGTTAGTTAATGGACTAAAACATAATTTATTAAGTATAAGTCAATTTTGTGACAAGGGCTTTAAAGTGTCATTTGAATCTTCACTATGCATAATTAGTAGTCCAGTTGACAATGAGATCATACTTACAGGACATAGGCATGGAAATGTTTACATGGTAGACCTTGATGATCTCACCATGAAGGATGGCCAATGTCTTGTAGCCATGGATCCCAAAGTCAATGAGACTAGTTGGTTATGGCATCGTAGGTTAGGGCATGCTAGCATGGATTTAATTTCTAAATTGATTACAAAAGATCTAGTCAAAGAACTACCAAAAATAGACTTTGAAAAGAACAAAATTTGTGCTGCATGTCAATTAGGGAAACAAACAAGAAGTTCTTTCAAGTCTAAGAACATAGTCTCAACATCAAAACCCCTAGAACTAATTCACATGGATTTGTTTGGACCCACTAGAACTGCTAGTCTAGGGGGTAAGAAATTTGGTCTTGTAATTGTTGATGATTTTTCACGTTTTACATGGGTTTCATTTCTTGCACATAAAGATGAGTCCTTTTCCGCTTTTATCAAGTTTCATAATAAGGTTTCGAATGAACTCAATCTTAAACTAAAAGCAATTAGGAGTGATCATGGTACCGAGTTTGAAAATCAGCATTTTGAAAAGTTTTGTGAAGAAAACGGTATCAATCACAATTTCTCGGCACCTAGGACACCCCAACAAAATGGGGTGGTAGAAAGGAAGAATCGCACACTAGCAGACATGGCTCGGACCATGTTGTGCGAATCGGATCTACCAAAGTACTTTTGGGCTGAAGCAATCAATACTGTTTGTCATATTTTAAACCGTGCTTTAGTTAGATCTATCTTAAAGAAAACGCCTTATGAGTTAATGAAAAATAAGAAGCCCAATATAAGCTATTTTCATGTTTTCGGTTGTCGCTGCTTTATTTTAAACAATGAAAAGAACAATCTAAGTAAATTTAGTGCTAGATCAGATGAGGGGATCTTCTTAGGTTATTCCTCATCTAGTAGAGCATACAGGGTCTTCAACAAGAGAACTCTCGTTGTTGAAGAATCCATTCATGTTGTTTTTGATGAAACTAATGGAGATTCTTCTAGAAAAGAAGAAGATAGTGATGCAGGTATACTTGAGGACAGAATGAAGGAGTTCTCCATACAAGACAAACAACTTGAAGATGAAGTCAAAGAAGATACAATTCAGCAAGATGAAGAAGATCAACCCCAAGCAAGAAATTAAGATCTTCCTAAGGAATGGAGGTATGCACACGGTCATCCAAGGGATCTAATCCTTGGTGATCCTTCACAAGGGGTAAGGACAAGATCCTCTCTAAGAAATACTAGTAATTATCTTGCTTTCGTTTCACAAATAGAGCCTAAATCACTAGAGGAAGCCGAAAAGGATGAAAATTGGATAAATGCTATGCAAGAGGAATTAAATCAATTTGAAAGAAATCAAGTTTGGACTCTAATGAAAAGACCCCCTAATGTTTCAATTATAGGTACCAAGTGGGTATATAGAAATAAACTAGATGAAGATGGAATAGTTATAAGAAACAAAGCTAGACTAGTTGCCAAAGGCTATAATCAGGAGGAAGGAATAGATTTTGATGAAACTTTTGCTCCTGTTGCTAGGTTAGAGGCTATTAGACTACTTTTGGCATATGCATGCTTCATGAATTTTAAACTCTATCAAATGGATATAAAAAGTGCCTTTTTAAATGGTTATATAATGGAGGAAGTTTATGTAGGACAACCTCCAGGTTTTGAAAACCACTTACATCCAGATTACGTTTATAAATTGCATAAAGCATTGTATGGACTTAAGCAAGCCCCTAGGGCATGGTATGAAAGATTAAGTAATTTTCTAATTGAAAATAAATTTAAGAGAGGAAATGTAGACAAAACCCTCTTCATTAAAAGAAAAGGGAATGACTTATTGCTTGTGCAAATTTATGTGGATGATATAATTTTTGGTGCTACTAATGATAGTCTTTGTCAAGAGTTTGCCAAGCTTATGCAGGGAGAATTTGAAATGAGCATGATGGGTGAGCTCAACTTCTTCCTTGGGCTACAAATAAAACAATCAGAGGAGGCATCTTCATCAGTCAGTCCAAATATATCAAGGAAATGTTGGAAAAATTCAAGATGAAGGATGCAAAGGAAATCAGCACACCCATGGGCTCAAGTTGCAAGCTTGACAAAGATGAAAAAGGTAAAAGTATAGACTGCAAATTGTACAGAGGTATGATAGGCTCTTTACTTTACCTTACTGCTAGTAGACCAGATATATTATTCAGTGTTTGCATGTGTGCTAGATACCAAGCATGTCCTAAGGAATCACACTTGCAAGCTGTTAAAAGAATTTTCAGATATCTAGTAGGGACATCTAATGTAGGCTTATGGTATTCTAAGCAATCTGACATAAATTTAATTGCTTATTCCGATGCTGATTTTGCCGGGTGCAAACTCGACAGAAAAAGCACAAGTGGCACATGTCAATTCTTGGATGCTAATTTAGTTTCTTGGTTTAGCAAGAAACAGAATTCAGTGGCCTTATCCACAGCTGAGGCTGAATACATTGCAGCTGGGAGCTGTTGTGCCCAAGTGCTTTGGATTAAGCAACAACTCGAAGACTTCGGTATCAAAATGGACAACATACCAATTAGATGTGATAATACAAGTGCAATTAATTTAACAAAAAATCCTATCCAACACTCTAAATCAAAACACATAGAAATTAGGCATCACTTTATAAAAGATCATATGCTGAAAAATGATGTGATGATCGAGTATGTATGTACTGAAAATCAATTGGCCGATATCTTTACAAAGCCCCTTTGTAAAGATAGGTTCAACTTCTTAAGGAATGCTTTTAGCTTGTATGATCCTAGCAAATAAATTGAACTTGTATTGCAATGCTTTGCTACTCAAACTAGTAATCCACCTCAAGGTCACAAATAGCAAACCTAGTATCTATTAAGTGAAAGCATGAATCCATCTAAGCTAAATGACGAACTGTTTGACATTCCGGAGGATGGTTACCCTCCATTGGACTCTTCATGGAGATATTTTCAGAGCCTATTTCATAGGCATTCGAAACTTGGTCAAACATTCCTCATTTCAATATTGAAAAATTCAAAAAACATTATAAAAACTTTTGTAGGATGTATTTTTGAAGGGAAGAATCACAAGAAAACTAACTCTATATTCACCAAAAGAAATCACGTTGATTATTGTGGTTGAATAAAATAAATTGGAAAAAGATAGAAATCAGTCTGAAATTTTTCAGTGCCGGAGACGTCTCTGGCAAATCGCAGAGACGTCCCCCCGGCGAGACGTCTCGCGTTAGTCGTGGAGACGTCTCGGGGACCGAACGAGGGTTTTTAAAATAGGTGAAACAGCTCGAGCCGACCCGAGCTATCTTCTTTCGTCTCCGATAAAAACAAAAAACCCTAGCCTCCGTTTGCTCTCCACCACAAACCCTAGCCTCTTTCTCCCCATTTCCCTAGGGTTTCCGAACCATGGCACTTAAAAGAGCTAGGAGAACAGGTGGGAGGCGTCCTAGGGTAGCAAACGACGACGAGGAACGGAGGGAAGAGCCTTCCGCACCGTCTCCTCCGGTTGCTCCGCCAACCACGACCCTTTCCTGTGCAAATCGCACAGTAACCACCGGTAGGTACATAGACTTCCAATTCCTAGATAGTGAGGGGTTCTCTATTGGAGAGAGACTCCGTGCCCAAGGTTGGGAATATCTTTGTACACTCAATACATCAACCTACCCCGGCCTAGTTATAGAGATGTTTAGCCATATGGCCTTCCCTGATGTACCCTCCAGCTCAGCTGGACCTTCCACCTCTATGCCACCTCCTCCTCCAGTCAGTGGGCCTTTCTCCCTATCAGATGAACAGATGCACACTCTAGCATCTGTGATATGCCAGCAGATGAGGGAGGAGATGAGATCGATGATCACTGCTGAGTTGGCCCCCATCCATACCTCACATGAAGCTCTCCTACAAGAATTGAAGGAGATCAAAACTCAGGTAGAAGCTACAGCATCAGAGTTGGTTCATGTGGGTACCATCCAAACTATACGATCAATTGAGCTACAGGAGAAATTGAAGATCATATCAGATGGTCTTCAAGAGTTGACGAGCCCTGGAGGCAATTTGGGCACCGTGGCTGCCCAACTTAAAGGAAAAATTGAAAGGGCGAGTCTCGAGTTTGAAGCACTAGTAGCAGCCTTCCATCAATCTCAAGGAGATCAGTTCAAAACTCTACTAGATTCAATAAATGCATTTATAGAGGCAGCTGCTAGGGCTATTGAGCAACGTCGCCGATGAGGGACACTTTGTAAAAATCTAGGGTTCATCTGTTTTGTAAAACCCTAGGCTCATTTTGACACTTCTTTTGTATTAGGAATCAATACTTGTAATGATTTCCTTTCTTAACTTTGTAATGACTTCAAATGATTGCAATGATATATGAATGTCATACAATTCCTTTGAAACTTTGTGTATGCTTCAAATTCTGTGCAATCAAACTTTGTGTATGTGATTCTGTGATGTGCCATAAAAATCTCATAACATACCTTAAGTGTTCAAATTTGACACAACTTATCAATGCATATGAAACAGGGGGAGCACAACTACTTTTAAAAGGTCTGAAATGAATTCCAAAACAAAGGGAGAGTGAAATGAATGCTGCATTCATTAATAGAAATAATTTGGATAGAGGGAGCATAACTTGAATATCCTTGAGTGATTCATGGTAACATGCTGAATTCCACTAGGAATTGTGTCTTAAGTACCTAAGGATAATTTGTCCCCTTCATTGTTGATGACAAAAAGGGGGAGTAGGAGTAGTAGAAATATATGGAGTGCTTGTAGTAGTAGAATATATGAAGTGCATGGAGTAGAACCTATATATGGAATAGAAAATTGAATTAGAAAAGATAAAATTGAAGAATATTGGCTTTAAGCTTTAAGACAATTGCTCTTCTGGAAAAGAAAGGGGGAGTCAAAAAGTATCTAGCCTTCAATTGTCTAATTTACAATTTAACTTGATCCACAATTGCTCAAGAGCTACTTATGCATAAGGATAGAACTGAAAGTTGACTATATTGAATTATGCACAATGTATCTAGCTCTAATCAAAACATTATGCTTGTACATCTGATCAAATACTGTGTATATGTTTAAATTCCGAATCTTGCATATACTCAGTGTTTTGTCATCATCAAAAAGGGGGAGATTGTTGACCCCCTAATGGATTTTGATGAATACAAAACACTAGAGCATAATTCCCTTTATCTTAACAATTTATTTGAGAATTTCAGTTGTTTAATTAAGAATATTGTTAAGAAATGTCTAGGCAAGTTTCCATATTTTTCAAGGATTTATTGAAGAATTTTTAAGTTGAAGAAAACAGATCAAGGACAGCCGAGACGTCTTCGGGTTGTCTCAGAGACGTCTCTGGCACAAACAGGAAGAATTGGCACGTCTGGAGACATCCCCGGCACCTGGCGAGGCGTCTCGCAGGGTCGGAGTCGACTCCTGACACTGCGGAGTCGACTCTCTCAGAGGCGGCAGAAAGGCCGATTTCAAGGGATGCGCGCGAGTCGTCTCCAAAGGACGCAGAGTCGTCCCCGCTAGTAAAAAGCAGACTTTCCGAGTCGACCCCAGAGAGTGCGGAGTCGACTCTCTCAGGGTATTCCAGAGGGTGTGTTTTTTGTTGACAGAACTGCCGAGACGTCCCCTGAAAGAGCGGAGTCGACTCTCTCAGAGAATTCCAGAGGACTTGTTTTTCAGAGATAAAACAGCGGAGTCGTCCCCAAGGCAGCGGAGTCGTCCCCATGCAAAAAGCGTAAACATCCCGAGACGTCCCCGTAAAGTGCCGAGCCGACTCTCTCTCAGAAAAACAGAAAAACAAGAAGTCAAAGAGTCCTTCTGCGGAGTCGTCCCCCGTAAAGCGCAGAGTCGACCCCAAACAACGTCAAAGGAAAGTTTATACAGCCGAGACGTCTCGCGTTGAAGGGGAGACGTCTCCAGAGCGCCTGGGACGCGACTGACACACTTGTTCAGGTTTGTTTGAATTTCAAACTTCCATATCTTTGTGTCTAACGGCTATATTTGCTTTGTGGTCTATAAAAGGGAGCTCTTGAGTGCCTTCCAACAACTTTTCACCAACCCAACGCAAGATCATTCAAGAGAGAAGAAAGAAAAAGAGGTTCAAGGGAGTTAGAGCTTTCAAGAGGAGAAATCAAGCGCATTCAAGCCTTCCCATCAGATTTCTTGCTCAACTACTCACTCCCACTCGGCATTCAAAGCTCACATTCAAGCCAACGCGATCCACATCGGAAGAACCATCATTTTCCACGCTTCCAACGGCCAAAGGGTTCTTCCGGGTTTTAATATTTCTCACTGTTATATTTGCTTCTTAAGAGCTTTTAAATTCTTGTAAAACTTTTCATTATTGTGCTTGTTCCAGTCAAGGGACTTGGAACAAGGGAAAGGCGTCCCAAGCCTAGGTGAAATTGGGGGATTGTAGGGTTCGTTGTTAGCCCGGTGTAAAACAACGAGTTGGGTAGTGCACTCGCAAAACTACCGGACTGTAATCTTGGATTATAGTGGAAATTCCCAAAGGTGCTTTGGGGAGTGGATGTAGGAGCAGTGGAAGCTCCGAACCACTATAAAACCTTGTGTTTGCGATTGACTGTTCTCATACCTCTATCTTTACTTTAGTTCATACGTTTGTGTGTTTTATTTTTAATTAGACAAAAAGTTTTAAAACACCCAATTCACCCCCCTCTTGGGTGACCATCTCTGGGCAACAATTTTATTTTTTTTTAATTTTTTAAAAAATAATTATAATGACGTTTTAAATTGTTGTTATAAAAAATATCAGTTACAAAAATATGAGTTAAAGGCGGACACATTTAAGCAAGAAAAACCGACTCTTTAGCGACATTTTTCAAAAGTGTCGGCAATTTTTTTTTCACTCTAACATAGTCGACGCTTTAGAAAGCATCGGCAGAAAAATTATCGACGCTTATAAGCGTCGGTATATGTTTTACAAAGTGCCGGAAAAGATAAGTTTTTTTGTAGTGGATGATAAGAGCTTGCGGTTGTTATGGAAACTGCATGAGAAGCCATTGATTTTTTTTTTTGCAGTACAAGCCATTGATTTTTCATAGGGTAAGAGTTGCCATGGCATCAAATGTGAAACACCGGATGCCATTATCAGCTTGTGCAAGGCATGGATTAAGCCAATTGGACCTATGAATTCCAATGAACAGGGATGAGATGCCTGTTCCTCCTACTCAAAATGCTGACAGCACTTTATCGAATGCATGTTGACATGCGGCGTACGTGCACCACAGAAAGTATGGAATGGATGAATTGTGATCTCCAATATATTATTTGATTGAATATTTTTATTTTAAAACAAGTCTGGTAGTCTATCAGACGCGCGCGCGAGAGAGAGAACTAGTCTGGTAATGCAGTAATGGGTGTGAGGCGGGTGCATCAAAGTTCGCGCAACTGAGGGTGTTCGGGAATTCTCTCGAACAGGTGCGTGGTACCAATGGTTGACCTTGAGAAGGGGAGGAAGGCCACGCCTGAGGTAGGCAAGGAAGGGGTTCAGATGACGGCGACTAATGGTGGAGGAAGGAGGGGTCCGACTTGGGCGGAGGTGGCGAAAGGAACGCCGAAACGCCAGGCTTGGACTACTCACAAGATCTCTGACAGGAGCTGGGTTCGATACAGAATCAGTTTCCAGACGTCCTGGAGGTGGAGGAGGAGATGCTGGAGGAGTCACGGGGTTTTTGGAAGGATTTGGCGATTCTGGTGAGGAGCCTAGGGGGACAGGTTCCAGCGGATTGGGTAGTGAAGGAGGTTCGCTGTGCTCTGAAGCTCGACTACGACCCGGAGACCTTCACGATGCTGGATGGTTACATGATCCTTCGCTTGGCCAGTGAGGACCACCGGGAGGCGGCGGTGAGGTTTGGTCCGTGGATGGTGGCCGGACAGCTTTATGCTATGGAACGATGGCGCCCAAATTTTGTCCCCAGCAGGGATGATATCGATAGAGGTGTTGCTTGGCTGAGGCTGCCCCAGCTACCCTTGGAGTTTTGGCGAATGCCGATTATTCTACAACTGGCTACGAAGGCCGGGAAGCTGCTGGAGGTGAACTCGATTACAGATTAGAGGAAGAAGATGGGCTTTGCAAGAGTGAAGATCGAATTGGATTTCAAGGAGCCTCTGTGACCTAGAATATTTGTGAAAGGTAGGAAGGATGGAATGAAGGCGAAGTTATGGCAGGATTTCCTTTACAAAAACCTGCCATCCCTCTGTTATAAGTGCAACCGGGTGGAACACTATGAAGATAAATGCAGGCTGAACTCTCCGGCAGTGAGGGAATCAGAATCGGTGGAGATCTTGGGGGATGCGGCGACGGTGGATGGGATCAATCCTATGGATACTTCAGGTAAGAGGGAGGCAAAGGGGAACGGAACTATGGGGGCGTCGCCTTTCGGCCCCTGGCCGGTCACTCATAAAATCCGCCCTCCCTAGCCGGCAAAAGGAGGGAATTGGCCGAAGAAGATAATCGAGCATGATGGCGGGTCGGACTCGGCAGGAGGGAGCTGAGCTCGACGGCGAAGGGATCGGGTGCTGTAAGTACTTCGGTGGATCAAACGGATGGCAAAAACCGACTAAATTCGCCCGCCGAAAGACGCCGAAGAAGTCCCAAGCTGGTCCCTCCTCGACGGCTCCGCCCGGTGGAGTGGGTCGACTCGGGGGGGTTACTGAGTCTCAGGCCAAGTCGAGCCAGCGAGCTGGTTGATAAGTGCTTAATAATTTATAATTTAGTTATCTTTCTATAGCACTTATCAATGTTTTTAAACTGATAAATACATATTTTACCATGAAATTGAATAAACATTGAAATGAATTTAAAATATGATAAGAGGTAAATAATTCTTTTCTCAAAACAGACTCTAAACTTGTCTCTCTCCTGGTTGTAATTTTTCATGAAAACATATAAGGAGGAGATTGTGTTGACCCGGTTTAGTAACCTGATGGAGTTGTAATCAAGCTAAGGCTATGATTAAATAGGTTTTAATCCTGATTAGATAATTATTCTTGTATGAGGAAAAAGGTTTGATTGACCCTTTTTATTAAGTCACGGTCCTGCTCTTAGCCTTGTTGAGTCCGGTCTGAAGCAGTTTAGCAAGAATTAAATTTAAACGATATTGGGCTCGAGAGTAAGTTCAAGCAAATCAACGATCATGACCCATCTCAAACCTAAAGTCAATTCCCAACCAATTCCTTACCTGCCTTCATATAAAATTTATAAATTTAAAACAAGAAAAAAAAGAAAATAATGAATATAATAAAATAAATAAAAATAATTTCTGGAAGAATCACTGGATTCACTGTTCATATGAACAGTGTCCCGTGAAAACACTGTTCATATGAACAGTGTTACAAAAAAATATAATAAACAAAACTCCACTGTTCATCTTCTTCCCCGTAGTGCATCACGGCCAAGATTCGCGTCCTCCCTCCCGTTCCAGCCACAAGTCCCACGCGGTGCAGCCAGATCCAGATCCTCCGCCTCCTCTTCCGCCCGTGACACCTCCGGCGTCTCCCCGTCGATCCCGCGGCCAGCCCTCTTCCCAGCAGTCGAGATCCAGCTCTTCCGCATCAGCCCGTTCCAGCCGCATCCAACAAGCACACCAGCGAGTAGCTCCTCCGTCTTCTCCGAGATCCGGCAGTCTGCATTCCTCCCACCGATTCCCAGCTCCAATTCCTATGATTCAGCCTTCACCGCGATCCCAGCCGACTGCATTCAACGAGCCGGTAACCCAGCTCCTTCCGGATCGGCACCCGCTTCGAGCTCCATCTTTGCCCGAGATCATTCCCAGCATCACGCCCTCCTCCTCTCTCGGGATCCATTGCTGGTCTTCGGCGAGCTATAAGAGGAAGACGAAGAAGAGAAAGGAGGGGGGGCACGGTTCCAAGAAAAAAACAGAGCTTGCTCTGTTTTGAAGAGAAAAAGAAAACCAAAAAAAAAGAGAAGAGAATAAAAAAAATAGAGAGGGTTTGAGGCGGATGGCAAAGGAGTTCTTCAGCCAACCAATGGAGATGACAAGCACCATGAGTAGCTGAACCTCGGTTTAGGGGTTTGATGAAGCCATAGAGGAGTATTTGTTTCATTTTTATTGATTTGAGTTTGTATTATAAGATTATTGCATGATGAAGAATTTATCAATTGATCTTATGATTTATCCAATTTATGTGAAACATTTATCTTGCATAAAATATTTTACATAGATTGATCTATTTCATCGAATCCAACACCTGTGGTTTGGAGGAGATATTCATGTGATATCGATTTCATGTTTAATGATTTAATGATCAGATGCATCATGCTAGGTTAGACAGGTCATGCTTATCGTTAGAGTAGATGATTTGTGCTAGACTTAGATGATTCATGCTGGAAATTAGTTATAATTTTCTTTTATGATTGCTTTGGCTTGTAGTCGGAAGCAATCAAGTTTTAAATACAACTCAATCATTGAAAAAGTCACGAATATAAATCTATCGGTGGATTCTAGCCCTAAACATCTCTCTCCATAGATAATTTCTACTATTACATCCATATTGATTTTTAGTTTTTATCATTCACTTTAGCTTATACCCTTTGAAGTAATTATTTAATTAGGACAAATAACTTATTCTCCAATTCCTGTGGACCGACACCCGTAATCACTATCCTACAGGATACGTGCTATTGCGTAGTTTATTTTCGAAATTGAAATTAACCGATCACTGGTCCAACCCGAACCAATCAAGCCCGGGGTCTTGAACCGGATGTTCTGGTTGGCGAGCAGGCCAACATGCCATATCTAGAGCGGGCTAGTCAAAGCCCGATCCGTGGCCACTCGGAGGCCTGTTGGGTTGGTGCTGGGCTAAGCCCGTTTCCGGTCGAGAGGTTTCAGCCCGTCACACCGGGGATGAATGGCGTGGGTCCGAGCTCACTCAAACGGATCCGAAGCCCATCTTCAGGTAAGTTTGTGGCGGATGATTTGTATCTGCACAGATCCAACGGCCGGGACACTCCGGTAGAGGGGATGAGGAGATTCGAAGGCAAGGCTCGCCGACAAAGCCGGAGCTCCCCTCTGCCGACCACGCCAGAGTCTGTTCAGCCGTCCACAGCTGCGCTGGTGGTTGGGGGAGGACGAGAAGGTGAGATGGCCACGCCGAGATGGGTTCCATGGCACGGCTCTGTTGTGGATTCAACGATGCAGGTGGCAGCGGGAGGAGCATCGTCGCCGGAGTTAGTGGGAGCCACGACTCATTCCAAGGCTGGGGGAAGCGACGGTGGCAGGGTGAAGGCCTGGGGAGAGATGCCTTCGGCTACAATGTCCGGGTGGAACACTGTGGATGAAGTGTGTCGTTTGGCATAGAGGAACAGTGTACAGGGGGATTCAACTCATGTTCAATTGCTTCTTCAGGTGATGGCATCAGTGCAAAAAAAAGCCGAGAAGGCAATTAGTGAAGAAGGACTGTCAGGTAATGGTGGGAGCCGCCTAGAGGGAGTGGGCCGTGCCGTCAACTCAGGTGATTTATGAAGATTATACTCTGGAATTGCAGGGAGGCGGGGAAACCTTCCTTTGCCCCGACTTTTTGTAGATTAGTGCAGCAGGACAGTCCTGACATTTGTGTTTTGTTCGAGACTCGATTGTTCAGAAAAAGTCTACAGAAGGCCAGAAGGGCAGTTTCGAGATCTTGGGGGTTCTATGTCGTGGAATCCCTAGGGCTATCAGGTGGTATTATTGTCACTTGGAAACTGAATTGTTGCACTTTGAATATTTTCAATATGTATAATCAAGAAGTCATTATGGTGATATCTGAGGGGTGTGGGCGGCCGTGGATATTTGCAGCTATTTATACAAGTACAGATTTCAGTGTTTGGAGGACATTGTGGGAGGAGGCATCCAGGTTAGTTGATCAGGGAGCACCAATATTAATAGCATGTGATTTTAATTGCATTGATGATCCACAGGAAAAGATGGGTGGGGGGGGGACGCCTTCAATCATAATAGAAAGGTGAGGGAATTTCAAGAGTTCATTTCAGTGAATGGTTTGATTGACCTGGGTTTTGTGGGGCCAAGGTACACCTGGTGTAACAACCAACAGAGCTCTGCTTGGGTTTCGGAGAGACTATACAGAGTATTTTACACTACCGAATGGATTTAGGATTATCCAGAGTATCGGGTGAGTCATTTGCCGAGGATTGCTTCGGATCATAGCCCTATATTAGTGAACACGGAGATCTCTATACCACACCATTGTTCCTTCAGATTTGAGAAGTTTTGGTGCTGCTACACCCGATCTTGGGAAGTAGTGAGTGAGGCATGGGGTATGTCAGTTAGGGGGATGCGATGTATCGAGTGTCCCGGAGGTTGGAGTTGACGAGGAGACGGTTGTTGAGGTGGAATAGGGAAGAGGTTGGGAATATTTTCAGAAGGGTAGAGGAAATTAAGGAGGCCATTACTAGGCTACAGTCTTAGGAGGCATTGAAGGAAGGGTTGTTGGCAGGAGAGTTGACTGAACTCAGATCAATTCTATCTTTACATGATTCTTTCCTTCGCCAACAGGAGATTTTTTGAAGGCAGAAGTCAAGGGCTCAATGGATTTTGGAGAGGGATCGGAATACTAAATTCTTTCATCAATCAACACTGAGCAGGAGGCAGAGGAATAGGATCAGGACTATCAGGGGAGATAATGGCCAGATGACGAAGGAGCCGGATATGACTAACCGGGTGTTGGAGCAGTTTTTCAGAGCTAGATGGACTGAGCAGACAAGGAGTGTGATTTCTACCGATCTACCGCTGCCTTCGGTGGGGGTTTCAGCAGAGGAGACCTCAGCATTGATTAGGCTGGTGTCGGAGAGGGAGACCCAGGAGGCAATACGGTCCCTTGCGGGGGATAAGGCACCTGGTCCGGATGGCTTCCCTCCAGTATTTTTTCGTAGGTACTTCACGCTAGCCAGGCAGGATGTGATTGAGGCTATCCAGCAGTTCTTCAGCACAGCGGCGATGTCTCCTGATTGGCAGAGAACTTTTGTTACTTTGATTTTCAAGCGACAGGGCTTGACTGAGCCGGGCCACTACTGCCCAATCAGTTTGTGCACCACACTGTATAAGGCAACGACAAAGATCTTAGCAGTGCGATTGAGAGACATATTACCTAGGCTTATCAGCCCAGAGCAAGGAGCCTTTGTTGCTGGGCGGAGTGTTGCCCAAGAAGACAACCCAAGGGGGGGGGGGTGAATTGGGTTTGGATTAATTCTCGACCAATTAAAACTATGATTATTAATTAACTAAATCTAATGCAAGCAAATTAGTTAAGTTACTAGATGAAGTGAATGAAGAGAGAGAGAGAGAGATAACAACAGCTAATACAAACACAAACCAGTTTATAGTGGTTCGGAGCTAATCCTTGTTCCTACGTCCACTTTCCAAGCTTCACTTGGGAGTTCACTATAATCTCTTGGATTACAGCCGGTTGTTTTACAAGTTCACAACCCAACTTGTTGTTTTCGCGAGATCACAACGAACTCGATCGGTTTTCACAGGCTCACCGACTAGAACCACCCGATTGTTTTTCCGGGATCACAATTGGACCCTTACACCGTTGGTTTTAACTTCGGCTCACCAACAAACCTTACACCCCTTGATTCAATACTCTGATTGAATCAAGTAAGAAAACAATTTGGAAAAAGATACAAGGAAAGCTTCTTAACAAGCAAATATGAATCAATATGAATAGAGTAAAGTTAGAAGCCCTCAAACAGATTTTGGAAGAGGAAGAAAAGGAGCTTCTCGAACTCTGAGTCTCCTATTGAGTGCACTGAAGATTTGATGTCAGAGAAAGAGCCTTGAATGCGAAGAGAAGACTTCTAGGAATGTATTGAATGCGTTTCTTCCTTCTTTTTCTTGTCTTTTCTCTCTATAGACTCTTTGTAGTTGGAAAACACTTAATGCACAGATGGAGTAACTCTCTTGATGTCTACTACTGTTCACTCTAGCTATTTAAGCAGCCCTCCTTGAAAAATAGCCGTTAGACACTGATTTATGGCCGTTCTGCACAGTCTGCATCTTCTGACAATGTATTCGTTGGGGTCGGAGTCGACTCACTCAATCTGGAGTCGACTCGGCTGTTACTGTTCAGAATTTGAATTAAAGTGTTGTCTTGTCCTAGAGTCGACTCGGACCAAATCTGGAGTCGACTCGCCAATATCCGGAGATGACTCGGCACTTTTGGAGACGGCTCGTTCTCAGAATTTTAGAGATTTATTTTTCTGCATTTCTCTCTCGAGTCGACTCGGATCATCTTGGAGTCGACTCGGCTCTCAGAGCCCGAAAACTGATCCTCTGTCTTTCGAGTTGAACTGCCTCAGAGTCGACTAGGTACTTTGTTGGGGTCGACTCGGCCGACTTGGGGTCGACTCTCGTATTCTCGGAGTCGACTCGTTCACAGAGTCACTTTGTTTGGTTTTCTGCATTTCAGTCTGCTTTCCTTCTGGAGTCGACTCGGTAACAGGGTCTAGAAAATACTTCTCTGTCTTTCTGTCTGTTACTCCTTAGAGTCGACTCAAAACTGTCGGGAGTCGACTCGGCAAGCATCGGAGTCGACTCGAAATCGTCGGAGTCAACTCGGTGACAGGGTCTGAAATTCATCTTCCTGTCCTTCTGTCTGTTCTCAGTCAGAGTCGACTCGTAGTGTACCGGAGTCGACTCGAGCTTGTGCCAGAACCTCTGAAACACTTGGAGTCGACTCATAATCTTCCGGAGTTGACTCGAGCTTTAGACTTTGGCTTAATTGAGTTCAACACTTAGCCAAATGACTTTGAACAAAAAGCTCGATGCTCTTAAAGATAAATTCACATATATTTGCCTGAAACACTAGATTGAATTCATTAGTACAACATGAAATATACTCAAATGCTTTGAGCTCATCAAAATCAAATAGGGGTATAGTCAATCACTCCACAATCTCTCTCTTTTTGATGATGACAAAATATTGAGTATTTGTAAAGTCAATTGCTCAACCAAGAGGTGATTTATAGTAAAGTTTTGAAATGAATTCAAATGTCTAGTCATTTAATTTATCCAAAATTGAAAGTATGAATCAGTAAATCCTGAAATTAAAGCTCCTCCTTTCATTTGGAATTATATAAGCCTTCATATCATGCAATCAATTGTTTGACTTATATATGTTTAATGAATTTGCTTTCTTAAGATTTCAGATTCTCCTCCTCAACATATGCATTCAATTATGTTTAGGTTCTCTGAATTTTCTTTTAATGTCTTGAAGCTTTTGAGCTTAAATTCTTACTTTCAGAGAGAAAATCTGTCAATTTGTTCTTGAGTATGATTCAACTAATCTCCGAATATCCCTTGAATAGATTCTGAAAATTACTCCTTCAGGAACCCCAACAGAGAGATAATGAGCCTCGAGGTATCGAATCCACTAGGAACAAATTACTTTTTGCTTTAAGGATTTTCTTTTTAGTGATTTCTTTTACATTTCAATTTCATCATATTTTCTCCCCCTTTTTGTCATCATAGCAAAAAGGCACATAACACAGAAAAGTATAAGAACTCAAATTGCACAGTTTTGAAAGGAAATTTCTTCTCATTGTATTAAAGCCAAATTTGAGTACAAGTGTGATTACATAACAGAAAAAGTCCTCAAGAGACTCTACATCATAAAAAAATACACTAGGATTTCTTTGTAGTGGAGGATGTGGCTCCCGTACTTAGTCTGATATGTTTGATGACCAAGCTTATCCCCTCAGAGACGTTCCCTAGCTGTTCGATGATCTCCGAGGTGGCCCTAGACTGTATCGAAGTGAGCTGGGTCACACTTTCTTGGAGGATGTCAAGTTTGGAGATCAAGGCATTTGCGAGCCTTTCTGCACCCGGACTCTGGCTACCTAGCTCGTTTCTGATGCTATCTCGCATCTTCCTCGTGTCATCCTTTACGTCGCTAAGATTCCAGTATTGAGCTTGGACTAGGCTCCTTATATTGTAGATTTCCTCCTTCAGGTTTGCTACCATCTTGGATACGACTGCTAAGGAGGGAACAACATCAGAGGAGGAAGCACTCAGTGGACCTCAGAGCTCTCTCAATAAATCATCTCTCAACTCCCTCACAATCTTCTGTCTCATCTCCCGGAGCTGCTCAGTGCTGATCCGGACTTCTAAAGGTTGCTGAGGTTGTGGAGCTGTAGATGGTCCAATAGAAGTAGATGGAAATGAAGGACCACAAGTGGAAGAAAAAGTGGGAGGAGCTGTGTAGTGGTCCTGGTCATGATCAGGACTAGGTGAGTGAGGAGTGGTAGGGTCGGATGGTGTGGATGAAGATGTTTCCTAACCCAAACATTTTTGACTTTATGGAACCCCATTCTGTGGAGAGTCCCCTCACCCATATGATCAGTATTTCGAAATGAACGAGAGGGTTCTCCCTCAGGGATAGGGACCTCTAACTTCCTAAAGAAGAGTGTGAATAGCATGCCATAAAGGAGACTCAACCTAGGTTTATCTAGGGGTTCAAAGATATATTTGTAGATGAGTTTGGGGAAGTTGATGGAAGTGTCTTAGAGAATGTGGAACATCAATGCTAGGTCTCTCTCGGAGATGAAGTCAAACCTACCAGTTTTGAGAAAGAGAGTCCTAAAAATGATACTTAGGAGGAGCCGCATTTCAGCTTAAAGCTGATTTGCAAATACCTCCTCTATTGGGGATTGAGGTGGGCTCCCTATGATGGCCGTAAGGGCCTCAGTCCTATCATGGGGATGAGTGGGAAAAATCTCCTCTCGGAAGAGATGGAGGATTCGAGTAATGAAGTCCTCCGAGATAAAAACAGGAACACCCGCTACGGTTCCCTGTATACCACCACTACCTCGGGCTACAGTCCCATAAAATTTTCTAACTAACCATGGGTAGGTAGGGAGGTCTATAGAACAGAAGAACTCTAATCTTTGAGCCCTAAGATGATGCCCTGGGGTGAACCCTTCCCGGGAGAGGAAGTCAAAATTGACTTTCCTCCCGGTAGAGACTGCCCTTCCGGCGCACGGACGCGAGGGAACCGACCTAGGTGGGGAAGGAATCGGCCTAGGCAGGGAAGGAACCGGAGGTGGTGGCCTCACGGGTTCGTTCCGGGCCTTGGACCGTCACTCGGTGCTGCTCGCGGAGAGAGGTCTCTTCCGGCTCGGGACAACGGCTTTCCTAGGCATTTTGACCTAAAAACCGAGGGATGGACAAGAGAAATGGGAGAAAACTCGAGGAAAAGGACCTAAAATGGGTCGGAGACGACTCTAGGATTTTGGAACAGTGGCGACCGAAAATAGAAGTGAAGAATAAACGTTTCGATTAGGGTTAAAAATCGGATTCCCGACCTCGAGTCGACTCTGGTATGTTGCGAGTCGACTCGACCTCGAGTCGACTCCTAAATATGCGCGAGTCGACTCGCTCACGAGCTGACTCTAAAATCTATTCGAGTCGACTCGAACTCTGGCACATAACTAAAGAACTTAGTTAATTCTGTGTCAAAGAAGAGATAGATATGAGAATCTTTATAACTTAAGGAATGATTTGATGACCATAGACGTGAAATCCTATATCCAATATAAGCTAATCATCAAAATCAATAAATTATAGGGGAGTATCACAAGAATGGATCAATCACTCCTAACCCTCTTCTAAGAATACAAAATCGATCTTCACTCAAGGGTTTTGTGAAGATGTCAGCAAGTTGATTATCAGTGCAAACAAATTCAAATATTACATCACCATTTAACATATGATCTCTTATGAAGTGATGTCTTATCTCAATATGTTTAGTTCTTGAGTGTTGAATTGGATTTTTAGTTAGGTTTATGGCACTTGTATTATCATAATTTATGGAAATCTTATTTTGTTTAATGCCATAATCTTCAAGTTGTTGCTTGATCCATAAAATTTGAGTGCAACAACTCTCGGCAGCAACATATTCCGCTTCAGCCGTAGATAGTGCCACCGAGTTTTGTTTCTTGCTAAACCATAAAATTAGGTTTTCTCCTAAAAATTGACAAGACCCGCTGGTGCTTTTTCTATCAAGTTTACAACCAGCGAAGTCTGAATCAGTGTACCCTATTAAATTTATGCTTGATTCTTTAGAGTACCATAGACCTATATTTTTTGTTCCTATAAAATATTTAAAAATTCTCTTAACTGCAATTAGGTGTAATTCCTTAGGATTAGATTGATATCTAGCACACATGCATACACTAAACATAATATCAGATCTACTTACTATAAGATATAGTAAAGATCCTATCATACCTCTATACAGCTTTTGATCTACTGATTTACCTGATTCATCTTTGTCTAGTTTGCATGATGAGCTCATGGAGGTGCCAATTGACTTATTTCCATCCATGTCAAACTTCTTTAGCATTTTTTTGATGTATTTGGCTTGATTGATGAAAATTCCTTCCTTGGATTGTTTGATTTGAAGTCCGAGGAAGTAGTTCAATTCTTCCATCATGCTCATCTCAAATTTACTCTGCATTAACTCAACAAACTCTTCGCAAAGGCGATTGTTAGTAGCACCGAAAATAATATCATCTACATAAATATGCACTACCAACATATTTTTATTTTTCTTTTTCAAAAATAGAGTTGTATCAACATTTCCTCTAGAAAATTCATGGTCTAATAGAAATTTGCTAAGTCTTTCATACAATGCTCTAGGGACTTGTTTTAGACCATAAAGTGCTTTGTTTAGTTTATAAATATGATTGAGATATTGATATTCTCAAAACCAAGAGGTTGTTCTACATAAACCTCCTCATTAATATACCCATTCAAGAAGGCACTTTTTACATACATTTGAAATAATTTGAAATCTTTATTGCATGCAAATGCTAGTAACAATCTAATTGCCTCAAGTCTAGCTACGGAGCAAAAGTTTCATCAAAATCTATTTCTTCTTCTTGATTATAATCCTTTGCTACTAGTCTAGCCTTGTTCCTAATCACAATTCCATTTTCATCAAGTTTATTTTTGTATATCTATTTAGTTCCTATTATTGAGTATTCAGTTGGTCTTTCAACTAAGTTCCATACTTTATTTCTTGTAAATTGGTTAAGTTCCTCTTGGATAGCATTTATCCAATTTACATCACTTTCAGCTTCTTCTATATTTTTAGGTTCTAAATGTGAAACAAATACAAGATGATTATTTAAGTTTCTAAGAGAGGCTCTAGTTCTAACAGGTTGAGATGGATCATCTAAGATTAATTCTTTAGAGTGACCATGAGCATTGATGAGAGCACAAAAGTGCGACATACATGTCACTAAAATTAGTGTTATTGCCAACGGATAATGATAAATTTACTGGATTAATATTATATTTGGGTTTGAGACAGATTATCATAAATTAGAGATAAAATGCACATTGAGTACAAAGTTGACTTCAGAAGAATCCCTTCCCAGATCCGACCCGGTTGAAGATCGGGTCGGGTCCGAGTCGGGTTCGGGTCCAAATCGGGTCCAATTTTTCTGTGCTTTTGGAAAAGAATTTTGGGCAAATCTATTTTGGCCATATCATAACTTGAAAGACTTGCAATTGACCTCCAGTCAGAAAAAAATGACTCGTCCGTCTACAAGCCAAATTTCATATCACACTATTTTTTTTTTCTATATGACTAATTGGGTGGAACTTGGTGTCTCCCAGCTCCTTCCAACGCAGCCATCTTCCTTCCCGATTCATCTTTCGTGATCCAAACAGCCGCTGCCTCACGGATCCGCATCGCCACCTTCCGCTTCAGCTCCCAGCATCACGTCCGAGCCGGATTCGAAATCCCAGCCCCCTCTTCCGCAATCACCAACGATCCCATTTCTTTCGCCCATGATGTAGCACCGGATCTGCGTCGCCACCTTCTGCTTCAGCTCCCAGCAGCACCCGAAGAAGGAAGCCCGCGTCCCCGCCTTCCGCATCAAGCATTCCGGCGATCCCGCATCCGTGGCCCAAAGAAGCAAGACCACGCCTCCCTTCCGCGATCCGCCCAGCCGATCCCGCTGATCCCGCCTCCACCACATCTCCAAGGGCCTATAAAAAGAGGGGAGGAGGAGCTTAGAGAGGGTGTGCTCGGTTGGGGTGGAGGCCAAGAAATTGAGGAACCAAGGAAAGGGCTCTCGGTCGGCTGGTCCAAGGAGGAAGAAGAACCAAGAACAGAGTGCTCTGTTCTTGGAAAGAAAGAAAAAAAAAAGAAAGATTAGTTTATGTCGAAGTCCCACCGTGGGAGAGGAAGGGATTTTCTCGATTTTATTTTATTTTTCTATTTGAAGAAGAAAGGAGCATTAGGCTTCATCTTCAAGTTTTTTTACTTTTTGTAATCATTCTTTTATGAGATCAATCAATTTTCTTCCATGCAATCTTTGTTCTAGGTTCAGTTTAATTTCTGTTTTTTTTTATGCAATCTTTTAATTTTTCTTTCATGCAAAATATGAAACTTTCTTTCATGCAATTTATGTTCCAGGTTTCAATCTTCTTAGCACTGTTTTCATCCATTTTAATTTATGCCAAAACTCTTCTTTGATTAATTGAATAAATGCTTTTCGAATCTGAGTACCTTTCTTTTAGTTAGTTTCAATTAGAAAATCATATCAACATCCCCGACATAATGTTTTTCTTTTGTTTTTAAAAAAATCGCTTTTGAATCCGAGTGAACGTTTTTATTTTTAAGCAACTCCAACCGCCTCCCTGTGGATCGACCTCTTACAACCACTATTCTTCGAGTAGAAAAGGTAAGAGTAGAATTAAATTAAACTTTGTTTGTCGGTTCTAACAACGATCTGTTTAGCGTATTTTTAAGTAAACAGGAATTGGACAACAAAATTTTGGCGCCATTGCCGGAGAGGCAAATCGAGATGCAAGAACGATCACGAAGATCAAATC
Organism: Phoenix dactylifera; assembly: GCF_051530095.1. Lineage (NCBI taxonomy): Eukaryota > Viridiplantae > Streptophyta > Magnoliopsida > Arecales > Arecaceae > Phoenix > Phoenix dactylifera. Next base: position 72,295,528 of record NC_143190.1, on the reverse strand, counting down.
GAATTTTGGATGCCCGGAGTAAACGCACTCCGGTAGTAAGCTTTTATTTTTATTTTTATTAATTTTTCTTATTTTGATAATTTCTAGTTAATAATTTCGTAGTTATTAAATTTTGAAATTTGAAATTCAAAATTTAAAATTCAAAAAAAAATTTAAAATTAAAAAAATTCAAAAATTCAAAAATTCAAAAAAATTTTAATTTCAAAATTTGAATTATGAGATTCAAAATTTGAAATTTAAAAAGAAAAAAAAATTAAATCAATTTTTTTTATTTTTGCTAGTAATCGATAGGGTGCAATCCCCCGAGGTTATCATACCTCTATTGGGACTCCTCACGGAGTAATCTTCAGAGCTTATTCAACGAGCATTCGGAGATTGACTGACGCATAAGGATTGTGTTTAGTTTACATTCAAGTTATTGCTATATAAAAATTAAATATAAAAAAATATTTTTTTTAAAATAAAAATAATAACAATAATAATAAAAAATTGTTTGCTCATTTAATCAGTACAACCTAATGACATTGCATAAACTTTAAAAATTATTGATTATTTGCTGCATTTAGTATTAAGCATTTGCATAAAATAATTTAAGGACAAAACCTATTAAAAAGATAAGGTCAGGAAGTCATTACCTATCCTTAGCCCAAAAATCACCACCTTGCATACATATCCTAAGCCAAATTAAATTAAAATCAAATTAGACGTTGGCCTTAGGATTTGCGAGCTCAATTAGGCTCTTGGAAAGAAGCGGCTGAAAGCCCCTCCAGTGAGAATTTAGTAATTGGTGATGTCTAGGAAAGTTTTACAACAGTGAGAACTGTTACGGGTATTGTGGTATCGGTGTATCCCTTCTGGCACCACCACACACCCCGAGACTTTTCTGGTCACTGGTTATTGGATCGCTTAACTGGTAAGCTCAAGCTTAATCTGAAAGGGAGATTAGGAGCTGTCTAATCTAGAAGAGAATTTCAGAAACTTTTTAACCTAATAAATCTCTGTGCAACTAGATTAAAAGCTACTAAACCTTCTTTAACCTCAAGATTAAAGAGCCAATCTATTGTGTGGTGTTGATTGTTGTCATCTTGGTCTAGCCCTTCTTCTTATCTTTTAGGATTTCGTTTAAAAATTGAGTCTAATTAAGTTGTTGAAAATGTATGCATGGTAGAAGGTCATTAAGGGATAAGTTAACCCCATTTGATCCTGAGATTGACAGAACTTTTCATCACAACCCGCGAACTGTAAACCAACCGTTGATCTCTACAATGGGTGAACATATTAGAACCCTGAATGAATTATTCGCACCCGCATCCGCTAGTCCCCCTACTTGCATAGTATTACCAATTAATAATGCAACCCAATTCGAGATTCGGGCTGCAACAATAAACATGTTACCCAAGTTTCATGGGTTCGAGAGTGAACAAACCTACATTCATCTAAACAAATTTTTGACAATCTGTCAAACATTTAGAAATCAAAACTTAGATGAAGAGGGTATTAAATTAAGGTTGTTTCCCATGACTTTAGAGGATCGTGCTGCTGCATGGCTGTATTCTCTTACTTCTAATTCCATCACATCATAGGAACAACTATCTAGAAAGTTCATGGCTAAATTCTATCCCATGGTAAAGGCTGAAAAAATTAAGGATGCCATCAAAACTTTTAGAGGAAAATCTGAGGAAGAATTTTCCCAACTTTGGGAAAGATTCCATGATCTTTTGGTCAAGTGCCCACACCATAGGCTTGATAAGGTTGATCTGGTCTACTTCTTTTATAAAGGACTAACTCCGGCACATAGAAACATGACTGAGTGCATGCACAAGGGTAGGTTCATGAACCAAACCCCAGATCAAGCCTATGAATTTCTTATTGACTTAGCCGAGAACGTCCAAAATTGGAGTAGCTATGGTAAGGAAGTAAATAGAGATGAGTTTGGGTCTAGAAAACTAGGCAATTATGAAATGAAAGCAGACCCAGAACTAAAAAATGTCATGTCCAATCTGGTGGCTGGAATGAACAACTTAAGCAAAAAGTTTGATGCTTCCACTATTTCCACTAGCTCAAGTTCATATAAAGAGTTAAATTCCATCATGAAAGTGGATCACGAGTCACAAAGTTTATGTATCTTGTGTAACAGTTCTGAGCATCTAGTGGAGTGTGGTCCTAGTTTACCCAACATTAAAGCTGAGCAGGCAAATGCTCTAAACTCATATAGTGCCTTCAAGAAGCCCACCCCCAATTCATTCAGCTTAGTCTACCACCCTGATAATAGGTTCCACCCAAATTTCTCATACAAGCAAAATGAACCTATTCAGCATCAAGCTGGTCTACCAGGTTTTCAGAAGAATTTTTCCAGGATAGGTCCATCACAAATAAACCAATCATTGGCTCCACCTATTCCTACTTATAGTGCCCCTATCCCTTAGCAAACTACATCATTGGAAGCCATGATGGCTAACATGATGAAGCAGCAACAAGACTTCATCCAACAGGAACAACAGACCAACATGGCTCAAACCCAGACTAACCAATTTCATGCGCAAGCGATTGCAAAATTTGAGGTTAGTCTGAGCCAAATAGCCAACTCTCTAGGGGATAGGAAGAAAGGTGAATTGCCCAGTCAGCCAGTACCTAACCCTAGTAGGCAACAGAATCAAGGGCCGAGAGGCCAGTTTCAGATTGATTCTAATGGAAATCCTACCCATAAAGTCCAGGCAATTACCACTTTACGGTCTGGCAAGCAAGTGGACAACAAGGTCCAACTTCCTGTACAAGAAAAAGAAGAAAAGCATGAACCAAACCCCACTCAGAAAAAGGCACAAGAATAGGGAACATAAGGAATAGAGGAGAAATCAATAGAGACATACACACCCAAGGATCCCTTTCCTAGTAGACTACAAGACTCAAAGAAAAAATCTCAGTACGATGAAATCATGGAAGTCTTTAAAAATGTCCAAATAAATTTACCTTTTCTAGATGCCATCAGACAGATCCCCTCCTATACAAAATTCTTAAAAGACCTAACCACGGTGAAAAGAAAAACCAGTATTCCTAAGCATGCTATGATGGCGGCACAAGCCTCATCTCTTATTCAACAACAGATTGTCCCAAAATACAAGGACCCTGGTTGCCCCACTGTTGAAATTAAAATAGGAGAAACCATCATTCGGAGAGCTCTATTAGACTTAGGAGCAAGTGTAAACCTATTACCCTATTCTGTCTACACCGAACTAGGTTTGGGGAAATTAAAGCCCACAAACATTACTTTGTCATTAGCAGATAGGACTGTGAAGTATCCCAAAGGAATTGTGGAGGATGTGATTGTAAAAGTTAATGAATTCTACTATCATGTGGATTTTGTAGTCCTTGAAACTGAACCAGTAAAAAATCTAGAAAGTCACATCTCGGTGATCCTAGGTAGACCATTTTTGGCCACTTCAAATGCTGTGATTAGTTGCCGAAATGGAATAATGACTCTAGCCTTTGGGAACATGACTGTCCAGCTCAATGTTTTTCATAGTAGTAGTCAGTCAACTGAGATGGACGATTTGGAAGAAATTCACATGATTGAGAACATAATTAGCAGTTTTTTTGAAGAGTCGAGTTATTCTGACCCATTAGAAAGATGTTTGGCTAATTTTGGTCAAGATTGTGAGTCAAGTCAAGAGGTTAATGCATTGTTAGATTTCATTCCTGTGATGGATACTAGCAAATGGGCCACCAAGTTTGAATCATTGCCTATTTCGGAATCTCAGCTAGTGCCATCCAATGTCAAACCTCCACAATTAGAACTTAAAGATCTTCCCGAAAACTTGATATGCATTTCTTGGAGAAAACAAGACCTTACCTATTATAATTGCATCGAATCTGACTAAAGAACATGAAGAGAAGCTGTTAAGTATCCTTCGGAAGAATCAGAAAGCTATCGGTTGGTCTATAGCTGATATTAAGGGGATTAGTCCTTCTGTGGTCCAACATAAAATCCATCTAGAAGGAGATGCAAAAATCTCTAGAGAACCACAAAGGCGACTTAATCCAATCATAAAGGATGTAGTTCGAGTCGAGGTCATCAAGCTTTTAGATGCAGGGATTATATATCCTATTTCTGATAGTCAGTGGGTAAGCCCAGTTCAAGTCGTACCTAAATAGTCTGGCATCACTGTAGTGAAAAATGATCACAATGAGTTAGTCCCTACTCGAGTCCAAACGGGATGGCGAGTATGCATCGACTATAGGAAGCTTAATGCCATGACTAGGAAAAACCATTTTCCTCTACCCTTCATCGATCAAATGCTAGAACGGCTAGCTGGCCACTCCCATTACTGTTTTCTCGATGGTTATTCTAGATATAACCAAGTTCCTATCGCACGTGAGGATCAAGAGAAAACCACATTCACCTGTCCTTATGGCACTTTTGCCTATCGTCGCATGCCTTTTGGGCTATGCAATGCACCAGCTACATTCCAACGGTGTATGATGAGCATTTTCTCCGACATGGTGGAGAAATTTTTAGAAGTTTTTATGGATGACTTTTCTGTATTCGGATCCAATTTTGATGAATGTCTGCACTACTTGACACTTGTTGTAGAACACTGTAAAGAGGAAAACTTAGTTCTTAATTGGGAGAAGTGTCATTTCATGGTAGAATCAGGTATTGTTTTAGGACACATTATGTCACAAAGGGGAATTGAGGTGGATAAGGCCAAAGTAGAATTAATTGCTAAATTGCCACCTCCCAAAATTATTAGGGAAGTCAAATCCTTTTTAGGACATGCGGGTTTTTACCGCCGCTTTATCACGGATTTCAGTAAATTGTCGAAACCCTTATGCGATTTGTTGGAGAAAGATGCTACTTTTAATTTTTCGCCAATTTGTATAACTGCTTTCGAAAGACTAAAGTCTGAACTAACCTCAACACCCATCATAAAGTCCCCTAATTGGAATCTGCCATTTGAAATCATGTGTGATGCATCTGATTATGCAATAGGTGCCGTCTTAGGACGGCGAGTAGAGAAGCTTCCCCATGTTATTCATTATGCGAGCAAAACTCTGAATGACGCCCAACTCAACTATTCCACCACTGAAAAAGAATTGTTGGCAGTTGTTTTTGCTCTAGATAAATTTCGTTCCTATCTGATAGGATCCAAGGTCCTCATTTATTCTGATCATGCCGCCCTTAAGTACCTTCTCACAAAGAAGGATGCCAAGGCAAGACTCATTCGTTGGATCCTATTGCTTCAAGAATTTGATCTTGAAATACGAGATAAAAAGGGATCTGAAAATGTTGTAGCTGACCACTTGTCCAGATTAATTGTTGAATCATCTGGAGAATCCATGCCTGTGTCCGAGACCTTCCCTGATGAACAATTAATGATGATTTTCCATACCAATGTTCCATGGTATGCTGATGTAGTCAACTATCTAGTTACTGAACGAATGCCCAGTTCATGGACCAAACAAGAGAAATTCCGCTTCCTAGCTCGTGTAAAGTGGTATTTTTGGGATGAACCATACCTATTTAAATATTGCCCTGATCAGATCATCCGACGGTGTATTCCTGAATACGAACAAAGGAAAGTCCTTTCCTTTTGTCATGATCACGCTTGTGGTGGTCATTTCAGTGGTAAAAGGACGACTGCAAAGGTTTTGCAGTGCGGATTCTATTGGCCCACACTATTTCATGACTCACACGAGTATTGCAAATCATGTGACCGATGTCAAAGACTAGGAAAAATTTCAAGAAAAAATGAGATGCCCCTGAACCTGGTCTTAATTGTAGAAATCTTTAATGTTTGGGGTATTGATTTTATGGGTCCTTTTCCTATATCATTTGGGCACTAGTACATACTTCTAGCTGTTGACTATGTGTCCAAGTGGATTGAGGCTGTCGCATGTAAGACCAATGATCACAAGGTAGTGATCAAGTTTCTTAAGGAGTCTGTCTTCGCTCGCTTTGGCACCCCTCGTGCTATCATTAGTGATGGGGAGAAACATTTTTACAATAGAATTTTTAAAGCCCTTGCTAGGAAGTACAACATCACCCACAAGATCGGTACACCATATCATCCACAAATGAGTGGACAAGTTGAGATTTTCAACAGAGAAATCAAGACCATCCTTGAGAAAACTGTCAATTCATCTCGAAAGGATTGGTCCCTTAGGTTAACAGATGCATTGTGGGCATATCGTACGGCCTACAAAACACCAATTGGAATGTCCCCATATAGGATTGTCTATGGCAAGGCTTGCCATTTACCTGTCGAGTTAGAACACAAGGCCTATTGGGCAATCAAACGCTTAAATTTCGATCTCGACAAGGCGGAAGAACATAGAAAGCTTCAGCTCGACGAGCTTGAAGAAATTAGGAACGATGCTTACGAGTGTGTTAAGAAGTACAAGGATTGCATGAAAGTCATGCATGATAAAATAATTACTCGTAAAGAGTTTCACCAAGAACAAAAAGTTCTTTTATATGATTCTCGATTATGTCTATTCCCTGGAAAACTTAAATCTCGCTGGACTGGCCCATACACGGTAGAGAAAGTACATCCATATGGTGCGGTAGTAATATGCAATACTAAGGATGGTAGGTCGTTTCAAGTCAATGGACATCGTCTAAAACCATACCTTGAGTATCTGAGTCCAGAAGTCGAGGAGACACTTCTGATCGATCCTGTCTATTATGAGTGAATCTACATTTTGTCTGGCTGAAGACATAAAACTTAGCGCTCTTGGGAGGCAACCCAACATAGAGATATTATTAAAAATAATAATAATAAAATAAAATAAAATAATATAATATAATATAATTATATATATATATATATATAAAGTTACTAACATGCAGGTTTGGGGGTATTTTCCCCAATCTTCAAGTTATTAGCCATATCAAGGTCCAAAATCAGGTAATGTCTCCTCGATCCTATTACTGTTTTAATTTTCTCAACATTGAGGACAATGCTGAATTTAGGTATGAGGGTGAGAATATTTTTGATTTTTGTGCCTAAAAAGATTTCAAAAAAAAAGGATTTCAAATTTTTAACTCAAACTCTAATCTTTTTGGCTGTACAAACTAGGAATTGCTTTGACAATAGCTTTAAGTTAAGGAATATGATAGCAGTTCTAGCTTAAGTTTTCGTCCCACCTATCTTCTGCTAACATGATACAAGATGATTTAGCACCTACACGTAAGCACATGAATAGTGGGGTATGTATACTTGCAACTAATATGAATACTTTTAATCTTCAGGATAATTTAAAGTTATATGTGTGATGAACACCCTAAAAAAAAGGAAAAAAAAGAAAAAAAAAAGATAAAATAAAATAAAATAATGAGTTTATTTTAAGTCTTCTCACTGAGTAACCGGGCCTCTTGCCTGGCAAGCAGCGAGTGTTCGCGTAAAAAGGTGAGGATGATTGAGATTAAACTCTGAGTGACTAATTTGGTCTTGAAGCCTAGTTAACTTGAGTTATTAAGCCTGTTAGGGTGTCTCTATACCTAGTGCCTTGAGCCACCTGGATCGGGAGTCATTGGCCTAACACTCGCTACATGGGTCAGCTAGAAAGCTTAATAAGGCTAGATATTGCACAAGTCATTCTTCTTAGCATTCAGTCTGATAAAAAAATAAAAATAAATAAATAAATAAATAAATATGGGGTGTTCATTACCATTTAACTCTAGGAAGTTTTGAAAATTAGAGTGATCATGTGGAAGTAAGTGAAAGCCACTCATTTATATGATACTATCTTGCACCTCACTACATTCTTGACTTGTTAGCAGATAGATGGGGAGTAATGAAACTTGAGTTAGAGTCTGCTTAAATATGATAACAATAAGTCTTTATTGTCCTTGCAATTCTAAGTTCATACAATAATACTTGTTCAATTTTTGAGTTGAACATTAGAAATCCCTGACTAATGAAGTTTGTGGGTAACTTCACTGCAAACCCTCACGAGACAACACTCGTCTACTAGGGTAACCTAGGGGTTTAAAGGCTTGTTGCACGTGCTAAGTATAATCGTGATTCCCTACGAAAATGGATACATATCTTAGTTTTGTGTATATATATATATATAAAAGAAGAGTCATAAGTTAGACTATATCTTTTTGTGCCCTCATTTTATCGTTTGCTTGTTAATTGCTAGAGACTAGCAATAAGCTAGTTTGGAGGTGTGATGAGAGCACAAAAGTGCGACCTACATGTCACTAAAATTAGTGTTATTGCTAACGGATAATAATAAATTCACTAGATTAATATTATATTTGGGTTTGACACAGATTATCATAAATTAGAGATAAAATGCACATTGAGTACAAATTTGACTTCAGAAGAATCCCTTCCCAGATCCGACCCGGTTGAAGATCGGGTCGGGTCCGAGTCGGGTTCGGATCCAAATTGGGTCCAATTTTTCTGTGCTTTTGGAAAAGAATTTTGGGCAAATCTATTTTGGCCATATCATAACTATGAGGTGCTGGGTGACCCATGACTTGAAAGACTTGCAATTGACCTCCAGTCAGAACAGATGACCCGTCCGTCTACAAGCCAAATTTCATATCACACTATTTTTTTTTCTATATGACTAATTGGATGGAACTTGGTGTCTCCCAGCTCCTTCCAACGCAGCCATCTTCCTTCCCGATTCATCTTCCGTGATCCAAGTAGCCGCTGCCTCACGGATCCGCGTCGCCACCTTCCGCTTCAGCTCCCAGCATCATGTCCGAGCTGGATTCGAAATCCCAGCCCCCTCTTCTGCAATCACCGGTGATCCCATTTCTTCCGCCCGTGATGCAGCACCGGATCCGCGTCGCCACCTTCCGCTTCAGATCCCAGCAGCACCCGAAGAAGGAATCCCGCGTCCCCGCCTTCCGCATCAAGCATTCCGGCGATCCCGCATCCGTGGCCCAAAGAAGCAAGACCGCGCCTCCCTTCCGCGATCCGCCCAGTCGATCCCGCTGATCCCGCCTCCACCACATCTCCAAGGGCCTATAAAAAGAGGGGAGGAGGAGCTTAGAGAGGGTGTGCTCGGTTGGGGTGGAGGCCAAGAAATAGAGGAACCAAGGAAAGGGCTCTCGGTTGGCTGGTCCAAGGAGGAAGAAGAACCAAGAACAGAGTGCTCTGTTCTTGGAAAGAAAGAAAAAAGAAAGAAAGATTAGTTTATGTCGAAGTCCCACCGTGGGAGAGGAAGGGATTTTCTCGGTTTTATTTTACTTTTCTATTTGAAGAAGAAAGGAGCATTAGGCTTCATCTTCAAGTTTTTTTACTTTTTGTAATCATTTTTTATGAGATCAATCAATTTTCTTCCATGCAATCTTTGTTCTAGGTTCAGTTTAATTTCTGTTTTTTTATGCAATCTTTTAATTTTTCTTTCATGCAAAATATGAAACTTTCTTTCATGCAATTTATGTTCCAGGTTTCAATCTTCTTAGCACTGTTTTCATCCATTTTAATTTATGCCAAAACTCTTCTTTGATTAATTAAATAAATGCTTTTCGAATCTGAGTACCTTTCTTTTAGTTAATTTCAATTAGAAAATCATATCAACATCCCCGACATAATATTTTTCTTTTGTTATTCAAAAATCGCTTTTGAATCCGAATGAACGTTTTTATTTTTAAGCAACTCTAACCGCCTCCCTGTGGATCGACCTCTTACAACCACTATTCTTCGAGTAAGAAAAGGTAAGAGTAAAATTAAATTAAATTTTGTTTGTCGGTTCTAACAACGATCTGTTTAGCGTATTTTTAAGTAAACAGAAATTGGACAACAAGCATACCTCCAAGCCTTTGTAAGCCCATGATTAACAATTACCTCTTGGTTTGTTGATGTATCTCCAATTTGTTTCGGTTCATTTTCTTGTAATGTCATGTCATTCATCTTTTCCTCAAGTATCCCTGCATCATCATCAAGAGCTACTCTCTTGCTAGAAGAGACATCATTAGTATCATCAAAAACAACATGTATAGATTCTTCAATAACAAGGGTTCTTTTGTTGAAGACTCTATAATCTTTACTTGATGTAGAATATCCTAAAAAGATACCTTCACCAGATTTGGAATAAAATTTGCCTAAGTTATCTTTGCCATTATTATGAATGAAACACCTACACCCAAAAATATGAAAGTAGTTTACTTTGGGCTTTCTATCTCTCCAAAGTTCGTAAGGTGTTTTCTTTATGATTGGTCTTAATAGAACCCTATTTAATATATGATATGATGTGTTAATGGCTTCTCCCCAAAAATACTTTGGGAGGTTACTTTCACACAATATGGTCCTAGTCATTTCCTCTAGGATTCTATTCTTTCTTTCTACCACTCCATTTTGTTGTGGTGTCCTAGGTGCAGAGAAATTATGAGTTATTCCCTTTTTACTACAAAATTCATCAAATAGATGATTTTCAAATTCTGTTCCATGATCACTCCTAATAGCTATAACTGAAGCATTTCTTGAGTTAGTTACTTCCTTATGAAATTTCTTAAATACTGAAAATGCTTCATCTTTATGAGCTAAAAACATGACCCATGTGTATCTAGAAAAATCATCTACAATGACAAGGCCATACTTGTTTCCACCAAGGCTTGTGGTTCTAGTTGGTCCAAAAAGATCCATGTGGAGTAGTTCAAGGGGTCTAGTAGTAAAGACACAATTTATGGATTTAAAGAAACTTCTAGATTGTTTGCCATATTGACATGCTTCACAAATTTTATTTTTCTCAAATTTTAACTTTGGCAAACCAATCACAGAATCTCTTTTAACTAATTTTGATATTGTATCCATACTTGCATGACCTAATTTACGGTGCCATAACCAACTTACATCATTGACTTTAGAATCGCTAGCTACTAGGCAACGGCTATTATTGGCGAGATCTTCAAGATCTACTACATAAACATTGTCACGTCTTATTCCTTTGAATACTAAGCTATAGTCAATTGAGTTGGTTATGATGTATAGAGATGGCTAAAACAAAACATCAAAATCTCTATCACATAATTGACTAATGCTAAGTAAGTTATGCTTAAGACCATCTACAAATCATACATTATCAATGAAGGTTGAAGAGATGATTTGTACTTTACCTATGCCAACGATGTGACCTTGGTTATCGTCTCCAAAAGTCACAGTACCTCCCTTTTTAGGCTCTAGGGTGAAGAATTGCTCCTTGTCACCTGTCATGTGTCTTGAGCAGCCACTATCCAAGTACTAATAGTTTTTGTCGACCTTGGCTGCAAGACACTTCTACACAAGGAAATTATACAATTTTAGGTACCCAATTTTTCTTAGGTCCTTCAAGGTTAGCTATGTTGGTTCCTTTTGGAACCCAAACCTTTTTAATTTTTTTTTTAGGTTCTACTTTTCTATGGTCATACACATTAGCTTTATGTCCTACTTTTCCACAGCAAAAACAGGTTATATTTTTAGTTTTACTTTCTCCAGCTTTTACAAAAAAGTTTTTAAGAAACTTTTGCTTATTCTTAGGTTTTAAACCAGCTCTATTAAACACAGCTCGTTGACTATTAAGAATCATCTCTAATTTTTCAGAACTATATGTAAACTTTTCTACAATAGGTTTGTATTTTTCAAGTTCTTTTGTTAACTTCAGTTTTTCTGCTTTTAGTAAGTTTAAGTCTTTTGTAAGATTATCTTTTATAGTTTGGTTACTATTTTTGAGTTCTGAAACTTTCTTAGTTAGTCTTTCGTTATCTTTAATTAAGGTATTAGTTTTTTAAGTTAGCAATTGGTTGCTTGTTTTAAGTTCTAAGTTTTCTTTGATGATAGAGTCCTTGTCCTTAATTAATTTATCGTACTTATGAGTGTAAGATTGATTAGTTAGTTTCAATTCTTTATTTTTAAGGTTTATTGTTTTATATTCATCCATTAGTTCATTAAAAGCATCATATAATTCATCAAAGGTAAAATCTAAATGTGTTTAAGATATTACCTCATTATCATTTGCCATGAAGCAAAAATTTGTTTTTTCCTCTTGTTCCTCATCCGATGATGATGATGATTGATCGGAGTCTGTCAAGGTGGAGACAAGAGCTTTCTTCTTCTTGTATTTGCTGCCCTTCTTCAGCAAGGAACAGTCGATTCTGAAATGTCCCGGCTTCTTGCATTCATAGCAACCGATTCCCTCACTTTCCCTTTCCTTACCATTGTCCTTGTTGTAGGAACTTGAGGAACCTCTCCTCTGATGAAAGGACTTCTTTCGGTTGATAAATTTTCTGAACTTTCGCACGAGAAGAGCCTCATCTTCATCTCCCTCATTGTCTTATTCTTCACTACTGCTACTGCAAGAGGGATCCTTGTTAGAAGAAGTAGACTTAAGGGCAATTACCTTTTTCTTGTAGGAGGACTCTTCTTCACCGTGTTGCTTCATTGTGAGCTCATGTGTCATCAAGGATCCAAGGAGCTCCTCGAGTGCCAGCTTGTTTAAGTCTTTGGCTTCTTGGAACGCTGTTACCTTGGCTTCCCATGATCTTGGTAAAGATCTAAGAACTTTCTTGACAAGATCACTGTTAGTATAACTTTTGCTAAGGCTTTTTAGGTCATTGACAATATCAGTAAATCTAGTAAACATGCAAGTGATAGTTTCATTAGATTCTATTTAAAATAGTTCATACTTATGAACTAGCATGTTTATTTTGGATTCCTTGACTTGATTCGTGCCCTCGTGGGTCACTTCAAGTCTGTCCCATATCTCTTTTGCAGAATTGCAAGTAGAGATTCTATTGAATTCATTATGGTCTAATCATTGCTTTGGCATTTAGTTGTGCCTTCCTTCTATCATTGTCATCCCAATCTTTTTCAAGCTTGGGTATAGTAATGTTATCTACATAAATAGAAGGAATGTATGGTCCATTAACTTGATGCTCCAAACATCATAGTCTTGGGCTTGGATAAATATCCTCATCCTAGCCTTCCAATAGGTGTAGTTGGTTCCATTGAAGAATGGAGGCCTATTGGTGGATTTCCCCTCACTAAGAGAAGATCCAAAAGGGGTTGTCATTTTGATCTTTTACTCTTTTAATATAAGAGCTCTGGCTCTGATACCACTTGTTGCCCAAGAAGACAACCCAAGAGGGGGGGGTGAATTGGGTTTGGATTAATTCTCGACCAATTAAAACTATGATTAGTAATTAACTAAATCTAATGCAAGCAAATTAGTTAAGTTACTAGATAAAGTGAATGAAGAGAGAGAGAGAGATGACAACAGCCAATACAAACACAAACCAGTTTATAGTGGTTCGAAGCTAACCCTTGCTCCTACGTCCACTCCCCAAGCTTCACTTGGGAGTTCACTATAATCCCTTGGATTACAGCCGGTTGTTTTACAAGTTCACAACCCAACTTGTTGTTTTCACGAGATCACAACGAACTCGATCGGTTTTCACAGGCTCACTGACTAGAACCATCCGATTGTTTTTTTGGGATCACAATCGAACCCTTACACCGTTGGTTTTAACTTCGGCTCACCAACAAACCTTACACCCCTTGATTCAATTCTCTGATTGAATCAAGTAAGAAAACAGTTTGGAAAAAGATACAAGGAAAGCTTCTTAATAAACAAATATGAATCAATATGAATAGAGTAAAGTTAGAAGCCCTCAAACAGATTTTGGAAGAGAAAGAAAAGGGGCTTCTCGAACTCTGAGTCTCCTCTTGAGTGCACTGAAGATTTGATATCAGAGGAAGAGCCTTGAATGCGAAGAGAAGAGTTCTAGGAATGTATTGAATGCGTTTCTTCCTTCTTTTTCTTGTCTTTTCTCTCTATAGACTCTTTGTAGTTAGAAAACACTTAATGCACAGATAGAGTAACTCTCTTGATGTCTACTACTGTTCACTCTAGCTATTTAAGCAGTCCCCCTTGAAAAATAGCCGTTAGACACTGATTTGTGGCCGTTCTGCACAGTCTGCACCTCCTGACAATGTATCCATTAGGGTCGGAGTCGACTCGATCGATCTGGAGTCGACTCAGCTGTTGCTGGAGTCGAATGCTTTATTGGAGACGACTCGCCCACTGTTCAGGATTTGAATTAAAGTGCTGTCTCGTCCTGGAGTCGACTCGAACCAAACCTGGAGTCGACTCGCCAATATCCGGAGATGACTCGGCACTTTTGGAGACGGCTCGTTCTCAGAATTTCAGAGATCTATTTTTCTGCATTTCTCTTTCGAGTCGACTCGGATCATCTTGGAGTCGACTCGGCTCTCAAAGCCCGAAAACTGATCCTCTGTCTTTCGAGTTGAACTGCCTCGGAGTCGACTCGGTACTTTGTTGGGGTCGACTCGGTCGACTTGGGATCGACTCTCGTATTCTCGGAGTCGACTCGTTCACAGAGTCACTTTGTTTAGTTTTCTGTCTTTCAGTCTGCTTTCCTTTGAGAGTCGACTCTTGCATGTTTAGGAGCCGACTCGAATCCTTCTGAAGTCGACTCGGTAAAGGGTCTAGAAAACACTTCTCTGTCTTTCTGTCTGTTACTCCTTGGAGTCGACTCGAAATTGTCGGAAGTTGACTCGGCAAGCATCGGAGTCGATTCAAAATCGTCGGAGTCGACTCGGTGACAGGGTCTGAAATTTATCTTTCTGTCATTCTGTCTATTCTCAGTCAGAGTCGACTCGTAGTGTACCGGAGTCGACTCGAGCTTGTGCTAGAACCTCTGAAACACTTGGAGTCGACTCGTAATCTTCCGAAGTAAACTCGAGCTTCAGACTTTGGCTTAATTGAGTTCAACACTTAGCCAAATGACTTTGAACAAAAAGGTCGATGCTCTTAAAGATAAATTCATATATATTTGCCTGGAACACTAGATTGAATTCATTAGTACAATATGAAATATACTCAAATGCTTTGAGCTCATCAAAATCAAATAGGGATATAGTCAATCACTCCACACGGAGTATCTCTGATAACGTTCTCATTGCCTAGGAGTTTATATTTGATCTTGGTGGGGCCCCTAGAAGGAGAAGTTTAATGGGGATCAAGCTTGACATGAAGAGGGCATATGATAGGTTGAGTTGGGACTTTGTTCAATATTCCATTCAATGCTTTGGCTTCCATGAGACATGGATTAGATGGGTTATGGGATGTGTGAGTGGTCCATTTCCATACCGGTAAATGGGACTCCCTCCCTTTTCTTTGAGTTTTCAGTTGGCCTTCGCCAGGGATGCCCTTTATCTCCTCTACTCTTTATTATATGTGCTGACTCTCTTTCTAGGGCTTTGCGGGGTGCTTTGGAGTCCCAACGGCTGGAGGCTTATAGGCCGGTGCGGGGGGCCAGGCCAATATCCCATCTACTATTTGCAGATGACAGCTTGCTCCTGGCCCAGGCGACCATGCAGGCTGCTCAAGTGATTAGATCGATTCTTTGTGCCTATTGTGCTGACTCCGAACAACGAGTCAATTTAGCAAAATCAACGATACACTTCAGCCCGAAGATTACACCACAAGTGAAGGTAGCTATTATGGAGATCCTGGGGGTGAGCCAGTAGGAGAGTAGTCTGAGATACCTAGGAGTTCCGACCACCGGACGAAGGTTACACAGTGGGGATTGTCTCTCACTAAAGATCAGTTTCAGACACAGGTTGGAGGGATGGCAGATGCATACCCTATCTATGATGGGCAGGGTCACTCTGGCACGGTCAGTTTTGAGTTCCATTCCGATATACCTTTTGTCCAATTCCATACTCCCAATAGCATTGTTGAGATCACTCAAGAGGCTCATCAGGGATTTCATATAGGGTAGGCGGGGTGATAGAGGTGGTATTCATTTGATGGCGTGGGAGGTGGTGTGCCAGTCGATCAGGCAGGGCAGTTTGGGGGTGACCTCATTGATTGCGAGGCGGGAGGCAGTGGCGATGCGACATGCAACCAGAGTTCTGCTGGAGCCTGATAGTATGTGGTCCTCCTTGATGAGGGCCTAGTATGGGGGCCTACTCACTGGTACCCGTACAGGGCGTCGTCACTCACCTATATGGAGAGAGATTTGTGCTAGAGCCCCTGTGGTGCTGCCGGCGATCAGATAGGCGGTGGGTGATGGTCGATCCATTGATGTACTTGAGGATAGTTGGGTGACGAAGTTCCCTATCAGTCGTTTGCCGACAATGGTGGACACGGACAGACTACAGGGGTTCAGGGTCTATGATCTGATTGTTCTCGGAGAGGGATAGTGGCATGAGGGATTGATACGGGAGGTGTTTGGAGAGCAGTTAGTGGCGAGGGTTATGGCTTTACTTGTTCCATCACGGAAGGAGCTAGACAGATTGATTTGAAAGCCGACAGACAGATCGAGAGTTTGTGCCAGGGATCTTCACTCTTGGATGAGCAGGGTGCCAGACAGACAGATCGATGCAGGTTGGATATGGAGGCTGAGGTTGCATCCTCATGTGACGCTCTTCCTTTGGAAGGTAGCTTGGGGTTGCCATCCGACCAGGTGCGTGCTGGTTAGGCTGGGGGTGAGGATGACCCACTATTGCGAGGTATGCCCGGATCTCGAGGAGTCCATACATCACGTCTTACTTCTATGCCCTAGGACGGTACATATTTGGAGCTGTTTATCTATGCTTTTACCCCCGAGGTGGGTATCAGTGGAGGATTTGTTACAGTTCTTGAGGAACTCTTCCAGGAGACCTAGCATAGCCGAGTTGGGGGTAGTAGTTGCCTATCTGGCTTATCGTATATGGCTGGATAGGAATGGACATCTGTTCGAGGGGAGAGGGTTGCCTCCGAGGATTGTGATGAACAGAGCCATGTCCCAGGCGGCAAAGGTCTTTTTGGTAACTCTATCGACTTCATCGGAGTTGGCTAGGGACATTTGGGGTACTTTTTCTGCTGTTTCAGTGCCTAGGTATGCTTCTCTTTCTGGGTTAACCCACCCCGTGGTTTCCTTAAGATGAATTTTGATAGCGGTATGGCGATGGATAGAGCTTCTGGAGGAGTGGGCTTTGTTATTAGGGACCAGTATAGCAGATTGATTGCAGCTGGAGGTTGGAGCATTCCAAGATTGACTGTTGTTGGGGCGGAGCTACGAGTTGCTTGGGAGGGCATCCGATATGCGAGATGCGTGCTGGTTTTGATAGATTGTGCATTGAGGGAGACTCTGCCACGGTGATTGACTGGATACAGGGAGTGGATAGATATGGTGACGACCACCTATTGATTCAGGATACCCGCAGACTGATTCAAGAGATGTTAGCCGTTCAGATTGGTCATGCGTATCGTGAGGTGAATAGAGCTGCGGACTGGATCGCCTCATATGTGGCTCGTCACTCTAGGGACGTCATCTGGATGAGTCTAGCTGGCGTTTCCCATTTGTTGCACTGTTTACTTTTCTTTGACTTAGCAGGATGTACTCAATTTTGATTTATCGTGGAAATGAAATGCCGTCTTGACCAACCCAAAAAAAAAAAAGTCTGGTGGTCTATCCTCGTATGAAATCAAAGATCAATTTTTATACTTTTATGATTGGAAAGCTGGCATGATAAGGAACTACTTTTTCCTGGTTAAGACCATCCAATTTTTTTACCCAATCCAATGACTTTTCAACCCTCTATTCGGTCAACGCGTTCCATTTATTTTTTTATCGTCTTAAAATAACGGTAGATACTGTCCATATTCTTGCTTATTTTACTGCATGTGGTCAGGAGACTTGGAAACACGGGAAAGCTTTCAGACAGCAGACAAATCAGTCCTTCCGCCCCTTAAAACCTTTTTTTTTTTTTTTTTTTTTGCTTATTTCTCCTCACCCACGTAGCAACCCCACTGGATCGCTTCTCTGCTAGAGAATGTTCGATGCGGATAGAACATTTTTTACTCATACTCTCCTCATTTGTGCAGAGCCCCATCAGCATGGCAGCCCTATTCCTGTGTGAGTACGTCAAACCAATACCATCTAAGTAACGGCATACTAAGGCCCTGTTTGGGGAGCTGTTGGCAGTAGAGCTGTTGGAAGTAGAGCTGTTGGAAGTAGAGCGGTCTGAAGTAGAGCTGTTATAAAAAGCTGTTTGTTGTTTGGTAACTACATTCGTAAAGTGCTGTGGTACTTTGTTTTGTGTTTGGTAAACAAACTGAGAAAGTACTTTTGTATGACAAAATTACCATAAAGGATATTGCATAGTATTATACAACAGAACATAATAAAACATAACATAAATTAATACATAAATATACGATATAGTATAATATTATTGTAATATAAAATAATATTACGTTAATATAGCATAATAGTAATATAATTATTAGAGTAAATTAATATTTGGTAATATAACATAATATTAAATTATTTAAAATAACATATTAATGTATTATAATGTAATGTAATATAATACAATATTTATAGTATAATACAATAATAAAGGTATAAAATATTATAATTATTATTATAAATTAATTTTCCATAATATAACATAATATTAAATTATTTAAAATAACATATTAATATATTATAATATAATATAATATAATATAATATTTATAGTATAATACAATAATAAAGGTATAAAATATTATAATTATTAGTATAAATTAATTTTTCATAATATAACATAATATTAAATTATTTAACATAACATATTAATGTATTATGATATAATATAATATGATATTATATTTATAGTATAATACAAAAATAAAGGTATAAAATATTATAATTATTAGTATAAATTAATTTTTCATAATATAACATAATATTAAATTATTTAACATAACATATTAATGTATTATGATATAATATAATATGATATTATATTTATAGTATAATACAAAAAAAGGTATAAAATATTATAATTATTAGTATAAAATAATTTTTCATAATATAACATAATATTAAATTATTTAACATAACATATTAATGTATTATAATATAATATAATATGATATTATATTTATAGTATAATACAAAAATAAAGGTATAACATATTATAATTATTAGTATAAAATAATTTTCTATAATAATTTTTCATAATTTTTATAAAATAATTTTTCGCTGTCCAGAGGCTCTTCTTCGTGGTCCATGCTCGAGGAGGACCTCAGCGTGGGCTGCGAGGTTGATAATAAAAAAAACAATAGATTGATTTTGGAAGGTATGGAAAAGGATTAAAAAATTTTTCTTCTAAAATGTGGTTCAAGAGATGCATACAAAAATTGAAAAGAAAAATACCTTTTTCTTACGGAAGGGAGTCTGACTCCAGCAAATTTTTAGGTTTATAAAGGGACAAACTATGTAATTATGTTATTTTAATATGGGCATTTTTGTCAAAAATACAGCTTTCCGAAAAAGCTGAAACAGCTTCCTTTCAAAAGCTCCAAATTGGAGCTTCCTCCCAAAAGCTGTTTTCAGCTTCCCGCAAAAGCTAAAACAGCTTTTTGAAAAATTTACCAAACACAGTTTTTCATCTAAAAGTACTTTTGGAGGGCCAGAAAGGCTTTCTGGCCCTCCAAAAGCTCCCCCAAACAGGGCCTAAATAACGACTCCACCAGACAAACCAGGCGGGAGGCATCCGGTCCCCGCATTTAATCGAAGCTTGTACGTTTTGAACCTACGCTACTCCGGTGGAATCAAAGCTGGCCTCATTCGTACTGTGCTACTACCTCGGTGGTCTTAAACCCCTTCAATCATCCGCACAGTTCATAATCACATACTGCTACGCCTTGAAATTATCTAAATATACGCAGCTCAGGTTTTTGTTATTTTGGAGGCTAAATTAACAGTTATTACATAAGTTTGTGTTCTCATTTACGTTTAGCACACGCTGCTTCAGGTCTCAAGACTCATGGTTAATTAATTTTACAGCGGATGCCGATGATACAGATCATTATATCATTCTCTTAGCTCTGTACGTTCGATCTGACCCATTTTGAGTGATCAGAACAACTTATTGTTTATATCTGACTTGGCAGTACTGCAGGCTGCATGCATTTGATTCAGTAAGAGAGGTATGTGATGAGAAGGGCCATGATCATTAGGACGTAAGCAATGCCTTGATCAATTGTCTTGGCTGCATGCAGTAAGAGAGAAGAGATGGACAGAAAGAACAATAATTAATCATGCCACTTCGACTACTTAGACGAAGAAGTACAAGTGGATGCATCAGGACATTCAGCCCAAGAAAAACTGTTGCACCACAACAGTAATGCCGCTGGAACCATGTTCCTCATCTCGTTTGTTTTTTTTTTTTTTTTTGCTTAAGCGGGTTATTCATACCTCACGGGTACGAATACACCCTAAAGAGTCAGAATACAAAATGTCCCGAAGAGCTCCGGGCATTTCTCTCTCCCCAGCCCATAGGGTGCCTCCAGAGTGGCTCGCAACAAACGCGGCCACCCAATCGGCCGCCCCATTGGCCTCACGATATACATGCATAGCCTGTAGCGTAACACCCTCCCTCACCATCATCCATATGTCACGAAGCAGAGGATGAGCATCTCCGTGACCGACCGGGCCCCTACGAATCCAGCTGATCACCGTAGCCGAGTCGCCCTCCAGAAGGACCGAACTCGCCCGAAGTACTCGCCGCACATAGGACAAGCCCAACCAGGCCGCTCGCAACTCTGCCCCTGGGACAGAGATATCAAAAATCTGACGGCCCCCTGCTGCCACCACATCCGACCTCGGGCCCCTAACAACAAAACCGGCCCCTCCCCTCCTACCACCGTCCAAGACTGAACAATCAAAATTGACCTTGAGGAAACTCGGGGGTGGGGGCTCCCAGGTAAAGAATACCCTGTGTGGAGCTGCCGAAGCACTATGGGATCCCCAGATGTCCCGAGCTATCAAAGGTCTATGAGCTGGCTCTGCCTGGATAATCTCTGTCGCCTGAGCACAGGCCCGCTCCATCACAAACTGTAGGGACAGCCGACGCTGACAAAACACCCGGGCGTTCCTGGCCAGCCATATCTGGTACGCTGTGCAGGACGCCCTAATAGCCAATCCCCGCATCTGAGTAGAACCCGCCCAAAGCCGAACCTCCTCCAAGTAAAACTCCCTACTCCTCCAGGTATCCTCCGGTATCCCAGTCAGCCTCCAAACACCTCTCGCCCATGCACAGTGGAATAGAACATGATCCACCGACTCGTCCACCCCACAGTCCGGGCATAAGGGTGAAAGGCCCATACCGCGTCTACACAGCTCTGAGCATGTCGGCAATCGCGCCCAGGCCACCTTCCAGAGGAAAAGAGCAACCCTCTGGTGTAGCCCAAACCTCCACACCCAACCACAATCTAGCCCCGACTGTGAACCTGGCTAACTAGATCATCATACTTTGTGATGATCTTATTCTCACCAGCCAATACAAAGTATTGGTGTTAGGAGATGCTAGATGCGGCCAATAGTTACACGTAAATTGCAACTCTATATTTCATGTCGAAATACCAAGCCATACCACAATATTTTTTATCTAAATAACAATATTTTACAATAAAATAACCCTAACATTCCGATATTTGCAAATAAAGGCTTATCATTGTTTTCTCTCCTCTTTTGTATTGACAAAGTCCTTAAAAGTAAATAACGACTGCATACATTTTCTATAATTCAAAGCATATATATGATGATGATAAGTTTGAACAAACCTTCTTCTTCTTCTTCTTTTGCTATTTAGAGTTTCCCTCAACATAATTGGGCCCATGCATGGGATATACATATGGATTAAAGTTTATGTATAGATTTAAGCACTTGATAACTAGGTGTATTATATCAATTTTGGTATTTCTGCAAAATGCTAGTAGTCCACAAAATCTCAGGTAATTATCATCATTACTATTATCAATGTGATGACCAGTCCTATTTTATAGTTATACATATATACATACATACATACATATATAATTGGGAAAGTGGTGCAAAAAGATATATATATCAACTAAAAATCAGATGCACAACGTAACCAAGTATCATACCATCGCTTGTTAGGCCCGGAAGCATCATGAGTTGATCTTGGACTTGGCCCTTGTCCAGAACCATGCAGAGGAAGACTTCGACCGCTAGAAGAACATTGAGCAAAGCTGGATTCATTTTTCCAGTCCAAAAGAGCAGCAGTAGTCAGGCGAAACAAAGAAAAAAGAACAGGTCACTCAAGGAACAGATAAAGAAGATGGAGATGGTGGCAACAAGAACATACGTTGCAATGAAAAGAAGGTTGCATTTGAAGTACGACCCACTGCATGTAGCTAACGGTTTCTGACACAGGAGGTCGCACGAGGGACGACCAACGAAGCGAGTATGAGCTGCTTGGAAGCTAATTAGATTTGTGTCACTGTCCATAAGAGAGAGATTCTAGACTGGGAGATTTGTCTTGTTTGGGACCGTTTGGAATACTGAGGTTGTTGCGAGGACCGGATACAACTGGGAAAGCTGAATTAATTGGTTCATGTTTGACCTCGCCTAGTATCAGCTCAGTCCCAGTCATGGTGCGTTGGGGACTGCTTAATGAATTGGGAGTCGTGTGGAGCTATGTATATATGTACATATCCACGAGACAAATAATTCCACTGGATACGCGACAAATATGTGAAAAGGGGAAGAAAACATATATAGGTCTCATCACACAAATGTAAAATTCCAATGCGTGACTCTTAGGATGAAGCATATATAGGTCTCCATTTTTTGTCATGAAAAAAGACAGAAAAAAATTCACGTCATTCCCCTAGCTACCGATGATTTCTCTCTTCCCCATTCAATGCCTCCAATCAATTCACTGATCTAAGCGTACTAATTTAAAATTTTAAAGTGCCACTACTGTTTTAACATTTTTGAATTTCAAAACTCAAAACGAATTCCCCACCATCTCTCCTCCCCCTCGGTCATATATACTTCTGTCAACCAGTCCTGAATTTTCCTTATAATTATGCAGAAGGAATGAAAGAATTTTCAGTCTTCTTAAATCCCAAAAATGGATAAAATATTTTGGTCTGCCATAGGTCTAGCGAAGATAGCACGCAGCAAACTGATCAACTTAGGTCAAATTTCCTGCAGCCTTTTTTTATTATTATTATTTTTCAAACCTATGGTTCAAAATTCCATGTACTTAGAGTTGGTGATTTTTATTTTTATTTTTATTTTTGACACAATATAGAATCAGTAAGGTTCATGTCCATTTTGGTGGCTATATTTTTGGTCAACGATAACGATAATACGTGGTTGAATTCATCATTGGTCCAATTAGGACGATAAAATGTAGCAATCAGCGCACAACTAATTCTTTTTTAGCTCACAAAAGTTGGAGTCTTAATAAACCGTAGACTTATCGTTAATTTTGACTTGACTGTGATTCATCAATGTAACAAAAGTCAACCCCATTCTTGGTGCGAACGGATACTGCATTGGCTAGCGGTGACAACATCAAATCTAAGCTGAGTCCAAAATGATCCAGGTGACAAAACGTGGTAGATGATCCAAAATGCTCAGAAATTAGTCTCTCTAGGAGAAAGCAAGTCCAATTAGGGGTCTCAATGAGAACACTATCTGGAACTCGAGGATGTAGATGGTAAAATTTTGATTGCGGGCTTCTAGCCATTCAATCGGGTGACAAACAGCGGCGCCAAATCTGACCTTTTCCACATGAGCTGCATGCATGTTTGAATTCAGGACTTATGTGACATGATCGAAAGAGTCATAGCCTAGAAAAATGTCAAAGTTTGACCTGGTTTGCTCACACAATGGTTGGTTGTATTCTATTGGAAGCCACCAAGTTTTCATCAGATGGCTTACATACTTATAGTATAGGGTTGGTTGTTGGTGTGGGCCTCCTTGTAAGTGTGTTATCCGAGTCTTTGTTAAATGATGAACGTGGAAACACGTAGTATGAGATAGAGTCCTCAAATGCCGTTAAGAAGAAGGCTAATTGGAGACACAAGGGCCACATGACATTGATGAATACCAAATTGCCTTTTTTTTATTTCTCAGCGACGTCTTATGAATAGAATTATATATTATCCATTGCACATTATTGATGATTCTTCATGCAATATCTAATCTGCAACCAAAAAGTCATGTTGTCTCTTTGACATCAATGTGCTTCTGTTTTCTTATATTTGTCAAATTAATCAGGCCATAAACATGGCTCATGACAATCTTTGTAAAGGAACAAAAGGAAGGAAGGAAGAGCGGCATGGCATGTATGATGATAAGCCCAAAGTTGTCACTAAGCCAACATTGTGCCTGGGCCGGCCGGTAAATCCACAATCAGCTGTAATAGTTGAATGGACCGTCCAAGCGCAGGCTCGCATCCATGCATGTGCATGCATGAGGTGCGTGAGAGAGATGGAGAGTATGTGTGTGAATGCTTAGTAAACTTCATTTCAATTCTCAAAATTATACAACTTTATTTTCTCAAAATGTAACTTGAAGCATCATTTTTGAGGCAATCCCGTCCAAAGCATCACTGCAATAAGCATACATAGTCTCAATCATACTATTTTCTCCGGGTCATTTTCAAGATCCAAGCCCAATGTCAGTGGATGAGATATGTAGCAATGAGGGCGAGGAGCATAAGCACATAAGCAACCCCTTGATCCACCACCTTAGCTGCATCAAAGAAGTACTATCGATCACATGAGAACCTAAACATACTTTCTTTTTTTTTTTGCTCAGAAAAAGGATAACATATAGCAAGCATAATTACCATCAATCTTCGGAGCGTTCAGGGTTGCCATCCCATCATGGCAAAGGCATGGGTGCAAGAGTGTTGACATGAAAAAATAGGCAAGAAGAGGAACTGACACTTCCATGGAACTCATCTTTCAGTCTCCCAACGGAGAAGATGACTAAAAGATAGAGTGAATAGGATCAACAGCGCTTTAGGGAACTATAGAGCGGCGCTAGAAGAAAGAGATGAGGCTGAGTACTTCAGTCCTCCCATACATATATATACACGTATACGCTTGAGATGTGTTCCGCTGACTCCCGGCTGCTCATGAGCTTAAACTGCTCCGCTGGCTCCACTAGATGCAATTGGAAGGTCTGCCGGAGCATCATAACGACGAGCTCTCCGCGAGTAACTTGTAAGGGGAAGCGAGGGAGGCGGTATGTACCAACCGCTACAGCCGTTGACTTGACGATGGATCATTGTCAGCCAATGGGGAAGCGACGCATGGCATTCAGATGAAGCGCGGTACAGCATCGATCTGGAGGCAAACGCTGGCCGTAGAAAAGCAGGGTCGGGCGCTGACGTGGACGTCTAACGGCATACATTGATGGGTGCGAGGTGGCACTGGCGGGCCGTCATACATTGACGGTCGCAGGAGCGGCGGTTGACTGTCGCATGCTGGACCTACGAATGCATTTCTTTTGATTTGTCAACTTGTTTTTATTATTAGGACGATTTTAGAAGGCATGATTTGCGGTGAAATGAAGCTATATGTGCTTCAAGGCAGACTTTAGAATTCATGTTTCCAATCTCAAAGGCCACGGTGGAGTTTCACTTCATCTGCACTTGTTATTTCATGCTTTACTCTTGTAAATTCAAAATAAGGAGATTAGATAATAATAACAAAAGATAAACAATGTTTAATTGAAGGGGATCCTTCTTAGTTTTCTAAAGATAAAAAAAATATGTCCTAGCCATTTAGCTATTAAATTGATATATACTTTATAGCAATCATCCTTATTTCCTTATTAACCAATTGTACGCAAAAACATGGTAGGGACACATCATCAAAATTCGAATCTCAGACCTCCATCAAAAGAGTAAGGCTGCTAACCAACAAAGTTAGAAAAAGGCAGGCGTTCACCTTTTATTTTTTGCTTCCAATAAACTTTCAATCTAAAACTTTGGATATTCATTTTATTTTTCAAGTTCAACCTAAATTTATAACAATATCGACCATAACAAATAGGCTAGTGCCATTGTTGATGGGAGTTCCTAAGTTTAAATAAAATGAAATGCACTCAATTGCTTCTTCTTTTTTTTTTCTATGTGAACTCCCTCAGTGTTTCATATTATTGTTCTTTTTTTCTTTCTAGGAAGGGTGGATCATACATGACAAGTACGGATACATCCAAAAAAGTCAAAAAATAGGATACCTCGAAGTGCTAAGGCACCTCTCCATCTCCAGTCCACAGGGTGCCTCCAGAGTGACAAGCTACATACACAGCCACCTAATTCGCAGCACTATTGGCTTCACGGTAAATTTGCTTGGCCTGAAAGGCCCCTCCAACCCTTACCATAGCCTAAATGTCTCGGAGCAATGGATGGTCACAACCGTTACCCCTTGGAACCCCCCCGGATTCAACTGATAACGGTGGCTGAATCACCTTTCAGGATGATGGACCTGGCCTGTAACACGCACCGGGCATGGCGAAGGCCCGCCCAAGCAGCTCTCAGCCCCACATTCGAAACCGAAGTGTCAAATAACTGACTACCCCCCAGCAACCACAACCCTGGTAGACAGGTTCCGAATAACAAAACCCGCACCTCCCCTTGTAGCACCGTCCAGGACTGATCCATCAAAGTTGACCTTGAGAAAACTCGAGGGTGGGGGCTCCCAGGTGAAAAACACCGTACGGGATACTGCCGAAGCAGAGTGGGATCCCCAGATATCTCGAGCTATCAAGGTCCCTCCAACGAGGATGGTGTGACACAGCTCTGCCGCCTAAATGCAGGCATTTTCCACCACAAGTCTCGGCGACATACGTCGTTCGCCGAATGTACGAGCATTCTTGGCCAACCAGATCTGGTAGGCAATACAACTCGCTCGAACTGTCTTCTGACGAAGCACCGGAGATTCCAAGCCCTGATGCATGGCCTATAAGAACTGGTCCGTATGGCTCCACACCATCTGCGGGACCCCTGCCAGACGCCAAGTAACCTTAGCCCATGTGCACTGAAACAAGGCATGGTCCACCATCTCGTCCACACTGCAAACCCCACACTCCAATGGGATCCTCAATCCTCGTCCTCCAAGTACAACTCTCGTGGGAAGACGGTCCCAGACCACTTTCCAGAGGAACAACGCGACCCTCGGGTGGAGTCCTAATCGCCAGATCCAGGCACAGTCTGGCCCAGGCTCATACTCCCGCCTAAGAATGCGGGAAAAATTGCCCACCCTAACCCTAGTTCTGGTAGAGGAACTCTACACCCGCACATCTGGTCCACTACTCCCTGGTAAAGGGAGGGATCGGACCCGCTCCGCCAGATGCTCCCCAAAAAACTGGGCCAATCGAATCTCATCCCAACCGCCCCCCCGGGGGTCATAAGATCATAGACATGTAGGCCCTCTCCAGCCTTGACACTAACCATAGTTGGCCAAAGATGCAGAGGAAGGGCATCGACCCATGGGTCCCCGACCACATCGATGCTACGCCCGTCGCCTATCAGCTATCGGGTGTGACCCGACACCGTAGGCAAGTACCTTGCTATCTCACGCCACAGAAAGGAACATCTCCGCCGTCCTCGAGCCCAGCCCTCCGAGTCTCCCCCCCCATAACGAGTAGTCATGATCCGGCTCCAAAACCCCTATGGCTCCAGGATGAAGCAGGTAGCATGCCGGGCGAGGAGCAGCTCCCGTCTCTCCAGGAGAGACAACACCCCTAAACCGCCCTCCCTGAGAGGGAGGCAGATACTCTCCCATGCCCCTGGTGCACCCCTCGCCCCCCTTCATTTTCTTTTAGTTTACATTTTTTAGTGCCTTACAATATCACAATTTACTCATAGGATCCTGTCATCTTCAAATTTGTTAAGAGCTGCAATACATGTGCAAGCAAATCACAACGTGAATAATTACACATCCAATATAAAACTTCCACTAGTTTCATTCTACTTGCAATATCCCTAGTATTTTCGTTTTTAAAAAAGAAGGAAATGATCCTGAATAGTACTCTTTCTTTCATCTTGCACTATGCTATTGTGATTGAAAACTTCATCCAGTTGCTTAGAATCATACCAAAAGTATATATTACAAAATGAATTAACCATGGAATATGAATACAAACACTATCCTGATTATTCTATAATTAACATTAACATCAAGAACAAACAATATTGATTAGAGAATAAAAGTACAATATTCCTCAAATAACAATTTTTTGTTATCTAAATTTTTCTATCTCCAATACAATATGCCCAAACTTGATATCTTTATTCAATAAGATCTATTGCTATATTATTGAAAAATAAGCTCTTCCTTTTTATAAGGTAAAGCACTGCAATGCCCTAATCTCTAAAGCCCATCTTTATCCGCGTCTTAAAGTAGGATGCAAGTGGTACATGTTACAAGGGGCTAATGAGTACAAATCTTATGTACCGCATCAATTGCCATCAAGATGGATTGATTAATTTGAGCAGGGAGATCAAGTGGTGCTGAAAAGTAGCACCCACAAGGGTGAAAGAGAGTTAGGCAGCTGTCCCCCTTGGTCCCCAAAGGAATCGGGTTGTATCTTCGCACCAAAGAAGGATTCTCCTTCATATGAAAACCACCGTTGGATCACCCATCGCATAGATCTATAAGCGATGCACTCAAAGCGAGCCTCTGATGATCCAAAAGTGGATTCGCCCAGAGGCGGAAGGAGAATCCTTCTTTCGCACGACCTCCCGTCATGAAATGCATGGTCTAGTAAAGTGGCTTCCGGGTCACTCATGTCTACCGGAAGGCAAATAGTGCTGCTAACTAAGCTACCTTCTATTTGACTCATCACTCTAAAGATTTTTTTTTGAGAGAACCATGTGCCTACTTCTCTTTTTTACCAATTTATGTTTTTTGGTTTTGTTGACTTTACCTACATTCGTCGTATGTGAGGCACCGTTGTACTTTAAAAAAAAAAAAAATCTTATTACACTTAATCTAATTAACAAAACCAAAGAATTGCTATTATTGGTTAAACTTTTTCTTACTTTAATTTTGCAAGAATTTCTCCTCTATATGTCAATAATTCAAAATACTCCTTCTCCATCTAATTTTCTTTGTTTATATTTTAACATTTAATTTTTTTGTCTCATTTTGTGCTGTGGGGTTATTTTGCTTATTAATATAAAAATAATTCTTTTTGTTTAGGAATTCTAGCTAATGGAGGCTCATCTTCTAGGTCTCCATTGACTTCACCATACGGCCAATGTTTGTCATGAAAGTAGCTATCTTTGTTAAAAAATACCATTTATATCAACCATCAGGGATCAAAGTTAATGATCTTACCTAATAGTAAGGAACCTCTCAAAAATTGCAGCTACCTCTTCATTAAGTATCATTTCTAATTTAGTGTTTAATTGCTAAAGTATAATAAACCAGGTGCTTATTAACATTATTGATCTGTAACCAAATTTTTTGTCAAATGCCTTCAAGATTGACGGTAATGGTTAGTGTTTGCCCCCTCACCATTTTCCTTTACATCTTGATTCTTCTCCACCTAGGCACATGATCTTGCTTCTTCTCCACCTAGGCACATGATCTTGCTTCATTCCTTAGAACTGAAAGGGAATCTATAGTGTAATTACCCAAGAAAAGACATATATAGTGCACCATTTTTTTCTAAAGATTTTTAAGAATCATAGGAAGAGCGAAACTAGAACTTCCAAGATCAAAAGATTGATACAAATAGATAACAAATTCTTAGCAGTAAGCTATGTATTCCAGGAACAAAAGTGAAGACTAAAAATTATGTAAAACTATTGATACAGCTGAAAAAAAATAAAAGTATCAGCTAGCTCCTTAGATTAGTAATTAATATCAAAAGTGGGATCTGGACCAAAGTCCTTTATCGAAGACCAGAACTTGAGACAGGCTACTTGCCTTATTAGAGCACTCAGCATGGAAGCAATTAGTGTCAGAAGTGATGTGTAAACCCACGCCTTCTTTCGAAGGCCACAAGGCGCGTTAGACCAATGTGCATGAGTAAATGAAGGTACGTCCATGAGATCAGAGAAATGGCAGTGCTCCAGCAAAGAACGAATTCCCAAGTTTGGAAGCATTTGATCTTTAGATTGGAAACTGCTTCAGAACGTTGGAACCTTCAGCAACCTAGCTAGGTCAGGCACTTGTCTGCAATGATCTCATGCACATGTTTTGGAATTCCCACTCTTATAATCGGAGTATGTGCATAAATGATCTGATCTAAGAGTTCACTCTTTGGTCTCAGGTCGTTTAGGCATATATACTGGGGAAGAGTATCTAAACATCAGAAATCATTGTCGAACTTTAACCTACTGCCACTCTCTCAGTTTACCAACCAAACATAAATCATAAAATGCAGTTTCAATGGATTCATGATTTAAAGACAATCAAGGGCAATTTTTTTTAATGAATTTACATCTCTGGAGTGGACTGAATATATATCTAAGGGAATTTCAGGTAATGAAGAAACATTGAATAAATTGTTGACTACACATGATGATGCATCATTTCCTCAACCAACAAAGCAAAATCTAATGGTTAAGTTGAATTATTCAAAAAGAAAAGACAACAAACTCCCACTAAGCAGAGGCATATGGCTGGAAAGGGTTCATAAATTTGAACCCTGGAATATACTGCACATAAATTGACTTACATATGAATCTCATAACCAAATGCAGTGCACAACACCTGAACCAACAAAGCTGCACGAGGTACCATGCAGAGTGCTTTTTGCAATCAGTCTTCATCTCCTAATTATCAGCAGATGCTATGGCGAAAGATTGCATGCCACTTTATGATAACCATCCTTCATTGAGCGGAGAACAAGATCTGAACATATCATGCAAATAGTATAAATATATTGACCCTAAGTTGTGGAGTGTTTCTTTAGATAGCAGCCTCAGTGTCTCTCATATCTGAGCTCACAACCCTCAGGTGTGCCAGATTCCTCTCTCCTGGACGATGGCAATTGAGATGTCATTCATGAATAGGTCATGGAGGACAAAAGCATGAATGATGGTGGAGACGAGCAATACTGTTGATATTGAGGTAGAGATTCCAGAGGAGTCCAACAGAAATGTCTGGGTTAACACATTAGTTACTTCCACCAAGTAATCAATGATTACAACGGAAGCACCAGTCACTGGGAGAGTATATGCCCATTATGCTCGTGATACCTGTTGAAATAATTAAAAGTAAGAAGCCATAAACAACATAAAAGAGATAAAAGCAAACAAGAAAATCATAGAGAAGGAAAGATATGTAAACCTGAAGCCTTGGAAAAAAATAATCCACACAGCCTGCAAATACACAGGACAATGAATGACAGAGTGAGATGACCTGCTTGAAGAAATGAAAATCCCTCCTGATAATTTGAACAAATGAAACTGCAATTTCCATGCAACCTCCAAAAAAACCATTTGTGACTTGAAAACAAATGGACCAAGGTAAAATAACAATGTCTGCCAAAAAATTACCAAACTTTTGCTCTCAAATAAATAAATAAATAAAAGCCATTCCTCGGATAAGGGTTTAAAACTCTGAAAATTTGATTTAAATATTCAGATGATCATAATTGATTCACGTATAACAATGATATCGATCAGTCAGGATAATCTGATGATCAATTTCCTATTTAGTGTAACCATGGAGCTTTAAATAATGAACAAGCCAGAGTGAAAAGTTTATCATAATGTGCCAACTTGCATTAGTCACTGGGATGAGGAAAAGAGAGACTTACAAGAGGGACACAGAGGAACAGAGCATTATAGTAAGCCCTCCTTGACCCGTTATAAAGTCCCCAACAAATCCTTGGCCATGCCATGCAAGAAACACTGGGTGCTCCTACGAATAAGAACAATACTGGATGAAGATCCCTATGAAGAGTTTCATTCGTAGGAAGTCTTTAGTCAGGTTACAAACAGTACGATAGCCTAACAGCAAAGAAGACAATAGGCCCCTCTTTAAGTCCCATTGATGCGTTGAGCAATGCATCCGCAAAGTTGCCCATGATGAACAATGGTTTGAAGGATTTGCTACCTTTGAAAACCTTCTTTGGCCCCCAGACAACCATCGGCCATAAATTTTGAGCTCAAGGCAAAAAATTGGAGAATAAGGTCATACCAAAGCGCAGCATCAAGGTCTACTGCAACTAATGGTGGCACACCATTTGCTAAGAAAAGGTATGCCATCCAAGGAGCAAACAAGAAGTTGACACGGATTAGCTGGTAGTACTCTCATTGAACTCTTCTAAGTAAAAGATGATTTTTAGAAAGCAAATGAGGGACACAATGCCCAAGCGAGATACACCAAAGAATGAGACTGACAGTCAAACTCACATGAAGAAAGCTCATGGATGGAGATGTAGCAAAGGTCTCCTAGAGGATAACTTGGCTGCTAATACCAAGACACATAGCGAAGGCAAATATTGGGAAGCGAACAAGAAAAGGCTGCCTCTCATTTTGACCTGTAGGGAATGGCACAAGTTAAGTAATGCTGAAGTCGATAAAAGATGAATCTTAGACAAAAATATGATCATGTTGTATATAAGGTATAATGCAACCAAATCACGATGTGTGCTATCATCTCTCCATAACCACTAGGATCGGAGAAAATTGAAGGAAAAATCCTTAGTTGTGGACTGGAACTTTGGGTGGTTTAAAACTTGGAATTTAGAAGGGAACTGCATGACCACCACCAAAAATAACATTGACCAACTTTTTGACGTCGTGATGCAAGCCTTGCTGATGGATGAGTTGACGAAGAAGATCCCCTAACAAGATCCAACTAAGAGAAAAAAGAGGATGATAAAGATATAGCATAATACAAAGTTGAAAAACCTATAAGGAACCATCCATCTCCATCTTGCATGATTTTTGATGCAGGAGGGCCAACCATACTCATTTGAGGTGTTTACAAGGAACAAGAAACAAATGGAGGCTGGTCGGAGTGGAGATGAAGCATTCCAAATCCTAACACTGGCTAATAAAATGGTTTACATTAACTGCAGGTTGTTAATCTCTTAACTAAAGATTAAAAAAGAATTATGATCATCATGGGATCGGTACTACTTTTTCGAAGGAAAACGAGTTCATCACTCCTCAAATCTTTGAAAATGTATTCTCAAAGGTCAGAAACTTAGAGGAAAATGGGGAACCAAGCACTTCTTGATTCTGAGTTTTCTCACTACTCTCAAGGACCCACAACAGTTGGTTTCGAAGAGAGAGATCTAGGGGCACAGGGACACGCACAATAAAGCATGAGTCCATATCCTCTATTGTGCAGAATTTGCACAGCAAAGGCATGTACAATAATAGATGCTTGCCACATCACATTATTTAGATCAGACAACTCTGAAAATAAACCTGTTTGAGATGTGCTAGGAAAACTAAATGGCGAGCTGTTTACGTTGGTCATCTCTTTCATTTGACTCACCCTCACCCCCTCCTCGCATTTGCATGCACTCTCTCTCCTCACATCTTGGCTCCCAAAACCCTAAACAGTGAGAAGGGGAGAATCCGGAGCCATCTTCTCCAATCAATCGATCAAAACCAGCATTTGTTGCAGGCATATCTATAGTCATGAAAACTATAGAGAAGACCAATACCATAACATGTACATTTGAAGCACATAAAATATCTATTTGTAAACAAAGGTGATGAAAATCTGTTTTTCAATCATCAAAACAAACCACCTTCTAATCTATAGCTTCCTCTATATAGCTCCTCTTTAAACCATGCTCCTGTAGTTGATTTGTCCCATGATATGATCCACACGAGCTCCTTACAATATCTGATGTCCAGCTAATTACGGTTATGCAATTTGATGCACAAAGTAGAACAACATCCTTCAACCTTTGGTGACAAGCCTGCTCCACCAAGATGCCTTTGAAGTATGTGATGCTTATATGGTTAGTTATTGCAACCATAACCTTATCTAAATCACTATTAAGTAATCTACTTGCACATTTTTATTCTTGTCCTTACAGAAAACCATAATACAATTCTAGTTGAAGTTTTGAGCCTCATCCCTCCAAGTGCAAAATATAAGGTTATATCAACTTGTCATTCCTACGTGTTTTTAAAAGTTATACTATCTAAAAGGATGCAACTATGTATTGTTTAAGCTTCAGGATAGTAAATGTAGTATAAAAACATAATACCTTTATCAAAAAAATTGATGGAATACTTGGCGAATGAGGATCCATAAAGTCAATCCCAAATAGTTGGAAAAGGTTGGAGGTTATGGTTATGGTAAATAATTGGTGCAATTCATCAACTCCTGCCAAAGATCCATATCTGCAACACATGAAGGCCATTTTGAAAAAAAAAAAAATGATTTTCCTATCAGAATAAAAGAGAAATGCTGAAACATTAGAATGGCACAAAAGAAAAGGAAAAAAGTTGTAAGGTTTCAAATTTACATATACAATATTTACAATGATAACTTCTATAACTACCAGACACTCTGAAAACTATAAGGGGGTCAAATAATTCTCTTAAATACCAAAAACATTAATGATAGATATACGTAATCTTTAATACCTGGTGACTGAAGGACTCTCCTTTTTGGCATTCCTTCTGAGGAGAAACTTGTAATGTAAGCAACAACACATTGTCATGTGTCATCCCAACTAAGTTTGCAACAAAACAAGAAGTCAAGAGATCACTGAGCTAACTTGGGAATTTTGGAAGAAGAACAGAAATCTTGATATGGTTTGTAATTTTCCTGCCATTTTGAAAACTGTCTCTTTAAGCACTTGTAAATTTTCTGCTCAGCTGACTGAAACACCATGTTGAATGGCTCAAAATCCAACCTTATGGGGCTTAGATCAAGCATTTGAGGCCCAGATGAAACATGTCCAGAATCTGGATTGCACTTTTTTTCTACAATTCCACAAATGAATGTGTCAAAATTTTCAACTTTATAAGGCAGTTTGCAGTTTCGCATCATGTGACCTGTTTGTGCTAGCTCTTCTTTTATGGCATGTGTAGAAATACCACTGGTTCCTCCATTGCAAGTTGATTTATTACCAACTTCTGCAGGTTCATACATGAAAAAAGGCTTCTCACCTTGCTGCTCTTGTGAAGCTCCCCATCCATTGCAATTACCAATATCAACAACGAACATTTCAGGGCAAACATGTTCAAGAATTGATCTGCACTGAAGGGTCAATGGGTCATCATCTTGCTCATCTATTGCATCAGGCGAGTCATTTATCCCCCTGTCAATCTGTTGAAGTGCAAGAAGGACTGAAAGCGGTAGCACCGGGCCAACAAGAACCTCCCAAGGTGATGCTTTGCTTGACCACTTCTCACTTCTTATTGAAGGTTTCCCCACAAAAAAAGGCAGCAACCTATTGTGAGGCAAACAGCTAGGAACTTCTAAGAATTCAAAGGAGGAATCACGCTGATTTCCAAATAAATCTGAGTATTTTTTAAAGACCAAAGGTAAATGATCAGCCCGAACACATGATAATACTCTTCGAGATGCAATTTCAAATATGCTGGTTGGTATGCTGGCATCACTTACAAAATCAGAAATTGAGACATTAGAGAACTTCAAAATGTTGCTAATAAGTTCCTCTATATCATGACTGAGGGAAACTTTGTTAGTTTCCTTATGATTTGAAAGAGAATTCTGCATAACCAAAGCATTAAAAAGATTGCTCTTTATATAGTCATAAAGATAAAATAACTTAAAGAAATTATATCTTTTAAATACTGTATCATCCTCACTCATCCAAGATACAATTGAATCCTTGAGCTCCAAAGTTTCTGGCTTTTCACCAGATAAGTTCCATGAAGAATCGTATCTTTGAATCTCCAACCTACCGGGCAATGTAAGTCTAATTAAAGAAAAGCCTGCAGACTTTGATTGTCTATTCAAGAGATGACTCGGGACAACACAAAAGCCCACAACCACGTCCTTCCTCTGTCGCCACTCAGAACTTTTGGAAACATTCTCCTTATAAAATATCTCTCTTACAATGCTGTCACCAGAACTAAACGGCCTAGCCGACAAAGAAAGACATGAAGGAAGATCCCAAGCATAAAGCAAAGAATTACTGAGTGTTCCTTTCTCCTTGAGCCCATAGCAAAACAGACTAAACTCATTACTCCATAATGAACCTGCCAAGATGGTATATCCCGAGTCTGAGGCCCACTTATACTCATCCTCAGACGGCCTCAATTCTGACAATTTGAACATTGCAACATAAGAAGGGTGCTCAAGACTGTGATCCCATGTCAAGATGGGAAACAACGGTTGCCGTGCATCAAAAAGAAACAACTGGCGTTCAGTCACTAATGATATGTGGAAATCATTGAATCCAGCCCGGCAAAAAGCAAGAATTCTGTCATTCTTTTCCAATAAAGGTGCAAGAGAGTAGGAACCAAGCATCTCAATTTTAACCAGGATTTTGTGTTCAGTGTCTTTCTTGGACCTCAGATCAACCATAACAACAGCAGTAGAACAAGCAATAATCAAAATCTCAGGCTGCCCACCATACTCGCAGCTCAACCACTTCCCTGGATCAACGCCTAATGTAACCCTAACCATGCGGCCACGCTTAGAATTAAGATTGAAGCAACAAAGATCGCCACTTTCTAACAAAGCGACGCTCTCCTCCGGGATATGAGGGCTCCAGCAAGCATGCACCACCGAACTCTTAAACCCTTGCTTCGCCAGAGGAACCAAGAACGGCCTCTCCCGACCAGAATCCGAAGCCCTAGTTTCAACCCTAAACCAATTCACGGAGTACAAAGTGGTGGCAATCAAGAAACCCTCGGTAAGGGGCTTACCTGCGGATACCAGATCGGCCGCCGGCGACCAGGACGACGATGGCGCCGCCGCCACCGAAATCTTCAAGATCCGATGGCAGGGATGCTTGAACCCTTTCTTCTGCATGAAGACATCCCCATCTCGATCAACCCTTATCTCCGGCGTCAGTCCTTTAAAGGAAAGACCAACGTAACCAATCGAGTCGGCGTTTTTCCCGGTTGGGAAGAAGAGAACCATGGAGGAGCCGTCGCGGCAGTGGAGGGCGTGGAGGTTGTTGGAGGGGATGGGGTGGTCGCCACCGCAGCCGGACGGGTAGGAGAGGAGGTCGGCGACGAGGGAGTCCTGGGCGGCAGAGGGGAGGAAGCCGGCGGTGGCGGTGCGACCGAAGAAGGAGCGGACGCCGTCGACGAGGGCGGAGGGGGGAAGAGGGGGAGGGATTTGGAGGGCGAGGGAGCGGGAGGAGAGAAGGAGGAGAGGGGGAGAAGAGGGAAAGAAGAGGAGGGGACCGAGAGGCTTGGAGAAAGCGCCGGAGAGGAGGTTTGGGGCGGCGAAGACGGTAGCGATGGGCCAGAGGGACCGCCATCCGTCGGAGAAGTCCATGGCCGACCGCCGGTCGTCGGAGAAGTCCACAGCGGAGGGGAGAGTAAAGATCGACGGGAGAAATAAAAAACTAGTCGGCGGTCGGGCTGAGCCGCAAATAGGGTTTTCGTGGGAAAGGG
This sequence comes from Phoenix dactylifera, assembly GCF_051530095.1. Taxonomy (NCBI): domain Eukaryota; kingdom Viridiplantae; phylum Streptophyta; class Magnoliopsida; order Arecales; family Arecaceae; genus Phoenix; species Phoenix dactylifera. Next base: position 72,258,215 of record NC_143190.1, on the reverse strand, counting down.
CCGAACGGCCCATATAGATTAGAACTTATGGGCTATCGTTGAACGTAGCCTGAAACTATGTCAAGACTCAATTGTCCATGAGATGGAAATTTGTTCTTTAGAAATGGCTTGGACATGTCCCCTATCCATCAGTCCCCTTTGCCCCCAAACTAAATAATTACAAGTTTTAGTATTGCCTCTGTTGTAATGCAAATTACCAAATATAGAACTCATGCATCTCCAACCATAACTTTTTACCACCATCTTGAACAACCGGTTCTCTTTATTATTAAGTCAGTATGTATCAAATATATTAGAATATATGATGCAATAGGAAAGGGTTTAGCTAACTGTGGAACTTAATTTTGTATTACTTTCACCTAGCTTATTTGGTCAAAATTAATAAAAAATTAAAATATTTTTTCACACTCAGTCTATTAAATTCTAGCGAAGTCTTGGACGAAGCCTGAAGAAGGTTTTTTTCTTGGATAAAAATTTCAACAAGGAAATTATAGGAAAGATGGTGATGGAGGGGGGCATTAAGTGCAATGTTAAGATAAAATGCATTGAAAGTTAGGGCATGTGCTGGTGTCATTTGTTGTTTATCTTCATTTGGAAATAAGATGATAATTTGTTGCAACAATTTTATTAAAGAAAAACCTGAGTAGAGGTGGAATCTAACTGCTAGGAGTTGGAATACCTTTTTAGAAAATAAATCAAAAAGTATATAAAATTTCTGCTATCTTTATAGAGAATTTGAGTAAGGGTATTAAAGTTATATAGTGTGGTTGGGCTTCTACTGCCACTGAAATAATTACTCATAAGTTTGTATGTCATGTATGCCTAATTATCCATTATCGTTATTGACTATAGTTTTTGACCTCATTTTCTCAATGAAATGAGGTGGGGAACCCATTTCCTCTCTCAAAAAATCAAATATCAAAGATATAGCAATTGGTGGTAGTTTAATTAATTGACTGAACTCAAAAATGAATCTATTAGTTTTAAGTTCTGCATGACTGCTAAAGTATATTACATGGAGACCGAAAAAAAGGATGGCATCTCATACTTGGGACACGGTATGTTTTGCCTCAAGAATTGGGATCTCAGCATATAATCATTGCAAACAAGACGACAAACTTTATGTGCAAACTGCAGCTTAGGTGATACTTAATCCAGACTTTTTATGGGCAACATTGGTGAGTGCTAAATATAAATCAATAGGTCTTGGCATTTTGATATTAAGCCAGCTAGTTCTTCTGGTGCATGGAAGAGAAATTGCCTCCATGCATCTAAAATTCAAAATGTTACCAATAAGTTCCATGATGAATGGTATCTTTTTAATCTTCAACCAATCGGACAATGTAGCACTAATTTTTTTAAAAAAAATGCCTACAAGTTTTAGATTTGTCTTTAAGAGATATCTCTTGTAGTTCTCTTGCAGTTCTCTCACCAAAACTCAATAGTCTCGCTGTCACGCCCCGAATCCGGATCATGACATGATCGTGCTATTGCAAACCCTTGCCCGCAATTGCATGCAGCCACATAAAATTTTAAATCCAAATAGACTATATTATTAATGAATGTCATAAAGTGTTTGAACAATAAGGAGTGATACAGAGCTTCTAAAAATTTGTACAATTATATTCAGTGTATCCTAAACCCTGGAGTGAGTCAAGCTCCTTGCTCCTAGAAGTCCTATTTATCTGTAAAGACATAAATAAATTGGTGTGAGCTATAATAGCTTAGTAAGTAACTATGTACAATCTTACCAGATCAAGTATAATATACTTCATGCCAATGCATTAATTTAGAAAATTAACAGTTATAACAAAATAGGCATTTTATATAGCATATATCTAAATCAGTCATAAAGCAATGCATGTCCAATCATGCAAGTTCATAAATATGGATATGCATCATAAAATATTGCTATTATTATATACTTTGAAAATCATGCTCTCAGATGGTAGTGCAGCTATGGTCACTATTATTACCCGTGATAGGGCCATAAACTTTATCAACTAATATTTCTCGTTAGCAGGGTCTAAACCAAGCTATTATAACATACTCGCGAGGGCCATATGTTGAGCTATTATAACCCGCTGGCGAGGGCTATAATCTTTGCCAACTATTATTTTTTGTTGGTAGGGTTTAAACCAAGCTATTTGATGGGGATATCAGTGCCCTTCATTCCGATGATTGTGCCTTCGGAGCCACTCGCTCGCGTTCGCACCAGAGATTGGCATCCTTGTGGCCGGGAGATGCTCTTGAGCCACTGGATTGATTCGGGCCACCGAATTGGGTCCAATCTAGTTTGCGTCATTTTTATTTTCTGCATTTTACTTTTGTTTGATCGAGTCAATTTGGTCATTTGCTTTTATTTAGTCAAGTCAATTTGATCAGTTGTTTGTTATTGAAGTCAATTGGGTTAGCTGTTGAGTCATTGGATCGATTTTGGTATGTAATCATTCGGTTGACTTAGTCAGTTGATTGAGAATCCAAGTTTGGTATGTCGTCAATTGTTGGACCTAATGTAAGGCCTATATAAAGGCCACCTCTATCATGAATTAGGAGAATTGAATTATTGAATAAAAATTCGAGCATCCTTTCTTCTTCTTCTTCTCTTCTTCCTCCTCCTCTTCTCTTCTTCCTGCGTCTATATAACCTTTTCTTCCTGCGTCTCTATAACCTCTTCTTCCTCCTCCTCTTCTTTTTCCTCTTTCTCTCTTCTCCCTGCAGTGGTCCTCTGTCACTATTATAACCTGCTGGCGAGGGCCATATGCTGAGCTATTATAACCTGCTGGTGAGGGCCATAATCTATGCTAAGTATTATTTTTTGTTGGCAGGATCTAAACCAAGCTATTATAACTCGCTGGCGAGGGCCATATGCCGAGCTATTATAACCCGCTGGCGAGGGCCGTACATAGCAATCTAAAGTTCATAAACTATATCATGCTTTTCATAAACTTTACTTCATATGTACATTGAAAATTGAATAATGGCGTCACAATATGCAAAAATTTATGATCATGCTACAAACTTTATTTTTCCATGCATCCTTCTATATCATCTTAAATCATGTGTTCACAATCTAGTAATCGTGATGAATGTCATTTAACCAAAATCATGCAACACTTGCTAACATATGTTTAATCCTAATTTTTGAGAAACATAGCAGTAATATACAATTTCATATCCAATTAATGTAATGTATTTGAAAACAATAAGATTGTGTCAGGGTCACTTACCTTAATTTGTTCACCAAATCTTAGGCTTAGATGCCAATTCTCCAATACCTAGAAATATCATTAAATTACATATCACTTACACATTCAATTTCTATTTATTTATAATATTTTCTTAATTAAAATCATTAACAACCCATCCATAGGATTCAATTTCATTTTCAGGTCCATAGCCTAATTCAATTTCTGGTTCAGATCTAATCAAATTTCTAGTTCGAATTTGATTCAATTTCTGGTTTAGGTTTGGTTCAGCTTCTGGTTTAGACCTGATTCAACCTCTGATTTAGGTCTGAGCCCATTTGCATTCAAGCCTGAAGTTTAATTAAATTCTGGATCAGGCCCTTGGCCTAATTCAGTTACTGGGCTCATTTATATTCAGGTCCAGAACTTGGTTAAATTCTGGAACATGACCTTGGACTGATTCAATCACTAGGCCCATTTGTATTCAGGCTCAGTAACATAATTAGTTAACTTATAATTAAACCCTATTAGTTTGTATTAATTTAAAGGGGGACCTTGACTCAGCCTATATAGTTTATATTCAATTGAACCTTTTCATTAAGGTTTGGACCCCTCAGGTCTAACTTAGTTTTGGATTTAAGAATATTTCGTTCGGACTAGGCCCAGCCCGATCTGAAACTCTTATAATCAAAACCAATTAAAACCTTCCCGTGGCCCATTAAACCAGTACCCATGAAGACCTCTTGGGCCCCCTATCAGCCTAAATTTTTAGAACCATTTCAGGCCCATTAACATCTCTCCTTTAAATCCAAATGCAGGCCATTCAGGAAAACCCAAGCCCATGTATTTGGCCCAACCACCCAATCCATAGCTCGATAGCCAGGCCATAGAAAAGCCCCTTTTCCTCTTTCATTTCCCTCTTCTTCTTCCCGATCGGAACCCTCTTCTTCCTTCATTTCTTTCTGTTAGATGTATGCCCTAGAAGCCAATCTGGCTGACACATTGTTAATTCTAGGGACATAATTTTGTACTTGACTATTTATTATTGAATAAATAAAAGGCATCTTTTTCATTCATATTGTTTATGCGTCTATGAATCGTCCAAGAATTAATAAGATGATGATGCATATTCTTAAGAGTTAAGAATTTGAGCCATGCATCATTGGTGATTAATTTCTGAATGCTCCTGATCAATGGATCATCACGAGGACGGTGATTGATCCGATCAGTGCACACATTGCTTTTCTTATGGATGGACGAGACTCGAGTCCACGGTGTGGCGATACTGAAGTAATAGTGCAGGTGCTTGTTAAGAACAAGGGTACTGAGCGTGACCAAGACAAGAAGTCACTTGGATGTCTATCCACTCGTCAGTGACTTGCTTGATGTTGCAGTAGTGTGACTAGTCCTTTGACCTGCGGTGCTTCGGCTACTCACAATGAGGTTATTGTAGTTTGACTGCACGTATACATGGTCTCTAGACATACGGGTCCATGCAGTGTAGATTGACTGCAATAGATTCACTGTAGGAGTAGGGTATGCACCTATAAGGAATCTATCGACCTTGATAGATAAGGAGAGATCCTATGTGATTTATAAGACTGAGTTCGTAAGACCTCGGCCAGGACAGATTGTATAGTGGAGAAAGAGTTTTCCACTCTCGAGCTTAAGTCGAATAAATCTTGACATATGACAGACAATGGGGTTTGACAAGTTGTCCATGACCTCCGTCCTGTAGGGATCTACGATAGAAGGACTGTATCATACGATAACTGCATCTAGAGGTTCATCATTCTATTCTGCTGGGTAGCCACTACATGCTGCTAGGTGTCACTGGTGGATGGTGGGACTCACAGAAATTATCTCGATAATCGATAAATCCTAATGAGTAGAGTTGGAATCGTTCCGACCCATTGAAAGGAGTTTTCAATGATATTGTAATAGAGATCACAATATATCTCACTACCAATCAGAATAGAACCTATGGGGTCACACATACTAGAGGCATTGACCAATTCGATGGTTGAATCATGATTAGGAATCACAAGTAATTAATTCGATTGATAATCAGTTGAAGAAGGAACAATGGAATTAATTAATTGGACTTAAACATAAATCCTACTTCGAGTAGGATTCCTAGAGTCCTAATTGGATTAGGACTGGAAATCCTATTTGGAGTAGGACTGGGATTCCTACTTGGAGTAGGATTCCTACAATCCTAATTAGATTAGGAGTTTTAAATTAAAATTGGATTCCTAGTTAGAGTAGGATTCCCAGAGTCCTAATCGGATTAGCACCCCGGGGAGATTGAAGCATTTGGATTGGTCCTCTACTTCGTGTGGATACCCGTAGAGGCCGGACGCTTGTGCGGCTTCAAGCGAGCCTTCTTCCAAAACCACGATCATCAGTTTGCGGTGATCATCTACCCGCACAAGGTGAAGATCTGATCTTCCTAATATAGTTAAAAGTTTTTAATTCTAATCTATCTACGAACGGTTTTTGAACAACGTTCATAGGATGAACGTGTGATCCCGTGCATGCCTCTTCCGCTGCCATCTAAATTTTTTTAATTTTCTGCGGCATGGGCGGGTTTCCAACAGTGGTATCAGAGCCTAGGCTTCGTAGTTTAAGATTAGAATTAATTGTAAACAGGCATGTTAGATCTGAAATTTAAAAGGATATGTATGCTGAAATTTTCTGCATGCAAAATTTTTAAGGATTGCTGATTTTTGCATGCTGATAAAATGATGATTCTATTTGCATTGTTAATGAGATTATAAAGTTTAGAATCATGATTAACATGATCAGCAACTTATGTCATAACATAATCAATTAAGTTTCAGATCTGAAAAGTATAATTGCTGCATGTGGTGATGATTATAGGATTCAAACCCTTTTGGTATCAATTGTAAAGACCTGCGATATGATCTGCAATGTCATGTAATTTTTCAGATGCTTGCATGCATCTTATTTAATGTTTTGAGAGCCTGCGTGCCTCCTAAAAGGAGATGTAATTTATTATTATTTTTATTTTATATCTGATTGTATTTCTGTGATGTGATGTGCGTCAACGATCAAGTCGAAGATAGTGCATGAGATGAACGGCGATATGAGCGGTTGATGGCGATTGGATCAAGAGTTGATCAAGGATCGAATCAAGGAGGCTTGGAACCAATTCAAGGGTTGAAGACCAATTGATTGATTGACGTGCATGTGCTTGTAATATGACCTAATTAGAATCTATGATCATCACCTATTTAAAGTTTAGCTTTATTTATTGCTGCGATTATAACTGCCTGCAATGTGCTGTTTGCATGTGATGTGAATGAGAGCGGGGTAGCTAGGTTTACATGTGATGTAGCAAACCCAATGAGACCTAAACTAAAACCTCCTCAATCAAGTCGAGAGTGAACCAACATGAGCGAGTCATATTAGATTAATTGATCTAATTGGTGTCTAGGAAAGCATGAAAGGTGGTTACTTAATTAGGACCTTACTCTCTGAGTAAGGGGAGCCTCCCACCTGCTTACCTGGCCAATTGATCGATTACCTCTTATGAAGAGCTCAAGTTGCAAACACTAAGACCTGGTTAACCAATATTAAGTCAATAGGTCTTCCACTGTAGTAGAGCTGCTAAGGTCTTTCTGATGTTGATTTGTCTCGGCTGGACACAGTGGGCAAGTTGCATCGGGGGGTTGGACCTCTCTATAGATATGAGATGTTGTAGGGTAAAGGTGGGGTTGGGCACCAATAACTGTTATGTGAGGACCCAATAACGACTTTATTTCTATGGTTATACGGTGGGTCTGACTTAACTAAGAAATGGGACCAATAACTGTTAGGTGAGGTCTTCATGACTTAGAGACCAAGTAGCACTGCAACATACTTAAGAAGCATTGTACAAGAGTTGTACACTCATCTGTTGATGTGTCACCAATAACTGTTAGGTGAGGTGGCATGTAAATCGGTGGGACCGCAGTACCCACTAGAAACCCTAGTCGTGTAGGATTTCCGTTTTCCTATCAGGGGAGTATGAGGAATTCGTGAAAATAGTGGGAGGTATATTTGTTCTAAAAGACCCTAGAACAGATTAGGATCAAGTACAAAAGTCTAACTAGAATCTTTACTCTCTGCAGATCATAATATCAGCCTCAAACTCTTTGACTCGTATTCTTGAGACCAACTGATTGACCGGTACCAATTACAGAGACTGGCTTAGAAATCTCAAAATTTTTCTGAGTTGCGAAAAAATAGGCTATGTGCTCGACAATGACATCCCCACATTACCAGCACGTCCGACTACTGATCAGCGTGCGACACATGAAAAGTGGACAGACGATGACATTAGGGTCAAGTGCTATATCATGGCATCCAGACGATGACATTAGGGACATACTGGCACACCTGCAAGAGTTGTATAGTGAGCAGAGTCGCACAGCTCGTTTTGAAGTGTCCAAGAGGCTCTTCAAAGCAAAGATGCGCGAGGGGCAGTCTGTCCATAATCACGGTCTGACTATGATCAAGGACCTGGAGGAGCTTGAGAAGCTCGGTATGAACATGCACAAGGAATTGCAAGTAGATCTGATCCTTCAATCCCTTCATGATTCATTTGGACAGTTTATAGTAAACTACCACATGAATAAGATTGAATGCACTAAGACTGAACTGTTAAATATGTTGGTAACTGCTGAGGGAGCCTTGAAAGGTTCAAGGGGCAATGTCCTTGCTGCTGAGCTGACTTCTGGTTCCAAGAGAAAGTCTACTTGGAAGAAAAAGAAGCCTGCAAAGAAGCAGAAGAAAGACAAGAAGCCAAAGAAGGAAGTTTAAAAGAAAAAGGCTAATGACAAAGAAAAATGTTTCCACTGCAATGTCGACGGCCACTGGAAGAGGAACTGTCCTTCATACCTCGAGAGCCTGAAGAACAAGAAGGTTGACACACCTTCAGAAGGTATAGACTTGCTCGTAATTGAAACTAATCTAACGGTTTCTTCTACTTCTAGTTAGGTTATAGATTCTGGTTCTAGTGCTTACTTATGCACTACTATACAGGGTCTAAAGGAAAGTAGAAGGCTGGCGGAAGGTGCGGTAACCCTTCGGGTTGGCAATGGGACAAAAGTTGCTGCTGTGGCTATGGGCACCTACCATCTGCAACTACCATCTGGTTTTAGTTTATTACTTAGAGACTGCTATTATGTACCTGCTGCTAGCAGAAATTTGATTTCTGTTTCATGTCTAGCACAGAAAGGTCATATTTTTACATTTGACAAAGACTGCTGTTCTATTTATTTCAGAAATAAAATAGTCGCACGTGGTTTTATGATTGACAGTCTCTATCATTTGCATATGGATGTACCTGTAAATGTGTCTGAGCAAGAAGTGAGTGCCAAAGGATCCAAGAGATCCAGGGATGAGATAAACCAAAAATATTTGTGGCACCTCAGACTTGGCCATATTGGAGAAGACAGAATAAACAAAATGGATAAAGATGGGCTTCTCGGCTCATTGACTTCCGAGTCATATCCAGTTTGCGAGTCCTATCTTCAAGAAAAAATGGCTAGATTGCCCTTTGTAGGATATGGAGAGAGGACCACTGAAATACTTACCCTGGTACAGACAGATGTGTGTGGCCCATTCGATGTGCAAGCCAGGGGACGTTATTCGTACTTCATTACCTTTACCGATGATTATTCACGGTATGGGTATGTGTATCTTATGAGACACAAATATGAATCTTTTGAAAAGTTCAAAGAGTTCAGAAATGAAGTAGAAAAACAAACTGAAAAATTCCTTAAGACTCTTCGATCAGATCGAGGAGGAGAATACCTTAGTGGGGAATTCCGGGACTATCTCAAAGAGAATGGCATAGTCTCACAATGGACACCTCCGGGTACACCTCAACTCAATGGGGTGTCAGAGAGGAGAAATCAGACTCTATTGGATATGGTTCGGTCCATGATGAGTTTCACTGATTTACCTATGTTTCTTTGGGGAGATGCCTTACTTACAGCAATTTATCTACTGAATAGAGTTTCCTCTAAATTCGTTCCTACCACACCGTATGAGATATGGCATGGTAAGAAACCAAGTCTTGGTCATCTCAAGATTTGGGGATATCCGGCCCATGTCAAGCAACTACAGGCGGACAAACTAGAGGCTAGGACCATAAGTGCTCGTTTTATGGGATATCCTAAAGAGTCATTAGGATACAATTTTTACGTCTCAGAGGATCATAATGTATTTGTGAGCCGACATGCCATCTTCTTGGAAAACCAGTTTATCCTTGATAGAGGCAGTGGGAGGAAAATTGAGCTTGAAGAGAAAGTCTCTGAAAAGCAACGAGTCATGGATCCTATAGAACCCATTCATACAGAGCCAGTACACGTTGTTCCTCCACCTCGCAGATCTAGTAGGGTCTCCCATCCTCCTGATAGATACTTAGGTATGCTTGAAGAGGATACTAAGGAAATGTTCCTCATTGGAGATAGGGAACACATAGAGGATCCCAAAACCTACAACGAGACGATATCAGATATCGATTCCGAGAAATGGTTGGAAGCTATGAAGTCATAGTTAGACTCCATGCATTCCAACCAAGTCTGGACTTTAGTGGATCCACCAGAAGGTATTGTACCTATTGGATGCAAATGGATCTATAAAAGGAAGATAGGTTCGGATGGAAAGGTAGAGACCTATAAAGCAAGGCTAGTGGCGAAAGGGTATAGTCAGCGCGAAGGCATTGACTATCAGGAGACCTTTTCACCTGTAGCCGTGCTGAAATCCATCCGAATATTGCTTGCCATTGCAACATTTCATGATTATGAAATCTGGCAAATGAATGTGAAAACTGCTTTCCTGAATGGATATCTTGATGAAGATATCTATATGGAACAGCCTTTGGATTTCACTTCCAGTGATGGAGATCACAAAGTCTGCAAACTACAAAGGTCCATTTATGGACTAAAGCAAGCATCTCAGAGTTGGAACACTCGTTTCGATGATGCAATCAAAACGTTTGATTTCATCAAGAACGAAGAGGAACCATGTGTCTATAAGAAGGTTAGTGGGAGTGCTGTCGTATTTCTCGTACTGTACGTGGACGACATCCTCCTGATAGGGAATGATATTTCCATGCTAACCTCGGTCAAGGTGTGGTTGTCAAAAGAGTTCTCCATGAAAGACCTTGGGGAAGCATCCTATATTTTGGGGATAAAAGTCTATAGAGATAGATCTAAAAGGATGCTTGGCCTATCACAGAAGATGTACATAGAGGAAGTGCTGAAAAGGTTCAGCATGAAAAACTCTAAAAGGGGTCTCTTACCCCTAAGGCATGGAATTCATCTCTCCAAGAAGATGTGCCCCAACACATCTGAAGAGATTCAACGCATGAGCAAGATTCCTTATGCATCGGCAATAGGGAGCCTCATGTATGCCATGCTATGTACACGACCTGATATAGCCCTAGCTATGAGTGTCACAAGCAGATATCAGTCGAATCCAGATGAAGAACACTGGACAGCTGTGAAGAATATTCTTAAGTACTTGAGAAGAACTAAAGATTTATTCTTGGTTTTTGGAGGATCATCAGAGTTAAAGGTAGAAGGGTACACAGATTCAGACTTAATGACTGATGTCGATGATAGAAAGTCAATATCTGGATATGTGTTCTTGTACAATGGTGGTACGGTGAATTGGAAAAGTTCTAAACAACCGATCATTGCTGATTCTACTATGGAATCTGAATACATCGCCGCCTCTGAAGCTGCTAAAGAAGGCTTCTGGTTCAAAAAATTCATTGTAGAGTTGGACGTGATGACATCAGATACCATAACACTCTACTGCGATAATAATAGCGCCATAGCTCTTGCTAAGGAGCCAAGGTCTCATCAGAAGTCCAAGCACATAGAGCGGTGCTTCCACCTCATACGCAACTATGTTGAGAAGAAGTATATCGAGGTGTAGAGAGTAGACTCCGTGGACAACGTAGCAGACCCATTCACTAAGCAGCTGAGTCAGCAAAAGACTGAAGCCCACCTTGAGAAGATGGGACTAAGATATATGACCAATTGGCTTTATTGCAAGTGGGAGATTGTTAGATGTATGCCCTAGAAGCCAATCTGGCTGACACATTGTTAATTCTAGAAACATAATTTTATACTTGACTATTTATTATTGAATAAATAAAAGGCATCTTTTTCATTCATATTGTTTATGTGTCTATGAATCGTCCAAGAATTAATAAGATGATGATGCATATTCTTAAGAGTTAAGAATTTGACCCATGCATCATTGGTGATTAATTTCTGAATGCTCCTGATCAATGAATCATCACGAGGATGGTAATCGATCCAATTAGTGTACACATTGCTTTTCTTATGGATGGACGAGACTCGAGTCCACAGTGTGGCGAAACTGAAGTAATAGTGCAGGTGCTTGTTAAGAACAAGGGTACTGAGCGTGACCAAGATAAGAAGTCACTTGGATGTCTATCCACTCGTCAGTGACTTGCTTGATGTTGCAGTTGTTGGAAATTGTATCCTAAATGTCAATCGTCAGCATATTGATGATTGAATTTTGTAAATAAATTGACAAATTAATAAAGTATTATTTGGCATTATTCATCATTTCATCTTCAAATGAACTCTTATATGATGAAGTCCTTAGGACTTATGTTATGATAAAGGAGGATTTATCTTTGAGTCCTTAAACTTGTTCGCGACCAAATGATATGTTGTTACTAGGACGACAACATTATCGAGATTAGGTCGTTGTGTGACATATACGTTAGTTGTCCTCTTAACCAAGGAGTGTGGAGACACTGGTATGCCATACAGGTGAAGTGTAGGAGTACATTTCACTGAACGTGACCAATTCCGGAACGCTCTACTGTCAAAAGATGTTCCGAGTGGATATGGGTATAAGTTTGGCCCTCTGACCTGAGACCGCAACTTGTGACTAGCAAGCAACTCATTGTACTTTGGTACCGGACTACCTGAATTTCTAATTCAGTGACGGAAGGTCACTGGGTGCAGTCAAGTACTTGCGCAGTCAGTTGTGAGTCGAGATGGAATTGACCCCTCCTGGAAACAGGAATAATGTCTTGTGATTAATTTAGCAAAACCTTGGCCAGGGTAATTCCAGTGAGGAGTCACGGGATATCTAAAGTTAATTACATAATGGATGTACTAATTATAGGGTTGACAGTGAGCTCTAAGTCATCCTGGCATTAAGAGTCAAAGGGATTGAATTATACAGTAACCATAGTTCAGGGTTCCAGAATATTTGCTTCGCATATATTCGGCCTATTCGGACGTCGGGTACCATTGCTAGATGGTCACATCGATTAGTGTAGGAAGTCGTTCCTATACTACTGGCTTAGGTTCGAACCTATGAGGTCACACGCATAGAAGATTCCTGATTGATCAAGAAGGCTGATGAATGATTAAGAATCATTCAGGGATAATTTGGTCAATTCGATTGGCAAATTATCTTATAAAATAATTAAAGTAATTATCGGAGGATTAATTAGTAATTAGATTGCTAATGAACTCAATTGGATTGAGTAATTAGACTAAGGATGAGCCAAATTGAATTAGATTCAATTCTGGGGTCAATCAGGGTTTTTGACCTGATTGGATTATGTCTGAATCAAGAGGACTTAGGTTGACCAAATTAAATTAGATTAAATTTGTGCTTAATTAGGGATTGACCTAATTGGATTAGGTTCAACTCATGGTAATTGGATCATTCTAATTGTTAGGATTTAATTAAATTAAATGGATTTGATCTGAAACTGTTCGGATCTTGAAATTCACTTGTCACATATCCATGCATGGCGCCATAAATTGATTTTTAATATGATTAAAAATTAATTTAATTTATTTAATGGTGCCATGGGACACTTGGCAACATCAGGGACCTCTTTCATCATTAGATGGGTCGAAATGGAGAGATAAATTTATGAAAAGAATTGGATAAGATCAAATTCTCTCTCTTCATGACATATGTCATCCTTATCTTTATCTCACTTCTAATTAAGGTTGAATTTCAAATTTAATCATCACAAAATCACCACGTGACCCTCTAATCTGTTTGGGGGCATGGAAATTTCGAAATTGAAAGAGGAAAGTGGCAACATGATGAATGGTTTAGATTAGATCAAGCTTCATCATGTAATGGCACATGAACTTGAATTTTGAATTCAAAATTCAAAACCCCACAAAATCCTCCACAAATATGGGATGGTTGGCATGAAGTTAGGTAGGAGAGCAACATTAAAAGGACCTCCATCATCTGGTGGTCGAATTCAAGGAAAAAAGAGAGAAAAAGAAGAAGAAAAAAGGGAAAAGAAAAGAGAGGAACCCTAGTTCATGCATGAAAAAATTCTGCATTCAATCTAGCTGACTTCTTCCTCCTCTAAGTCCATCGCGCCATTAGTGTTAGGGGTCCCTGATAAGAGTCTTTAGATCAGATCTAAGTCCTCTTCAATCCTTTTAAACCTTTCCTCCAAGTTCTTCCAAGAAGGCGGATCAAAAGTTGATAGCGTTTGGAAGATCAAATTTCAGCCTCAAGAAATTCTGCGCAAGCTAGCACTTCCGCAGGATTGGATCTCTTCAGGAACTTCGCGTGGACTTCTCGTAGAGGCCATTCGTGTGCGTGGCTGCGAAGTTGAGGATCAGATCCACAAGTTTCATCCATCATAAAAGGTATTAATCCTACATTAATCTTTTATTATGGTGTCAAGATCTAGGTCTGATTCCCCGAGGTTTTACCCTCTTTTGGGGCTCCTCACGGAGATATCTCCAGAATCCATTCAATGGATATTCGGAGATTAATCGGAATAGAGTTCTTAAGTTTTAGATCTGATAGTTAATCATGCATGAAAGTTTTAGCATAATTGTTTAAACGATTCCGGCATAATCCTATGTGTTCTTAAGGTGCTGATTTCTAGATTTGATCTTGTAAGCATGCATGAATTAAATTGTTTGATTCGATTTTTCCGCTGCGTTTTAAAACTTAAAAAGAACTACGTATGGCTTGATCCCCCTTATGAAGGGGTACGTAGGCAACCCGATCAGGTTCAGCCATGGTTTTAAAAAAAAAAAAAAATCAGCATGCTTAACACCGAAGAGCCTAGGATTCACTTTCAGTGGTATCAGAGCCAGGTTCATGTTTAAACTTTTATGTTTTAAATCTTGCAATTAAATCTGAAATCATTAACATGTTTAGATTAGATCTAAAGTGCTTTTTGTGATTGATTTAATTGCTGATTATGCATGATTAAGTAGATCTGAAATTTTGGATGCATATGATGCATGTTTGTGTTAAGATTTGTAACATAAATAAATCTAAAATCATAATATTGTTTAGATTAGATCTAAATAAAGTTTATAATTCATATGATCTCTGATTTTAATAAACAAATCAGATCTAAAAATAAAAGTGAAAAAAAATAAATGCATAAGATGTATGTTGTTTGAATTAATTCATGTTGTTATGTATATGTGATGCATGAACATAAAACATAATGACTTAAACATGAATTAAATCTGATTACGTGTGATTAATTACAAAAACTCAGATCTGAAAATATGTTTTAAGAATTGAAAGATTGTAATTAATATGTAATTAAAAAGAAATATGCAATGATCAAAACTTTCATAAGTCTAAACTTAATTTAGAATTAAGTGTTATGAAATAGAATTGTAACTCAATTAATTGACATTGCATAATTCTTTGGGCATATGGGTTAGCTTGAATCAAGTTCCTAGGATTGGGTTAGACCTAAGGTTAGAATCATACATGGACAAATAGAATTAATTGATCAAATCTAAATAAGTAGTAACTAGATTAGGTCAAGAAAATTCTAGGTCAATTTACAATAGTTGTAGATGGATCAAGTCCATATCTTTGATTAGACCAAGATGGAACTTGTTTTAGGCTCAGAGGTGTAGCCCGAGTCATTTGAGTAATCAAATCAAAATTGATTAACCAGTCGGTGTCTAAGGTAAGTTTGGTAGTTTTGACCGGTGGTTTTTAATTGGGAGCTACTCGCACTGATTCGTCTTTGTCGAGTTAATGGCATATCCCTTCCACCGATCTCACTTACCTGGCCGACATGGTCAATCACATTTTGATTGGATCACTTAATGATTCGAGTTAGCCTATGCCTATAAGGAAAAATCAGTTTGACTGATTTAGGTGCCTCCTTAATCGGTTTGAGTCTAATCTGATTTGGTGAAGTCAGTGGGAGAAATTAGACTAACCGGATCTTCTTATCTATCCTAATTAAGAAATCCTCTAAAATTATTAGGTCCTTAAAATGAAATGGTTATGGAGATAACTAGGTCATAGCCTCCCATTAAGTTGGGTGATAATGGGTCCAATGTTTTGATAATTATTGGAGGCGCGACACGCCTGGTACTTATCAAGCATTGGAATTGTCATTCAATATATGATGAGTTAAGTGTACCTTCAATAGGCGGTCAGGTGAGCCGAGCCACATTCGGGCTTGGTCGTCTATTAGTTGATTAGACTTAACCCTATCATTTAGTGGTTGGACCTGACTAGGGTATTCGGTGGAGGCGCCACACGCCTGCCGAAGAACCTAGGGCAAAATTATCACTAGAAGTTGCTTGGTGAAGCAACTGGTTTAGAACCTACCAATAGGTGCATATGGGTTAGCCGAGCCACACTCGGGCCTATATGCGATCTATTGGGTTCTAGTGCCCACTAAAGAATTAGGAGTAATTTTTCGAATTGGAGGTAGAGGCTACCAATTTGTATAAAATAGTGGGAGTATCTTTAGACTAAAGTCCAAGTCTACTGTGTTTAGTCAATTCATATACTAATAGCCAAATTTTCTTTTATGTAGAAATGGCCATAAGTTTGTCACTTCGCTCATTATTGGATAATGACAAGTTGACTGGTCCCAACTTCAATAATTGGTATAGAAAGCTGAAAACTCAGCATAGTCAGACCAAAAGGATTAAGGATGACCAAAGTCAGGCAGAATGCTTCTATTGTAAGAAGCAGGGGCATTGGAAGAGGAATTGTCCTCAGTATCTTACCTCACTTGACCCAAACAGGCTAAGCAAGAGAAAAGGGCAATCAGTTGCTGATCAAGGTATTTATATGATAACACCTTGTAATTTCTCTATATGTGATAATTCGACCTGGGTATTAGATACTGGAAGTTCGTTTAATATATGCAATTCGTTGCAAGGACTTCAGGTCAATGAGAGATTTGAAAACAGCGAGAGATTCCTGAATGTTGGAGATGGAAGATCTGTTCCAGTTCTAGCTTTAGGAAATCTCAAACTTGTTTTCAATTCTCATGTAGTTGTCTTGAGTGATTGTCACTATTGTCCTACATTCTTATTGAATGTAATTTCCGTAGGCCTTTTGGCCATGAACGGTTATGAAATTTCAATAAAAAAATATTCTTGTGATATCATTATGAATGGTGTTACTGTAATGAATGGACAATTGAGCAATGGCATCTACTTGTTATCACAATCTGTTAATGTAATGTACACGTCAAGTAATCGTCCTAGAATAGATAATGTCACGGATGTCTACCTTTGGCATCATAGGCTAGGTCATATTAACAAGAATAGGATGAAAAGGTTAAGTAAAGAGGGAATCCTCAATGTTAATGATTGTGAATCATTGACAACCTGTGAGTCATGTCTTCTTGGTAAGATGACCAAATCATCTTTTACCGGAAAAGGTGAACGAGCCAGTGATTTATTGACCCTTGTACATTTTGATGTATGTGGGCCAATAAGCACAGATGCTAGAGTTGGGTATTCATATTTCATTACGTTTACAGACGACCTTTCTAGGTATGGTTATGTCTATTTAATGAGACATAAATTTGAAGCATTTGAAATGTTCAAATTGTATCGTAATGAAGTAGAAAAACAAACTGGAAAGAGTATTAAAACTCTTCGATCAGATCGAGGAGGTGAATACCTTTCCAATGAGTTTTTGACATATTTAGGAGAGAATGGGATTCTCTCCCAATGGACTCCTCCTGGTACACCACAGTATAACAGTGTATCAGAAAGAAGAAATCGAACTCTGTTAGACATGGTTCGATCCATGATGGGGTTTGCTGATCTGCCCATATCCTTTTGGGGATATGCTCTTGAGTCAGCCTGCTACATTCTAAATAAGGTTCCAAGTAAGTCTGTAAATAAAACACCACATGAGATGTGGACTGGACGTAAGCCGATGCTCTCTCACTTTAGGGTTTAGGGGTATCCAGCGTACGTCAAACATTTGAAAACAGACAAACTTGAACCCAAGTCTGACAAATATTTCTTTGTTGGTTATCCTAAAGAAACTAAAGGATATTACTTCTACTTTGCTGAAGAACAAAAGTTGTTCGTAAGCAATAGAGCTGTTTTCTTAGAGAAAGAATTCCTTAGTGAAGGAACTAAAAGCTCTAATGTTTAGCTTAAGGAAGTTCAACATGTAGAAGATCCGACACCATCCACTAAACCAATTGAGTCGCATTTGATCAGATCAGATCCAAAACCCATCTTAGATGCACCATTAAGGCGATCAGGTAGAGTACCACGTCAGCCGGATAGATACTACGGTTTCTTGGTCCGGGACGGGGATCCTATCGAACTTGATGAAAACGATAAGGATCCGATCACCTACATGGATGCGATGCAGAGGTATGACTCTGATGCATGGCTTGGAGCCATGCAATCCGAAATGGAATCCATGAATGTCAATGATGTATGGACATTAGTTGACCCACCCGAAGGGATTAAACCCATAGGGTGTAAGTGGATTTTCAAAAGGAAACGGGGCGCAGACGGAAAAGTAGAGACTTATAAAGCCCGTCTGGTTGCCAAGGGATATCGTCAACGTTATGGTATTGACTATGACGAGACATTTTCTCCTGTGGCAATGCTCAAATCCATTCGGATTATGCTTGCGATAGCAGCACACTTAGATTATGAGATCTGACAGATGGATGTTAAAACCGCTTTTCTAAATGGAGATTTAGAAGAGGAGGTGTATATGATGCAACCTGAAGGTTTTATATCTGCAGATGAGTCTAAGGTGTGCAAGCTTCAAAAATCCATTTATGGTTTAAAGCAAGCTTCACGGAGTTGGAACATACGATTTGATAAGGTGATCAAATCATATGGCTTCATTAAGAATGAAGAGGAACCTTGCATTTATAAATGGGCAAATGGTTCAGTTATCATATTTCTTGTTTTGTATGTGGATGACATTCTTTTAATCGGGAATGACATTCCTGCATTACAAGGAATAAAGGTTTGGCTATCATCTCAATTTGCCATGAAGGATTTGGAAGAAGCATCTTACATCCTAGGGATGAAGATCTATAGAGATAGATCTAAAAGATTGCTTGGATTATCCCAATCCACATACATTGATACTATACTGAAGAGGTTCAGTATGATTAATTCCAAGAAAGGCTATCTTCCGATGGGCCATGGAATTAATCTCTCTAAAAGGGATTGTCCGACAACCCCTCAAGAAAGAGAGAGTATGGATAGAATTTCATATGCTTCGACAGTGGGATCTATAATGTATGCCATGATATGTACTAGACCAGACGTGGCATACTCACTAGGAGTAGTGAGCATATACCAGTCTGATCCAGGTAGCAACCACTGGAAGATTGTAAAAACCATCCTTAAGTATTTGAGAAATACTAAAAATCAGTGGCTTGTCTACGGTGATTCTGACTTAAAACTTGAGGGATATGCCGATTCAAGTTTTCAGTCAGATCAAGATGATAGCAAGAGCGTGTCGGGATATATCTTCACTCTTAAGGGTGGTGCTATCTGCTGGAAGAGTTCCAAGCAGCACACAGTGGCGGATTCTACAGAAAATTGAAACAAAAGAAAATATGGCTGACTCATTTACCAAAGTCCTCGGCATCAAAGAGTTCAACGAATACAAGTCGAAGATGGGTATTAGATACTGTGCCGATTGGCTTTAGGCTAAGTGGGAGTTGTTGGGAATTGTATCCTAAATGTCAATTGTCAGCATATTGATGATTGAATTTTGTAAATAAATTGACAAATTAATAAAGTATTATTTGGCATTATTCATCATTTCATCTTCAAATGAACTCTTATATGATGAAATCCTTAGGACTTATGTTATGATAAAGGAGGATTTATCTTTGAGTCCTTAAACTTGTTCGCGACCAAATGATATGTTGTTACTAGGACGACAACATTATCGAGATTAGGTCGTTGTGTGACATATACGTTAGTTGTCCTCTTAACCAAGGAGTGTGGAGACACTGGTATGCCATACAGGTGAAGTGTAGGAGTACATTTCACTGAACGTGACCAATTCCGGAACGCTCTACTGTCAAAAGATGTTCCGAGTGGATATGGGTATAAGTTTGGCCCTCTGACCTGAGACCGCAACTTGTGACTAGCAAGCAACTCATTGTACTTTGGTACCGGACTACCTGAATTTCTAATTCAGTGACGGAAGGTCACTGGGTGCAGTCAAGTACTTGCGTAGTCAGTTGTGAGTCGAGATGGAATTGACCCCTCCTGGAAACAGGAATAATGTCTTGTGATTAATTTAGCAAAACCTTGGCCAGGGTAATCCCAGTGAGGAGTCACGGGATATCTAAAGTTAATTACATAATGGATGTACTAATTATAGGGTTGACAGTGAGCTCTAAGTCATCCTGGCATTAAGAGTCAAAGGGATTGAATTATACAGTAACCATAGTTCAGGGTTCCAGAATATTTGCTTCGCATATATTCGGCCTATTCGGACGTCGGGTACCATTGCTAGATGGTCACATCGATTAGTGTAGGAAGTCGTTCCTATACTACCGGCTTAGGTTCGAACCTATGAGGTCACACGCATAGAAGATTCCTGATTGATCAAGAAGGCTGATGAATGATTAAGAATCATTCAGGGATAATTTGGTCAATTCGATTGGCAAATTATCTTATAAAATAATTAAAGTAATTATCGGAGGATTAATTAGTAATTAGATTGCTAATGAACTCAATTGGATTGAGTAATTAGACTAAGGATGAGCCAAATTGAATTAGATTCAATTCTGGGGTCAATCAGGGTTTTTGACCTGATTGGATTAGGTCTGAATTAAGAGGACTTAGGTTGACCAAATTAAATTAGATTAAATTTGTGCTTAATTAGGGATTGACCTAATTGGATTAGGTTCAACTCATGGTAATTGGATCATTCTAATTGTTAGGATTTAATTAAATTAAATGGGTTTGATCTGAAACTGTTCGGATCTTGAAATCCACTTGTCACATATCCATGCATGGCGCCATAAATTGATTTTTAATATGATTAAAAATTAATTTAATTTATTTAATGGTGCCATGGGACACTTGGCAACATCAGGGACCTCTTTCATCATTAGATGGGTCGAAATGGAGAGATAAATTCATGAAAAGAATTGGATAAGATCAAATTCTCTCTCTTCATGACATATGTCATCCTTATCTTTATCTCACTTCTAATTAAGGTTGAATTTCGAATTTAATCATCACAAAATTACCACGTGACCCTCTAATCTGTTTGGGGGCATGGGAATTTCGAAATTGAAAGAGGAAAGTGGCAACATGATGAATGGTTTAGATTAGATCAAGCTTCATCATGTAATGGCACATGAACTTAAATTTTGAATTCAAAATTCAAAACCCCGCAAAATCCTCCACAAATATGGGATGGTTGGCATGAAGTTAGGTAGGAGAGCAACATTAAAAGGACCTCCATCATCTGGTGGTCGAATTCAAGGAAAAAAGAGAGAAAAAGAAGAAGAAAAAAGGGAAAAGAAAAGAGAGGAACCCTAGTTCATGCATGGAAAAATTCTGCATTCAATCTAGCTGACTTCTTCCTCCTCTAAGTCCATCGCGCCATTAGTGTTAGGGGTCCCTGATAAGAGTCTTTAGATCAGATCTAAGTCCTCTTCAATCCCTTTAAACCTTTCCTCCAAGTTCTTCCAAGAAGGCGGATCAAAAGTTGATAGCGTTTGGAAGATCAAATTTCAGCCTCAAGAAATTCTGCGCAAGCTAGCACTTCCGCAGGATTGGATCTCTTCAGGAACTTCGCGTGGACTTCTCGTAGAGGCCATTCGTGTGCGTGGCTGCGAAGTCGAGGATCAGATCCACAAGTTTCATCCATCATAAAAGGTATTAATCCTACATTAATCTTTTATTATGGTGTCAAGATCTAGGTCTGATTCTCCGAGGTTTTATCCTCTTTTGGGGCTCCTCACGGAGATATCTCCAGAAT
The DNA here is from genome assembly GCF_051530095.1 of Phoenix dactylifera. NCBI lineage: Eukaryota > Viridiplantae > Streptophyta > Magnoliopsida > Arecales > Arecaceae > Phoenix > Phoenix dactylifera. Next base: position 72,236,733 of record NC_143190.1, on the reverse strand, counting down.
CCATTCAATGGATATTCGGAGATTAATCGGAGTAGAGTTCTTAAGTTTCAGATCTGATAGTTAATCATGCATGAAAGTTTTAGCATAATTGTTTAAACGATTCCGGCATAATCCTATGTGTTCTTAAGATGCTGATTTCTAGATTTGATCTTGTAAGCATGCATGAATTAAATTGTTTGATTCGATTTTTCCGCTGCGTTTTAAAACTTAAAAAGAACTACGTATGGCTTGATCCCCCTTATGAAGGGGTACGTAGGCAACCCGATCAGGTTCAGCCATAGTTTAAAAAAAAAAAATCAGCATGCTTAACACCGAAGAACCTAGGATTCACTTTCAGTAGTGTGACTGGTCCTTTGACCTGCGGTGCTTCGGCTACTCACAATGAGGTTATTGTAGTTTGACTGCACGTATACATGGTCTCTCATACGGATCCATGCAGTGTAGATTGGCTGCAATAGGTTCACTGTAGGAGTAGGGTATGCATCTATAAGGAATCTATCGACCTTGATAGATAAGGAGAGATCCTATGTGATTTATAAGACTGAGTTCGTAAGACCTCGGCCGGGGCAGATTGTATAGTGGAGAAAGAGTTTTCCACTCTCGAGCTTAAGTCGAATAAATCTTGACATATGATAGACGATGGGGTTTGACGAGTTGTCCATGACCTCCATCCTGTAGGGATCTACAGTAGAAGGACTGTATCATACGATAACTGCACCTAGAGGTTCATCATTCTATTCTGCTGGGTAGCCACTACATGCTGCTAGGTGTCACTGGTGGATGGTGGGACTCACAGGGATTATCTCGATGATCGATAAATCCTAATAAGTAGAGTTGGAATCGTTCCGACCCATTGAAAGGAGTTTTCAATGATATTATAATAGAGATCACAATATATCTCACTACCAGTCAGAATAGAACCTATGGGGTCACACATACTAGAGGCATTGACCAATTTGATGGTTGAATCTTGATTAGGAATCACAAGTAATCAATTCGATTGATAATCAGTTGAAGAAGGAACAATGGAATTAATTAATTGGACTTAAACATAAATCCTACTTTGAGTAGGATTCCTAGAGTCCTAATTGGATTAGGACTGGGAATCCTATTTGGAGTAGGACTGGGATTCCTACTTGGAGTAGGATTCCTACAATCCTAATTAGATTAGGAGTTTTGAATTAAAATTGGATTCTTACTTGGAGTAGGATTCCCAGAGTCCTAATCGGATTAGGACTTCGGATTCAAATTAGAGTCCTAATTGGATTAGAACTAAAATTAAATAAGTCCTAATTGGATTAGGACTTCTTAAGTCCAAATTAATTATTAATCCAATGAATTATGATGACTCCTAATTAGATTAGGATTGAAGGGTTCAATAGAGTCATGGTTCAATCAATTCCTAATTGGATTAGGATTTGAAGTGCACCCAATCCTCTTTGGAAGAGGATTAAACCACCTAGGGTTAGGCCCCACGCCCCACTTGATTAGATCAAGTAGGGGCGTGCGTGATGAAGGGTTAGGAGGGAGGGCTTGGCCGAAATCAAAGAAAAAGGAAGAGGGGGCGTGCGCCCCTCCTCTTGGCTCCAAAAAGGAAAATTATGAAGCTCCTAATAAGTAGGAGCTCCGTATGCCTTTATAAGGAGTCAAAGGCCAAACCCTAGACTAATTTCTTCCTCTCCTCTTCCTTGTGCCGTGAGCCGTCTTCCTCCTATTCTTTTCAGCCGCAAGTAAGGTGAAAAAGAAAGGAAGCTTGGCGGCCTCCTCCCTCCTCCTTTGCATCATCCAATGCAAGGGAAAGCAAAAGGGTGCAAGGTGCTTTGAATCTTCTTCAAGCTTCATCCTTCTTCTTCCTCCTCCCAAGCACAATCAAGTGTTGATCAAAAAGGAGGAGATCAGCCATCAAAACCAATCTCTGCAAGGGAGCTAGCACCCCGGGGAGATTGAAGCGTTTGGATTGGTCCTCTGCTTCGTGTGGATACCCGTAGAGGCCGGACGCTTGTGCGGCTTCAAGCGAGCCTTCTTCCAAAACCACGATCATCAGTTTGCGGTGATCATCTACCCGCACAAGGTGAAGATCTGATCTTCCTAATGTAGTTAAAAGTTTTTAATTCTAATCTATCTATGAACGGTTTTTGAACAACGTTCATAGGATGAACGTGTGATCCCGCGCATGCCTCTTTCGCTGCCATCTGAATTTTTTTAATTTTCTGCGGCATGGGCGGGTTTCCAACACTTTCATCCCCGATCTCCTCCCCCTCCTCTTCTTCTCTCCTCCCATGAGGCAAGGGCTGAGCTCGGGAGAAGGCCGACCCGAAGCAGGCGTTGCGGCTGACCAGTGGCGCTTGCGGCGGCCGCGGTCCAGCCTGCAGCAACCGCGACCCAGCTGGTCGCTCTCCTCCTCCACCTCCGGTGGAGGAGATGGGAGCTCGGGCACCCACCGAGAAGAAGAAGGACCTCGGATTCCCAACCTCCCTCTCCGACCATGAAGATGGAACTGGTTGGTTCATCCCGAAGGTCGGAAGACCCGATCTAGCCTAGGGTTTGAAAGAAATGGAAATCAGAGGTTGAGAAAAAGGCAGAGAGAGGAGAACCTTCGGCATGACCGATTGTGGTCATGGCCGTGGCCGATCGTGATGGTGCCAGGACGTCGGCCATAACCAGGTTAGTTTTTCCCCCTTCCCCACTCTTCCTCTTCTTCTTCTTCTTCTTTTGATATATTTCTTTCTTTTTTGTTTTGATTCCCGACTAGGCTAGATCCAATCGAATAGGGCATGAATAATAGAAGGGTGAAAGAGATCAAAGACTTACCTAGCTCTGGAACGGAGCTATGATGTTTCCTCCGATGATTCGGCAGTGGTGTCGAGCTGGGGATACCTTCTTCTTCGGTGCCGCAGCTCTCGATTCAGATCCTTGTAGCAGAATAAGGAGAGAGTGAGGGATAGTGAGAGGGTGGTCGATGGAGTCCCTCATTAAGAAATCTATGAGCTTTTATAGCCCTCGATGGGGAGGGAGAAGAGTGGTGGTGATTGATGAGAGCACAAAAGTGCGACCTATATGTCACCTAAATTAGTATTATTGCTAACCGATAATGATAAATTCACTGGATTAATATTATATTTGGGTTTGACACAGATTATCATAAATTAGAGATAAAATGCACATTGAGTACAAATTTGACTTTCCAGACCCGACTCGGGTCCGAGTCGAGTTTGGGTCCGAATCGGGTCCATTTCTTTTTGTGTTTTTTGAAAATAATTTTGAGCAAATCTAAATTGGCTATATCATAACTATAAGGTGCTGGGTGACCCATGACTTGAAAGAATTGCACTTGACCTCCAGCCAGGATAGATGACCCGTCTACAAGCTAAATTTCATATCATACTATTTTTTTGTTTATATGACTAATTGGACAGAACTTGGTGTCTCCCAGCTCCCATCTTACGAGGGAAAGGAAAATCCAAGCCACCGCGTCCGCGCCCCCCTCCGTGATCCAAGCGCCCGTCCGCGTTCATCCGGCGATCCCGCACGGCGTCCAGATCCTATTCCGGAATCCAAGCCACAGCATCCCCATTTCCTCCTCTTCCGCGTTTCTTCCTTCCGCGATCCATCCCAGCCACCCGTGAAGGAGGAAACCAGCATCCCAGCGTCCGACTGCAAGCATCCCGTGCGAAAACAGGGAGAGCAACGGTCCCCACCATCTCGTGATCCACTCGTTCCGACTGCAAAGAAAATCCCAGCCAAATTCTTCCATTTCAGCATCCCGGATGACCACCTTCCGCTCCTTCCCAGCAACCAAAGAAGGAAGTCTCACCGTGCCAGCAACGAACCGGAATCCCAGCATCCTTCCTCCTCCGCGTGTGATCCCGACGATCAAGCCCAGCCGAAGCAGAGAAGATCCTCCGATCCGAAATCCCAGCATTCTTCCTCTTCTCCCGTCGCTGCCAGCTCTCCCATGCCATGAACGCCCCAAATCCAGCGCCCAAAGAAGGAATCACGCATCCGTGCCTCCCAGCGAAGCTGCAACAATCCAGCTCCTTCCAATCTCTGGCGATCCCGCTCCGCCTCTTGCGCGTCCCCACCTTCCGCTTCAGCTCCCAGCAGCCGTCCACGAAACTTCCGCCCAGATCTCATCCGTGATCGACTCCTCCCCGCGTCCTCACCGCGTCTGCCATCTCCCTTCCGCATCAGGCGTCCGTCCGCGGCTATAAGAAGAGAAGGAGGAAGAGGAAGGGAGGTGTGCTCGGTGGAGGCCAAGAGAGGAGAGGGCTCGGCTGGTCTAAGGGAGAAGAAGAAACAGAGTATTACTCTGTTCTTGGGAAGAAGAAGAAGATAAAAAAATATATTTTATAAGTCCACCGTGGGAGAGAGAGGGAGGAAAGAGAAGTGATTTTTTTTCTTTGTTTCCTTTTCTTATTTTATTTGCAAAATAGGAGGAGTATTAGGCCTCTAATCTCCACTTTTATTTGTAATCAATTTTCTTTTTATGAAATCAAGCAAAATTTCTTTCATGCAATCCCTGTTCTAGGTTCAAGTTAATTTCTGTTTTTTTTTAATGCAATCTTTTAATTCTTCTTTGATGCAATACATTAAATTTTCTTTGATGCAATTTATGTTCTAGACTTTTGATCTTCTTAGCACTTGTCTTCATCCATTTTAATTTATGCAAAAACAAATTTTCCTTTGAATAGTTAAACATTTCATGAATTCATAAATAATCTTTGATTTCAAGTACTTGTCTTTTTATTATTTTTAAATAAAAAATTATTCTCCGGTAGACTAGAGAATCCATCAACATCCTCAAAAAAAATGTTTTTCTTTAATCAGTCAAAAATCGATTTCAAATCCGAGTGAACGTTCTAATTTTTATGCAACTCCAATCGCCTCCCTGTGGATCGACCTCTTACAACCGCTATTCTTCGAGTAGGAAAGGTAAGAGTAAAAATTTAAATTTAACTTTTGTCCGTCGGTTCTAACAACGATCTGTCTAGCATATTTTTAGGTAGACAGAAATCGGACGAGCAAAATTTTGGCGCCGTTGCCGGGGAGGCAAATCGAGAAGCAAGAACGATCACGAAGATCAAATCAAATTTTGGATGCCCGGAGTGAACGTACTCCGGTAGTAAGTTTTTATTTTTATTTTTATTAATTTTTCTTATTTTGATAATTTCTAGTTAATAATTTCGTAGTTATTAAATTCTGAAATTTGAAATTTGAAATTTAAAATTCAAAAAAAAAATTAAAATTAAAAAAAAAATTTCAAAAATTCAATTTTTTTTTTTAAATTCAAAATTTGAATTTTGAGATTCGAAATTTGAAGTTTAAAAAGAAAAAATATAAAATACAAAAAAAATAAAAAAAATCTATATTATTTTTGCTAGTAATTGATAAGGCGCAATTTCTCGAGGTTATCATACTTCTATTGGGACTCCTCACGGAGTAATCTCCAGAGCTTATTCAACGGGCATTCGGAGATTGACTGACGCATAAGAATTGTGTTTAGTTTACATTCAAGTTATTGCTATAAAAAAAATAAATAAATAAAAATAAAAAATTATATAAAAAAATAAAAAAAAAATTTATTGATTGCTCATTTAATCAATACAACCTAATGACATTGCATAAACTTTTAAAAAAATATTGATTATTTGCTGCATTTAGTATTAAGCATTTGCATAAAGTAATTAAGGGCAAAACCCATTAAAAAGATAAGGTCGGGAAGTCATTACCTGTCCTTAGCCCAAAAATCACCACCTTGCATACTTATCCTAAGCCAAATTAAATTAAAATCAAATTAGACGTTGGCCTTAGGGTTTTCGAGCTCAATTAGGCTCTTGAAAAGAAGCGGCTGAAAGCCACTCCAGTGAGAATTTAGTAATTGGTGATGTCTAGAAAAGTTTTACAACAGTGAGAACTGTTACGGGTATTGTGGTTGAGGATGATAGTGTTATTTTGATGATTAACAAGCAATTATCTAGAGTATGTTATAAGTTAAATCGATACTGATTGAGGATGATTGTGTTATTTTGATGGTTAACAAGCAATTATCTAGAGTATGTTATAAGTTAAATCGATACTTCATTTATAAGTCTATTACTCTCAGTATATTTGTATAAATTGATATAGATACATTTCATTGTTTATATGAATGAATCTAACCTTGAGATGCAGCAAAGTGTGGATTGAGTCGACCCAAAGGATGATTGGGTCGACCCCGGCACATCAAGAAAGCATTTGGCACACTTCTGCAAAAATGGCATAGATGAACAGTGAGTTGGGTCGACCCAAGGAAAGCATGAGTCGACCCAAACATCAAGATCCTCAAACAACTCAGAAAATGGTTCTCTGGATTTACTGAGAGGGTCGACCCAAGATAAAGTTGAGTCGACCCAAGCTTGAGTCGACCCAAACCCTGAGTGGGTCGACCCAAAGGCAAGACAGAACAGAAGACAGAAAAGGTTCTCTGGAAACCCTGTTAGGGTCGACCCAAGAAGAAGTTGAGTCGACCCAACTGAACCTTGAGTCGACCCAAAGAAAGGTTGGGTCGACCCAAGTGAAGGAAGGCTGAATTGCAAGTTTCTGTGTTTCTGAGAGGGTCGACCCAAGGAATGTTTGAGTCGACCCAAGTGAAAGTTGGGTCGACCCAAACATGGACAGAAGCTTAACGGCTAGTTCTGCAGAAGTACTTTTTGTCCTTCCAACAGTGAGTAACGGCTAGTTTTTGAATTCTAACCATTGGGGCTTGTCCAATGGATGTAGGAAACTATTTAAAGTGGCACTATTCATCAGATAGAACATCCTTTCCAAAGAATATCAAAGAGTACACAAGAAAGAGAAAGTGCCCTAATCTTCTTCATCCAAGTGCTTCATTCAAGAATCAAAGGAAAGTGGTTGAGCAGATTCAAAGAGTCATCAAGAGCTCCTTCCACCCTTAAAGAGAGAAGCATCCTTGACAAAGAAGAGAGAAGTCACATCAAGCGATAAATACTTTCTAAACTCTTCTTTGTTGATTATATTGTCTCATTTGCTCATCTAGGAGTTTAAATCTTCTTCCTTTATTTGTTAAACTACTTGTAAAGGTTGGTTGGTTAGCCCGCAAAACCAACGGAATAGGTTGATTGGTGAACCCGGAAAATTAATTGTAAAGGTTCGTTGGTGAGCCCGTAAAACCAACATAGGTTCGTTGGTGAGCCCGTGAAACCAACATAGGTTTTTGGTGAACCTGGAAAACCAAAGTGTAAAGGTTTTTGGATTGTGAGCCCGGAAAACAATCCAACTGTAATCCGCGGGATTATAGTGAATTTCCAAGGGGTCGCTTGGGAAGTGGACGTAGGTGCTAAGGAGAGCACCGAACCACTATACTTCTTGTTGTCTGTATTGTGATTTGTTTAAGTTTACTAACTCATCATTTAACACAAGTAAGATAGTTAAAATTAAAAGAAACCAATTCACCCCTCCCCCCTCTTGGCTTGTCACCTTGGGCAACAAGTGGTATCAGAGCAAGGTGCTCCAATAGTACTCATTGATCTCACAATCAAGAGTTAAAGATCATGATAACCCAAGTGGGATGTTCTATGAGTGAGGGGCAATCCACAAATAGACCACCTCTATTTAATGGCACAAACTACACATATTGAAAAGCTAGGATGAGGATATTCATTCAAGCTTCAGATTATGAATTATGGTACATCATTACTAGAGGACCTCACACACCCACACTTAATATAGAGGGCACTATCATACCCAAACCAGAAATGGATTGGAATGAAAGTGATAAAAGATTGGCACAGTTAAATGCTAAAGCTATAAATGTACTTTATTGCTCATTAGATGTAAGTGAATTTAATAGAATATCTACTTGCATCTCTGCTAAAGAAATTTGGGACAAACTTGAGGTCACTCATGAAGGGACCAATCAAGTTAAGGAGTCAAAGATAAACATATTAGTACAGAAGTATGAATTGTTTAAAATGGAATCTACTGAGTCCATAACTGATATGTTTACTCGTTTTACTGACATTATAAATGGGCTTAAGAGTTTAGGAAAGTCTTACACTAACTCTGAATTGGTGCGAAAAATTCTCAGGTCTCTACCAAGAATTTGGGAGGCCAAGGTAACCGCAATTCAAGAAGCTAAGGACCTCAACACACTGCAATTAGAGGAGCTTCTAGGATCACTCATGACCCATGAGTTGACAATGAGGCAAAATTCGGAAGATGAGGTTAAGAGAAGAAAGCCCATTGCCCTAAAGACTACCACCCCTAAACAACAAACTGAATCGGAAGATTCAGATGATGATGATGAATTTGATGAAGAAGGGATGGCTATGCTTGGAAGAAAATTCAGAAAATTTATGAGAGGTAAGAATAGATTTTATAGAAAGAAACCCTTCCTCAAAGGTAGCTCAAGCAAAGAAAAGGGTAAGGACAAAGAAAAGGAAAAAGAAACTCCTATTTGCTATGAGTGTAACAAACCCGGGCATTATAAGATAGATTGCCCAGATTTGAAATGGATGGCAAGAAAACTGAAAAAGAAGAACTTCATGGCTGAATAGAGTGAAAGTGAGGAGTCAAGTTCGGAAGAGGAAGATCATCAAGAGACGGCCCAAATGTGTCATATGGCCAATGACGATGAGGTAGATTCTGAACTTGACTGTGATTTTACTATTGATGAATTGCATGATGCATTCTTAGAACTCATGGAAGAACATAAGAAACTAATCAATAAAAATAAAATTCTAAAAGAAGAAAATCAATCTCTTATCCAAGATAAGTTAAAACTGTCTCATAACTATGAAACATTAAGTAGGAAACTTACAAATGAAACCAAGAATGTAATTGTTGAAAATATCAAGTTAAAAGAAGATGCTGAAAAATATAAATCCTTGGTAGATAAATTTACACTTAGTTCTACCAAATTAAATATGATTCTTGATAGTCAAAAAGCTGTATATGATAAGGCTGGATTAGGATATAAAACAAATAGAAAACAAAAATTCTTAAAGAATATTTTTGTAAAAGCTAAAAGTGAAAATATTACTTGTCATTGCTGCAATAAATTAGGACATAGAGCATATGAATGTAACTATAGAAAGTCCAGTCAAAACAAATTAAGTAATAATCAAAAGATTAAATTCAAGAAAGTTTGGGTTCCAAAAGGAACATCAAGTACTAACCCTAAAGGACCCAACATAGTTTGGGTACCTAAAGCTCTTTCTTGATCTTGATTGCAGGGGTGTCTTGCAGCTGATAAAGTGGAAAAACGATGGTATCTAGATAGCGGCTGTTCAAGACACATGACCGGTGACGTAGATCAATTTGTCACCTTGGAATCAAAGAAGAGTGGAGTAGTAACCTATGGAGACAATGGTAAAGGGCATATCATTGGAAAGGGTAAAATTTTCATTACTCCATCTATTTTTATAGAAAATATCTTATTAGTTAAGGGTTTGAAACATAACCTGCTTAGCATAAGTCAATTTTGTGATAAAGGGTTTAAAGTCACATTTGAAGCATCAGTATGCATAATCACAAATCCTAAAGATAATAGCATTGTGCTTGTAGGACAAAGGCAAAGAAATATTTACTTGGTAGATCTTCATGATTTAGGCAAGAAAAATGGATTATGCTTAATTACTAATGAAGAAAAGAAAAATGAAACAAGTTGGCTTTGGCATCGTAGACTAGGACTTGCTAGTATGGAATTAATATCAAAACTAGTCAAGAAGGAACTAATAAAAGATGTGCCAAAATTGATTTTTGAAAAGGACAAAATCTGTGGACCTTGTTCTTTGGGAAAACAAACTAAATCATCTTTCAAATCAAAGAATATAGTATCAACAACTAGGCCTTTTGAACTCATACACATGGATTTATTTGGACCCACTAGAACTACGAGTCTAGGAGGGAAGAAGTATGGACTAGTTATTGTTGATGATTTTTCAAGATATACATGGGTTTCATTTTTGGCACATAAGAATGAAGCATTTTCAGAATTCTTGAAACTATATAATAATATCATAAATGAAAAGAAACTCACCTTAGTAGCAATTCGAAGTGATCATGGTACTGAATTTGAAAATCAACACTTTGAAGAATTTTGTACTAAAAATGGTATTTCACATCAATTTTCAGCACCTAGAACGCCTCAACAAAATGGGGTTGTTGAAAGAAAAAATAGGACATTGGCAGAAATGGCACGCACGATGTTGTGTGAGTCAAATCTTCCAAAGTACTTTTGGGCTGAAGCTATAAGCACTGCTTGCCATATTCTAAATCGAGTTTTAATACGACCAATAACCAAGAAAACTCCTTATGAACTTTGGAAGAATAAGAAACCAACTGCTAAATATCTTAAAGTATTTGGATGTAGATGTTTCATCTTAAACAATAGCAAGGAGGATCTAAGTAAATTTGATGCCAAGTCAGATGAAGGTATCTTCTTAGGATACTCCACATTTAGCAGGGCATACAGAGTATTCAATAAAAGAACTCTAGTAGTGGAAGAGTCAGTCAATATTATATTTGATGAGTCTGATAGTGAGTCTGCTAGGAAAGAAAATATTGTTGATGATGATACAGGAATTATCGACTTTGAAAAGTTGAATATTGATGACGTGCCAATTCAAGATAAGGAAGATGATTGCGTGCCACCACAATCCCAAAGCTTGCCAAAGGAATGGAGGTATGCATATGGACACCCTAAAGACTTAATCATTGGTGATCCATCTCAAGGGGTAAGAACTCGATCATCTCTTAGAAACTTAAATGATTATCTTGCTTTTGTTTCATAATTAGAACCTAAGACTTATGAAGAAGCTGAAAAAGATACTAATTGTTAGAAGTATGCCCTAGAAGCCAATTTGGCTAACGCATTATTTTATTCTGGGACATAAATTTGTACTTGACCTAATAATGAATTTATTAGAATGGGCATTCTTTTCATTCATGTTCTTATGTGTCCATGAATCGTCCAAGAAATTAATAAGATGATGACGCATATTCTCAAGAGTTGAGAATTTGAGGCATGTGTCATTGGTGATTAATTTCTGAATTGCTCCTGATCGATGGATCATCACGAGGACGATGATCGATCCGCTGAGATTAGTGCACAGATCGCTTTCTTTGATGGACGAGTCTTGAGTCCACAGTGTGGCGACACTGGAGCAATTGTGCAAGTGCTTGTTAGAGAACAAGGGTACTGAGCGTGACCATAGCAAGTAGTCATTTGGATGTCTATCCACTCGTCAGTGACTTACTTGATGCTGTAGTTGTATGACTGGTCCTTTGACCTGCGATGCCTCGGCTATTCACAGTGAGGTTGCTGTAGTTTGACGAGCACATAAACATGAGCCCTAGCCAATTGGGTTCTTGTGGTGCAGATTGGCTGCAGTAGGTTCATTGTAGGAGTAGGGGTGCATCTAGATGGAATCTATCGATCTTGATAGGTTAAGAGAGATCCTATGTGATTTATGAGACTGAGTTCGTAAATCCTCGGCCGGGGTAGTATGTACAGTGGAAAAGGAGTTTTCCATTCTCGAACTTAAGTCGAATAATGACATATGACAGACGATGGGGTTTGATGAGTTATCCATGACCTCCGTCCTGTAGGGATCCACGATAGAAGGACTGTATTATATACTAACTGCACCTAGAGGTTCATCATTCTATTCTGCTGGGTAGCCACTACATGCTGCTAGGTGTCACTGGTGGATGGTGAGACTCACAGGGACTATCTTGATGATTGATGATCCCTGGTGAGTTGAGTTGGAATTGTTCCAACCCATTGAAAGGAGTTTTCAATGATATTGTGATAGAGATCGCAGTATATCTCACTACCAGACAGAATAGAACCTATGGGGTCACACACATTAGAGGTATTGACCGATCTGATGGTTGAATTGTGATTTGCAATCACAAATAATTTATAATTATCAATTTGATTGATAATTGTTTTAACTCACTAAAAGTTAGTGAGTAGAAGAAGGAATAATTGCAATTGGATTGCAATTTAATTAAATCAATTGGACTTAATTAATTGGGCTTGATCTTATTTAATAAGAGTCCTATTTGCAGTAGGACTCCTAGAGTCCTAATTAGATTAGGACTTCAAATTAAATTAGAGTCCTACTTGGAGTAGGTTCCTAAAGTCCTAATTGGATTAGGACTAAAATTATATGAGTCCTAATTAGTTTAGGATTCCTAAAGTCCTAATTAATTTTGATCTAATAAATTAAGATGACTCCTAATTGGATTAGGATTGAAGAGTTCAATTGAGTCATGATTCAATTGGGTCCTAATTAGATTAGGACTCTAAGAGTCATAATTGATTTAATCTTATGGATAAGCATGAGGATATTAAGGGGCCTAAAAATGGAGCCCATGCATATCATGAGATGAGGCTTGGGCGTGGGGCATGAGAGGATAAGAGGGAGGGGCATACCCTCTCTCTTCCCACGTAATAGCCAAGGAGATAGACGTGAGCTCCTAATTTGTAGGAGCTCACGCCTAGGGTTCAAAAAAAAGGGGAGCTTGTGGCCCCCTCCTCTTATCAAATAAAATATACGGCATCCCCCTCTTCCAGGAAGTATCAAGCGGCAAACAAACATAAAAAAAAGGGGGAATAAGGGGCGGACCCCGCAATGGAATTGTGTGGCTGTTTTGATGCCGTGAGATCCCTCTTCTCTCCTTGTTTTTTGTGCCGTGAGAGTGCTTCCTCCCCTCTTGGTTTTTGTGCCATGGGAAAGCCTCCTTCCTCTTGGGTTTTCAGCCGTGAGAGTGCCTCCTCCCCTCTTGTTTTTGTGCCATGGGAAAGCCTCCTTCCTCTTGGGTTTTCAGCCGTGAGCATCAAAGAAAAATAGGGTGGTGTGTGGCTTTCTCTCTTCACCCTTCTTCCATCCACAAGAATAAAAGAAAAGGAGGCAGCAAGATGGGATCTTCTTCCTCCCTTTCAAGTCCTTCTTCTTTCTCTTGAGATCTATCAAAGAGTTGATAAATCAAGAGAGGATTTCAGCCATCAAAACACATCTCTGCAAGGGAGCTAGCACCCCAGGGAGATTAGAGAGTTTGGATTGGTTCTCTGCCTCGTGTGGATACCCGTAGAGGCCGGACGCGTGTGCGGCTTCAAGCGAACCTGCAATAAATACCACGATCATCAGATTGTGGTGATCATCTACCCGCACAAGGTGAAGATCTAATCTTCTTAATCATATAAAAAGTATTTAATCCTAATCTATCTACGAACGACGGTTTTAAAATATGTTCATGCGATGAACGGAATTTCGCGCATGTCTTCCGCTGCGCGCAGAATTTTTCTGAAATTTTCTGCGGCGTGCGAGGGATTCCAACACTAATTGGATAAATGCCATGCAAGAAGAATTAAATCAATTCAAAAGAAGTAATATATGGACATTAACTGAAAGACCAATACATAACTCAGTAATTGGAACAAAATGGATCTTTAGAAATAAATTAGATGATGATGACCCAAAGATTGATTTTGATGATCACACAACCTTGAAGTATAAATACTAACGTTTGTGTTGCAAGGAGAAAGATAGTTATTTTGCAAGGAATATAGCAAGTTAGAAGAACACAAGAAGGCCTCCAAAGCTCTCAAGAAAAGTTGGAAGAAAGCTACAATTTATTGGTCCAAGTTTCAAGTTCAAAGGACTCAAGTTGGACGAGCAAATTCAAAGAAAAATCCAAAAGAATAGTCCTCGAGTCGACTCCTGGATAGTACGAGTCGACTCTAGGGAGTAACAAGACAGAAACACAGAGAGGCTATTTTGGACTCTGAGAGCCGAGTCGACTCCTGAAGAACTCGAGTCGACTCCGATGGCTGGCAGGTCGACTCCTAAGGAAGCTAGAGTCGACTCCCAGAGGAAAACAAGCAAAAAAGTCAGAGAGCCAATTTCAGACACTGAGAGCCGAGTCGACTCCCGCAAAATCCGAGTCGACTCCGAGGCAGCACAACCCCAAAGACAGAAGACGGTATTTTCGTCTCTGAGAGGCGAGTCGACTCCAAGACAGTTCGAGTCGACTCCAAGGCAGCGCGACCCCAAAAGACAGAAGACTATTTTTGGATACTGAGGGCCGAGTCGACTCCGAGACAGTTCGAGTCGACTCCGAGACAGCACGAGCCAAAAGACAGAAGCTCGGGAGTTCGGACTCTGAGCACCGAGTCGACTCCCAGAATTTCCGAGTCGACTCGAGTGAGCAAAGTTGAAAAATGCATCCATGGATTCCTTGGGATGAGCCGACTCCAAGAGTGCCAGGTCAGCTCCAGACTTTGGAGAGTCGACTCCGGGATAAGTCGAGTCGACTCCCAGTCGAGACAGCATTTTAATTCGAATTTTGAACAGTTGCCGAGCCGTCTCCAGAAAAGCATGAGTCGACTCCTGCAACAGTCGAGTCGACTCTAGATCGCGCGAGTCGACTCCGATCCCAACGGAAACATTGTCAGGAGTTGCAGAATGTGCACAACGGCTCTATTTTTGTCTCTAACGGCTAGATTTCTATTTTCACGACATCTAAAGCTATAAAATCAAGAGGAGAGCTAGGAAAGAAGGTATGGAAGTGGGAGAGAACATTTAGAGAAGAGATCTCAAAGAGATTACAAGGAAAATCCTCCATAAGCACAAAAGGGCCATCCAAAGCGAAATAGAGAGAAGAAGAGCATCCAAGTGAATCCCAAAGCTTCCTCTCCATCCGTGTGCTGCCTCGGTGATCCTCTACTTCGTGCCAAATCAGAAGAGGGTCAAGTAAAGAAGAAGCCGAGCTCCTTCATCTTCAAAACTCGTTTGAGGGCTTCTCTTTACTCTACTTGTTTATATTGTTACATTTGCTTGTTTAAGAAGCTTTGATTTGCTTTAAACCTTTGTTTTAATATCTTGTAACTTGATTCAATCAAGGGATTGAATCAACGGGTTAAGGTTTGTTGGTGAGCCAAAGGGAAAACCAACGGTGTAAGGTTGTGGTTGGTGAGCCTGTGGGAAAACCAACTGGGTTTGATTGTGAATTCGGAAAAACAATCGGTTGGTTCTAGTCGGTGAGCCTGTGAAAACCAACCGAGTTCGTTGTTATCTCGCAAAACAACAAGTTGGGTTGTGAGCTTGTAAAACAACCGGCTGTAATCTGTAGGATTATAGTGGAATTCCCAAGAGGTCTTGGGGAGTGGATGTAGGTGCTGGGGTGCACCGAACCACTATATGTTTGTTGTGTTTGTGATGCTTTTTGTCATTGTCTAACTTGCTTACTTAGATATATTGCTTGCTTAACTCTTATCTACGCATCCCTTAGTTGCAAGCATACTCAATTTACTTAATCAAGTTCCATTCAATAAATCATACTGTTGCTAAGTTTAAATTCCACTGTGCATCTATACAACTTAGCATAATTAATTGAAAAGTCTTAGAAGTACTTTAAAAGTTTTAAAAGACCCAATTCACCCCCCCTCTTGGGTTGTATCTACTGGGCAACAAGTGGTATCAGAGCAGGTGCTCAAATATTATTTGTAGTCTTAACCGACTAGAGCCAAAGATCATGACAACCCCACATAACGTATTACTTGCTGAGGGACTTTCCACAAACAGACCTCCACTGTTTGATGGATCTAACTATATTCAATGGAAAGCTAGAATGAAAATCTTTACTCAATCACAAAACTATGAGTTATGGAATGTCATAACAAATGGCCTACACACACCCACGAAATCAATTGAAAGTATGTTCGATAAAAATTTGAGTGAACTAAATGCTAAGGCTATGAACCTTCTCTACTGTGCATTTAATAAAAATATTTTCAACCAAATTTGTATATGTTCATCTGCCAAACAAATATGGGATACTCTTGAAGCAACTTATGATATTTCCGAAGAACCCCATATTAGTTTACTTGAGGATAATTGCAAGACTAATATTGAGCATGCAGGAAATACTCTAAATCAGGAAGAAAGATTCAAAAGCTTCCTAAAGACAAAGAAGAAGAGGAAGCTAGAAGAAAGGAAGAAAGAGATAAAAAGGAAGAAAGCCTTGACGAAGAAAGAGTCAAGCAAGAAATTAAAAGTTAGGAGCAACAATGATGATATTAGCTCCAAGGAACTACAAGAGGTAACTAACTCGTGCTTTATGGCACAAGAAGACAAGGTAAAATCTGAATCTACTCTTACCTCAAATGATTTTCAAGAAGAATTCTCTTATGATGAATTATTAAATGCTTTTCATGATTTGTATGGTGAATGTAGAAAATTAGCTGTGAAGAATAAAAATCTTAAGAAACTAAATCTGAAAATTTCAAAAGAAAGAAATTCTAATGATGAAATACAAGATAAACTAAATTCTGAAAATAAAATTTTAAGGTTAAATTCAGAACAATTAATTCAGAAAAATCAGAATTTAATTAAAGAAAATCAAAACTTAAGTAAAGAAATTAACCAATTGAAGTCTTTTATTAACAAATTTACTGTAAGTTCAGAAAGATTAAAAAAGATGTTTGAAAGCCAACATGCTGATTTTGATAAATCAAAATTTGGCTTAACTCCTTCACTTAGCAATGAATCCCTAAAGAAAAAGGTTATCAATTCACTAAGCAAACCATTAAATAAGATAACTTATTTCAAACATGAAAAGAATGGGCATAACAACTTTTTCCATCGTTCTAACACAATTAAATCAAATGGTAAAGTTATTACTATTAAATAGATTTGGGTTCCAAAAGGAACCATATGTCCTAACTCTCAAGGACCCAAGCAAGCTTGGGTACCCAAAATGAAAATATGAGGATGTAGACATAGGTGTGCCAAGATACCCATGGAACAAAAGAAACTTATAATATACTTATGAAAAGTAATAATAATGAAATCAGTAATCCTTGCATCTCATCATTATTTTTGCTTTAGTATTTGATATGAATTGCTAGTATTGATCAATTTTGTGATATAGAAAATACTTTTGGAAATATAATCAAATCATTTCATTTTATAGTATACTTTACTCACTATTGGATTAGTTGCTAAATGATTAATCAATTTATTAAGATTAACTCTATAAATTCTCTATATGCTTGATTGAGAGTTTTTATCCATGGTATTATTGTTTATTGATCATAGATATGATAATGTGTACTTGGTGTGATTTTGAATATATGCACTATGAATACCAAAATTAAAGAAACCATCCTTGGCATATAAAATCAACTCATGCTAGTATGTACTTAATCTCAAAAGACCTTGTCATTGACTTACTTAGATTATCTTCTGAAAGGTCAAAATTTGCTATGCATGCTAACTAAGGAAACAAACAAGAATCAATTTCTAAATCTAAAGATGTTATTTCCATCACTAAGTTTTCAAAAGCTTATATTGGATTTGTTCTTGGCAAATAAAATTAAAGTATTTTCTGTATTTGCTAAATCTTGTAAAAGTATTTCAAATGAAAAAGGTTTCCAAACTGTAAAGATAAAGAGTTCAAGGCACAGTGTTGAAAACCAAAATCCTGATAAAGTTTATACAGAAAATAATATTAAATCCAATTATTTCAGCACTAAGGACACCATAAGTAAAATAGTGTTAATGGAACTCTTGAAGAAATGAAAAAGACAATGGTGTATGATAGTCTACTTAAATGATTTTTGTTAAAGGCTATCATCACTGCTTGTCATACATATGATTTCTATTATATCTATTTTTGATGAAAACTCTTTTTGATCTTCTGAAAAATAGAAAATAAACTATTGCATATCTTTCATATTTTTCAGTCGTACATGTTATGCTTGATATGTTCTTATGAAAATAATGCCAAATCTGATAGAGATATGTCTATCCTTAGATATCATTCATCAAGCAATGCATATAGAATATTCAATAAAAAGATTTTAGTTGCAGAAATATCAAGTCATTTTATTCTTTATGAGACTAATGATTTATTATCAAGATACTAAAATCAAATTATATATGTATATGGTTAATCTTTTACATATAACAATATGAAAACATGTTAATAATTAGAACCAAATTGAGTTTTTCAGAAATGCACTTAATGAAGAAAAATTGATGACCACTAAAAGACTAAATCAAGAAAAGATGAAATAGATCTTGATGAAATTCTTGCATGATTAGAAGTAAAGATCACCATTATCATTTGCTTGCTTTATGAGCTTTATATTCTATCAAATGAGTGTGTAGAATGGACTCCTATGTGCTTACTTTATTAAAGAAGATATATGTTAAATAACCACCATATTTGAAAACACTCATTACAAATATGATAAAACAATATATGATTTGGAACATGGATCATAAGGAGGATATAAAAGCTTAAGTAACCTTTTTTTTATATATAGAAAGTAATAGTGATAAATCTATGCATCAAAAAGAAGAATTTGTGATATCTTATTTGCTCAAGGTATGCATATGACATCATTTTTGGTTCTACTAATGAAGAGTTATATGAAGATTTTACTAAGCTCATGCAAAGTGAGTTTGAAACATGTATGATGAATAAATTAACATCTTCTCTCAAACTTCAAATTAAGACAAATAAGAAAGGGGATCTTCATTGACCAAAGTTAGTCCACAAAAAACCTCTCATAGAAGATTGGCATGAAGAAGGTATGTCTATGATCCCATCTTGTAGAATTTGAAAAGGATGAGCAAAGTAGATCTATTGTTTTAAAGCTGTATTGAAGCATGATAGAATAATTATTTTATCATACAGCTAGTAGACCAGATTGTATGCTCATTATGTGACCTTGTGAAAGACTTCATTCTAACTTTAATGAATCGTATTTTATTGATAACAAATAAATCATAATCTGAATTTTGATAGAAACAACTGTTTAAGATAAGTTGATTAAAACTTAGCTAGCATGTCTTGTTGATAATTATCTTAAGCAAATAAAATCTAAACTAAATTTATTTAGAAAATAAGAAACTGATTTAACCTTTATAAATCTTCCTAGTGCCTCACATGCTTGTCCTTGAACCATCTTGGTTAATGAAACTATCTCTTTAGTTCAAATGATATGTGCTTGCTTATACTTAGGCAATCTCTTGAGTAAAGTGACTCAATATTCAACTATTGTCATATCTTATATTGAGTCATTTAGTTAAAAATATGTAGGATGAATGTTTTGTATCTTGAAGAAACTAATGACTTTCTTTCAAAAAAGAAAAGGAGTTTGTTAATAATGCAGGATCCTTGAGCAAGAAAATGAGAGATCTCAACTTGAAGGATATCTCCATGTAAGATACAATAAACATTCACATGCAAACAAGAGAGAGGACCTTCTTCAGCCAAAAGTTCATACATAAGAAATCTAGTAGGTATTTGACTGAAGAATGCAGAATGAATTGGTAATTCTAGATACTTCTCTCATAAATTAATTGAGCAAAGTCAATAACTTAAATCTTATTATGGCATGATTAAGGTCTTTAATTATAAATTTTTGATATCATGTCTATATATATATATATTGATTGACTTATACTTTTAGAAATTGTTTCATGGTTTGCCCAAACTAAAATATATCTTTGCCTATGTCATAACCATGAAATACACAAGTTTATGCTTAAAATTTTGATTTAAAATAACTTGTGAGAAATTATGAATCCTTGAGCACAATGAAAATGTTGTTTGCATGATATACATCTATATGATACATAAGATTATTTCTTTATTCTACTCTTTCATGTAAATTACTTGAGAATAACAAAAAGAGAGAGAGATAAAGAAAAGAAAATGGATATTATTCAAGAGATGTAAAATCTAAGCAAAGGCAAATACTCCAATCTTAAGGAAAAGCAAAACAAGCATAATATATTCGGCACATTTGGAAGGGATAAAATTCGTAATTAATTATACTTAAACAGGGAGAGTTTGAAGTGAACTTTATAAATTTTCTATATTGCTCATCATAGGGATGGTGCCAATGGGGAGGCTAGTGGTAGTACCCGGCACTATTTGACCCAACTATTCGGTGTAGGGTATATTAGGGACGGCACAAGAGGGAGGCTAGTGGTAGTACCTCGTGCCCCTTCCAACTCCACCGGATAGGGAGCAAATAGAGTATAGAACATAAGAAAGTAAAAAAAAATGAAAGACAAATAAATGAAAGTATATAAGAAGAATCAAGTCAATTTTTTTTTATCACTTGAAAACACACTTTAAGAATGAAATCAATGCAAGATTATATTTAAATAGGGGGAGTTTATTTAAAAAGAATTGATTTTGATCCTTAACATGCTTGTTCTTAGTATTTTTATGCATGACTTAACACATAATATATTTTGCATGTGGCATGATGTTTTGAATTATGAGTTCTCAATATTTTGTAATGCCCCATGCTTGGATAAGTTGATTGAAATAGGTCTTAACTTGGAATATGTCTTAACTTTGCTCACAAGTCTTTGCTTCACCCTTGCCTCAAACTAACTTGTGTTCCAATGCTTGAATGTTTAAAATACTACATAAAGTTTTTTTTTTAAGTAATATTAAAAAGAAATTTCAGTTTTATCATTCACGATTAACTTTGAAAGTTAAATAGATTTACAAAAAGAAGAAGAGAAGGATATTTCTATTTAGGCAAAATGAATTGATCTTGATCTATCTTTCTACTTGCCTAACTTTGATACATAATATCCTAATACTTGTTAAAATATTCTTTATTTTGTATCGAAACTCAATATTAAATACAAAAATTCTGAAAGTGTTCGAATGTTATTGAAATATGTGTTTTCAATCTTAGTGATTTAAGATGAGCTACAATGTAGAAGATACATATCTAAAATTATAATTGTGAAAGCCTTCTTGGAAATTCTTATGAAAATTCAGAATCTAATTTTGTATAAAAGCTTAAACTTAACTTAAAAATGCTTATATCGTTACATCTTTGTAACCTTAGTTATATGCTTCAATGATCACGTCATTCAGGAGAATAACTCAATATAATTTCTAAATAAAAATTTTAATATAAGAAAAACAGAATTAATTTTGACGCCTTGGTTGATTGTCTCGATACGCATCCGAAACATATCTTTTCTTATCCTTAAAGTGTACTAATATTGGTCTAAATGATGTGTCTTTCAATGATCTTAATTGCAAACAAATATTTTTAAATATATGATTTTATTTTGATATTAAAAAGATTTATTGTGCTTCATGTATACATTGCTGAAAAACTATAATTAAGAAATTGAGTTCTATAAATATATATACTTCAATGATCATCTATATGTTTTTCTCTCCTACATTATTAAAGACTTCCATTAATATATATATATATATATATTATTAAGAGAGTGAATGATCTTAAGTCTAGAAACATTTCAGCTCACTCAAATGATTCTTAAAAGAAAGAAAATGTAAATGCTTTTAAAAGAATTTGAGCTTCAAATGAATCATTTTCTGATTAATATTTCAGTACATTTTTTCAAAGATTAAGAGGAAGCATAACTTGTTCTTGAAAGATTAAAAAGAGTGATTGCTATAAATTTTGAATAATTCTAGATCACTCTACATTCTTGATATCATAAAGTTCCAGTTTTATTCACGTTTATCATTAAAATCTGAAATTCAACAAAAGAAAAGAATGATTAAAGAAGAATGCATCTTTTGAGGGGGAGCTTTAGATATTCAGTATCTTATTCTATAGTTACTTTAATGCATACCTTGAATTTTATGGATTGATTTTGATGAACCTCCTTATATTGCAAGACTTGCTTTAATTATATAATAAGTTTATACCTTGAGATGAGTTCTATAAAGGTTGTCTTATCTCAAACCTTGAGTCTTATAAAAATAAGCTGAAACTTATAGAAAATATATTTTTGAGATTGACAATTTTATTGAACATTATCTTCAAATTCTAAACTCTTAAATGGAATGATCAATTGAGGGGGAGAAAGAAAATTTCAGAAGGAGAGATCTGATGGAACTTAATCGCATAAATCTATAACTAAAGGAGAGAAAATGAATACTAAATGAAAAGTGATCCTAATACTCTCCAATATGTGTCATCTGAAATTTAAATCTGAAAATCTTTATGATACACCTTGAAGCTTGTTATTTGGTTAATATATCTTATGCATAAATCATGAACCAAATTGCAATTCAAACAGATGATCTTAAGAGCCTCTAACTTAATGAAAAAGGGGGAGAATAATGTGTTGATGTTGACCCCCTAATGGATTTTGATGAATACAAAACACTAGAGTAAAATTTCATTATATCTTAACAATTTAATTGAGGAATTCATGTGTTTTATTGAGAATATTGTTAAGAAATGTCTAGGCAAGTTCCCATAATTTTTATGAATTTATTGAAGAAAATTTTCAGTTAAAGAAAAAGTTCAGGGACAGCCGAGACGTCTCCTGATTGTTTCAGAGACGTCTCTGGCACAAACAGGAAGAACTGGCACAAGCCGAGACGTCCCCGGCGCCTGGCGAGTCGTCCCCGTGTTAGCGGAGTCGACGCTCTCAGTAGCGGAGTCGACTCTCTCAGTGAAAGAGTAGATGCCCTACAAGCCAATCGCAATATGTATTGCGAAGGGTTTTTCTTTTGATTTGTCCAAATCATGTACATGATATTTAAATATGAATAAAGGCGTTATGTTTTATCATATGCTGTTGATTATATTTATGATAAACTCCTTAGATTAGGGCAATGGTTTTAAGACTATGATGAGATCATACTAGTGAGACTTAAAATCCTAAAATCCTAATCTTAAATATTCCCAGTCATTGGTACATTGAGTCGGGGATCAATGATTACCGGAAAGACTGGCATGTCTTATGTATGCTCGATGCAGAGGATGATTGATCTCACAATCATTTGTGTGGAGACACTAATACAAAGATATGGGTGCTCATTAGAAGAATGAGTTCACTGAATTGACCTACAAAGAGAAATCTTATGAAGTCTTACTTACATGTCAAAAGATGATTCTCTTAGTGGGAGTTGTGCAACTGATCCTTTGACCTGAGATCACCATGGTATCTTGTGCACATGAACCTATGTTTTGGTTTACACTCATTCATGACAATAAGTTATGTACGAGGTCTTCTGGATATGGTGGATTGTGTACGAAGATTATGAGTAGATCAACAAGGAATTAATCACTTCTAGTAAGAGAAGATAGCATCCTATTTATTCTAATCATATGATAATTCAGGAAGCCTTTGATCAAAGCAGAATGAAAATTAGAAAGAGTTTCTAATATTTCATTATTTGAATTATCATTAAAAGATTGAGAAAAATATGAATATGAAATTGAGTTTGACATATATTCATACTCATATACATATTTGGGATGCAGTTTGATTAAAGGATTGAATTGCATAGTAACTTGCCACTGAAGGGTATTTTTGGTATTTCCACCAAATTCCATATTTTCCGGGTAGACATGACACGTTGCTAGACGTCAATCTTGTCTTATAGGTTTGATCGAATTAAAGAGTTTAATTCGATCACCAATTAGAAAGGATTCTAATTGTTAAGTTCGGGTTCGCGCAGTTTGGACTTAAATCGATTAGAAGAGTTCTAATCAAGTTGGGTCAACTCGCACTCACACCTATTGCTGGCTAAGTATGGAACCCAATGGGTCACACACAAGAAAACTTATCAAGGGTCTAATTGGATTAGATCATGTTTGCAAGATAAACATCCTAGCAGGTGTTGCAAACCTTAGCTCCTGATTCGAACTGGATTCGAATCTGATTCGAACTGGATTCGAATCTGATTCGAACTGGATTCGAATCTGATTCGAACTGGATTCGAATCTGATTCTTAATTGATCTAATTTGATTAGATCATATTCTAATATGGGTTAGCCAAGAGTTGGCTCCTAATTGGCTTGGTTTGAGTCTAATTGGATTAGATTTGATAAATCATTCATTTTTGACCGTTGGATCAACATTTGGATGAAGAGATGGATCAAATGGATGGCACCATGAATTGGAGCCATTGGATTTTCATCATAGGATGATGGGAGATCATGATGACGTGATGGATATCATTGGGAGGCGTGGAGATGAAAAATAGGTGAAGGAAAGAGAGAGAATACGTGAAGATTAAATGGATAAGGATGAACCATTTATTTGATCTTATCCATTCTCTCTCTTCTCTCTTCATCACGCCTAAGGGATATATGGCGCCTTCTTTCATGGCCTTTGGATCATCATCAACCCTTGATGAATGGATAAGGTTGGTTCCTATTTTTCTTGCGTGAGAAGAAGTGAAAAAAGGGAAGAGTACGGCGCATTTTCATGAAGAGGTGCTTAGGGAATCAAGCGCCACATCATAAGCGCTTGATCTTATCATAACCACTTTTGATACGCCTCTCCCTATTTTTGTGGCGCCTTCTCTCCTCTTATCACGCCCCATCTAAAGGATGTGTGGATGGGATGCATCCTTTGGTGATGCATCCCCACGCCATCTATAAATAGGAATGCTCCCGGTGTTTTCTAATCATCGAAAATCAATCCAACTCTCTCTCTCTCATATCCCTTCTTTCTTACATTAGTTTCTTTCTTTCTAACATTGCTTCTAGTGTGTCCTAAGCCAAGACAAGGTGGTCTTCCTTAGGACAAAAGGATTAGAAGTGATTTTAGAAGGCTAAAGAAAAATAGAAAGGAAGGAAAGCAAGCCATTAGAGTTCTTTAGAAGAATTCTGCATTAAGGATCAAAAGTCTTTGGAGCTAAAGTCTTGATCAAGTTTTCGTGTGGATCACCATTGGAGGGCGGACACTTGGACGCCTCGTGGAGATTGTACACTTTGGATTAGCGTTTGAGGTATTCTACTAATTCTGTATTTATTTTATATTATTTGATTGTAATCATTAAGGTGATCTAGGCTTAAAAGGGTTTCATGCATAGAGACTTTATTAAGAAAATTTTAAAATCCCTAGCTTCCGCTGCCCATTATGACATGCTAGAACCCTACAGTGGTATCAGAGCTATCCTTAATTGGTTCAATCAAATAATAATGCATGATGTATGATTATTAATTTACTATGAGATAGTAATGTCATATGCTTAATGAAATGCTGAAATATATGATTCATATATGATATGATATGTAATAAAATGTCATGATATGAAATTTTCCATATGAAAATATGTTGAAGCATGTTAATTAGTTGCTTATGATTTATACATGCTATGAGATAGCTATGATGCATGATAACTTATTTTAGATATGTTAAATATATGTTACAATTAAAGAATGTGCTAGAGACTAGTAAGCCCTCAATAAAAATTATATTAAGTCATAGTGTTAAAAAATTTTGAGCTAACCCATTCTAGAACAATTAATCTAATTGGTGTCTAAGGAAAGCACTAAAGGTGGTTACTTAATTAGGACCTTACTCTTTGAGTAAGGGGAGCCTCCCACCTGCTTACCTGGCCAATTGTTTGATTGTCTATTATGGAGAAGCTTAATATTGATATAACACTATTGATAGCCTTCCTTCATGCCTCGATATTATTATGTCAAGATCCATGCTAGTTTGTTGTGCTAACACAAAACTTGCAATGGGGACTGATGTTATACTGTCTTGGTGCATTAAGATGCTTATGGCATATTTTAATATATTGCCTTGTTGTGTAACCACAAGGGCAATATTATTCGAATATGACTATATGGAAATGAAGGGTTTGACTTAACTAAAATATTATTGTTTGTTGTGCTAACACAAGGCAATAAGTATTTTAAGAGGACAAGATAAAGTTGAGAATTGCATGAGATGCAATTGGAAAGAGTTTCCTACCTTTGAACTCATAAGAGTTTGTTGTGTAAACACAAGGCTTTTTATGATGAATTAGGATCTCAATCCTACTAAGAAAAATTATATTTTCACGTTTATCATAGGAGAGGGCTATGATATTCGATAAAAATAGTAGGAGACAAATTAGATTAAAGTCCTTATCTAGTTGCAAACATGTCATCATGATTGGTCTGCTTATATTAGTTATGTTCTTGCATATGTAGAATTATTAAATGGCTTCACTTTCACTAAGAGGCATCTTAGATGCCAACAAGTTGACCGGACCAAATTATGTGGACTGGTTGAGGAATTTAAAGATAGTACTCACTCAGGAGAAAATTTTCTATATACTTGAAACCCCTGATCTTGGAGATCTAGGGGATGATGCTACAGAAGAGGAGGTTGCCACACATAAGATGTGGAAAAATGACAGTTTGACTGTCAAATGTATCATACTTGCCTCTATGAGTAATGAATTACAGAGGCAACATGAAGGCATGGACACTCAATCCATACTTCTCAATCTAAAAGAGTTGTATGGAGAACAAAGCAGGACTGCTAGGTATGAGATATCTAAGCAGTTGTTCCGTGCTAGAATGAATAAAGGAACTCCAGTGCAAAACCATGTTCTTATGGTTATAGACTTAATCACTAGATTAAGTCAATTAGGTTTTGCTATGGATAGTGAGCTCAGTCAGGATTTGATCCTGCAATCACTGCCTGATTCATTCTCTCAGTTTGTTGTGAACTTTCACATGAACAAGCTGAACACCTCCCTGCCCGAGCTGTTAAATATGCTCAAAACAGCTGAAGGCCATATTAAGAAGGATAAAGGTCCACTCCTTCTTATAGATGGCACCTCTAAGAGAAAATCGGGCAATAAGGGTTCTAAGAAACGATTGAACCCTAAGAGTAGCATCAAAAAGAAAAAAGGAAAGAAAAACTCCGGATCAAGTACCTGTTTTCATTGCGGCAAAGCTGGCCACTGGAAAAGGAATTGCAAGAGTTTTCTTGCAAGTATGAAGACCGATGCAAGAGTTGCATCAAAAGGTATGTTTATGTTACATGCCAACTTGTCATTAAGTTCTTCAAATTCAAATTCATGGGTATTGGATACCGGCTGTGGTTTTCACATTTGCAAATCTTTGCATGGACTACAGAAAATTAAAATTTTGAAGAAAGGTGACTTCGAGCTGTATGGCGCTGGAGGAGAGTCCATCCAGGCTGAAGCTGTTGGAACCTACAACTTGGAGTTACCTTCGGGAGAGCTCCTACAATTAGAAGATTGTTATTATATGCCCAAAATTATTAGAAATGTAATTTCCATTCCTTTGTTGTTAAAGAAAGGATTTGAAATTAATGGAAAGGGCAATGGTTGCTCTATTTATTTTTCTAATAAGCATCTTTGCAATGGCATTATGGAAAATGGTCTTCTTGTTTTATTACTTAATGACAATGTCTTTCATATTAATAAAAGCAATAAAAGAAAGAGAGAGGAAGTAAATAACACCCTTCTTTGGCATTGCCGACTTGGTCACATAAGTGAATCAAGAATCAACAAGTTATACAAAGAAGAGTTCTTTGATCCTTATGATTATGAATCATTAGGAACTTGTGAATCTTGTCTTATGGGTAAAATGACTAAGTCTCCATTCACTGGACATGGAGAAAGGGCAAGTGAGTTATTAGGACTTATACACACAGATGTATGTGGTCCTATGACAACTCCAGCTAGAGGTGGATACTCTTACTTCATCACATTCACTGATGATTTATCAAGGTTCGGATATGTGTATCTTATGAAACATAAATCCGAAGCTTTTGATAAGTTTAAAGAGTATCAAAGTATGGTTGAAAAACAAACCGGAAAGTGTATTAAAATCCTTCGATCTGATCGAGGAGGTGAATACCTTTCTAGTGAGTTTTTAAATCATCTTAAAGAAAAGGGCATTCTCTCTGAATGGACACCTCCGTATACGCCACAATTAAATGGTGTAGCTGAACGGAGAAATCGTACTTTATTAGATATGGTACGGTCCATGATGTGCTTTACTGATCTTCCTATTTCCTTCTGGGGTTTTGCCCTAGAGACTGCTGCACTAATATTAAACAGGGTACCTTCTAAGTCTGTACCTAGCACTCCATATGAGATATGGAGAGGAAAGAAGCCTAATCTTAAGTATATTAAGATATGGGGTTGTCAAGCTTATGTCAAAAGAAATTTTGGACACAAGCTAAGTGCTAGATCAGATAAATGTATTTTTGTAGGTTATCCTAAAGATAGTATAGGATACATCTTCTATCATCCTACCGAACAAAAAGTTTTTGTAGGTAGGCATGCCATTTTCTTAGAAAAAGAGTTTATCTTAGAAAAGGGCAAGGATAGAAAAATTGAACTTGAAGAAGTTCAAAACCTACAAATAGAAACACAAGAAATTCTTCAACCAGATGTACCCATTGATGAGGTACAACCACAACACACATCTCCTCTCCGAAGGTCAGATAGAGTGCGAAGAGCACCTGAGAGGTATGGGTTCATCATTGAGAATGATGAAGCCCACATTGTTCAGAATAATGATCCTCTGACCTATTCGGAAGCTGTCATGAGTAGTGACTCTGACAAATGGCTAGAAGCCATGAAATCCGAAATAGATTCTATGTATACCAACCAAGTATGGACTTTGGTTGATGCACCAGAGGGTGTAAACCCTATAGGTTGCAAATGGGTCTATAAGAAAAAGATTGGAGCAGATGGCCAAGTAGAAACCTACAAGGCTAGATTGGTGGCAAAAGGTTTCAGGCAAAAGCAAGGAATTGACTATGATGAAACTTTTTCGCCAGTAGCTATGCTCAAATCTATTCGGATTTTGCTTGCAATAGCTGCATACTATGATTATGAAATCTGGCAGATGGATGTCAAAACCGCCTTCCTTAATGGTTATCTTGAGGAAGAGGTTTACATGACACAGCCAGAAGGATTTGTCTCAAGTAAGAGAGCAAATCAAGTATGCAAGCTTAAGAGATCCATTTATGGATTAAAGCAAGCATCGAGGAGTTGGAACATCCGTTTTGATACAACAGTCAAAGAGTTTGGTTTTATCAAAAATGTGGATGAACCATGTGTGTACAAGAAGACTAGTGGGAGTGCCATTGTCTTCTTAATATTGTATGTAGATGACATACTGATCATTGGAAATGATATTCCAATGTTACAATCGGTCAAGACTTGGCTGTCAAAAAGCTTTTCCATGAAAGACTTGGGAGAAGCATCCTATATACTTGGTATAAAGATCTATAGGGATAGATCTAAAAGGATGCTAGGCTTGTCCCAGTCTAGGTACATAGATAATGTGCTGAAAAGATTCAGCATGGAAGAAAGTAAAAGAGGTTATTTGCCTATGAGTCATGGCATACGTCTCTCTAAGAAGATGTCTCCTAAGACATCTGAAGAGAGGAATAGAATGAATTCTATTCCCTATGCTTCGGCAGTAGGATCGATTATGTATGCTATGCTATGTACTAGGCCTGATGTTGCTTATGCCTTAGGCATAACAAGTAGATTTCAGGCTGATCCAGGAGAGGATCATTGGATAGCTGTGAAAAATATTCTTAAGTACTTGAGAAGGACTAAAGATATTTTTCTAGTTTATGGAGGATCTGAGTTGAAACTAGAAGGATTTTCTGATTCTAGTTTTCAATCAGACCCAGATGATAGCAAGTCCACTTCAGGGTATGTCTTTACCCTAAATGGTGGTGCAGTGAGCTGGAAGAGTTCCAAACAGCAAACTGTAGCTGACTCAACTACTGAGGCAGAATACATTGCTGTAAGTGAAGCCGCTAAGGAAGCTGTCTGGATGAAGAAGTTCATCTTTGAGTTAGGAGTAGTTCCCGAGATTGCTGGACCAGTCCCAGTTTATTGTGATAACACTGGAGCTGTTGCTCAAGCGAAGGAACCAAGGTCTCATCACAAATCCAAGCACATTCTAAGACGCTTCCATCTTGTTCGAGAGATTGTCGAGAGACAAGACATAGTCATTGAACGAGTAGACACCAAGAACAACCTAGCAGACCCGTTCACTAAAGCTCTACCACAACAGCAGTTCGATCGCCACCTCGATTGTATGGGGATAAAATATAAGAGCGATTGGCTTTAGTGCAAGTGGGAGATTGAAAGAGTAGATGCCCTACAAGCCAATCGCAATATGTATTGCGAAGGGTTTTTCTTTTGATTTGTCCAAATCATGTACATGACATTTAAATATGAATAAAGGCGTTATGTTTTATCATATGCTGTTGATTATATTTATGATAAACTCCTTAGATTAGGGCAATGGTTTTAAGACTATGATGAGATCATACTAGTGAGACTTAAAATCCTAAAATCCTAATCTTAAATATTCCCAGTCATTGGTACATTGAGTCGGGGATCAATGATTACCGGAAAGACTGGCATGTCTTATGTATGCTCGATGCAGAGGATGATTGATCTCACAATCATTTGTGTGGAGACACTAATACAAAGATATGGGTGCTCATTAGAAGAATGAGTTCACTGAATTGACCTACAAAGAGAAATCTTATGAAGTCTTACTTACATGTCAAAAGATGATTCTCTTAGTGGGAGTTGTGCAACTGATCCTTTGACCTGAGATCACCATGGTATCTTGTGCACATGAACCTATGTTTTGGTTTACACTCATTCATGACAATAAGTTATGTACGAGGTCTTCTGGATATGGTGGATTGTGTACGAAGATTATGAGTAGATCAACAAGGAATTAATCACTTCTAGTAAGAGAAGATAGCATCCTATTTATTCTAATCATATGATAATTCAGGAAGCCTTTGATCAAAGCAGAATGAAAATTAGAAAGAGTTTCTAATGTTTCATTATTTGAATTATCATTAAAAGATTGAAAAAAATATGAATATGAAATTGAGTTTGACATATATTCATACTCATATACATATTTGGGATGCAGTTTGATTAAAGGATTGAATTGCATAGTAACTTGCCACTGAAGGGTATTTTTGGTATTTCCACCAAATTCCATATTTTTCGGGTAGACATGACACGTTGCTAGACGTCAATCTTGTCTTATAGGTTTGATCGAATTAAAGAGTTTAATTCGATCACCAATTAGAAAGGATTCTAATTGTTAAGTTCGGGTTCGCGCAGTTTGGACTTAAATCGATTAGAAGAGTTCTAATCAAGTTGGGTCAACTCGCACTCACACCTATTGCTGGCTAAGTATGGAACCCAATGGGTCACACACAAGAAAACTTATCAAGGGTCTAATTGGATTAGATCATGTTTGCAAGATAAACATCCTAGCAGGTGTTGCAAACCTTAGCTCCTGATTCGAACTGGATTCGAATCTGATTCGAACTGGATTCGAATCTGATTCGAACTGGATTCGAATCTGATTCTTAATTGATCTAATTTGATTAGATCATATTCTAATATGGGTTAGCCAAGAGTTGGCTCCTAATTGGCTTGGTTTGAGTCTAATTGGATTAGATTTGATAAATCATTCATTTTTGACCGTTGGATCAACATTTGGATGAAGAGATGGATCAAATGGATGGCACCATGAATTGGAGCCATTGGATTTTCATC
This sequence comes from Phoenix dactylifera, assembly GCF_051530095.1. NCBI lineage: Eukaryota > Viridiplantae > Streptophyta > Magnoliopsida > Arecales > Arecaceae > Phoenix > Phoenix dactylifera. The sequence goes on along the minus strand of NC_143190.1, from coordinate 72,205,353 downwards.
ATAGGATGATGGGAGATCATGATGACGTGATGGATATCATTGGGAGGCGTGGAGATGAAAAATAGGTGAAGGAAAGAGAGAGAATATGTGAAGATTAAATGGATAAGGATGAACCATTTATTTGATCTTATCCATTCTCTCTCTTCTCTCTTCATCACGCCTAAGGGATATATGGCGCCTTCTTTCATGGCCTTTGGATCATCATCAACCCTTGATGAATGGATAAGGTTGGTTCCTATTTTTCTTGCGTGAGAAGAAGTGAAAAAAGGGAAGAGTACGGCGCATTTTCATGAAGAGGTGCTTAGGGAATCAAGCGCCACATCATAAGCGCTTGATCTTATCATAACCACTTTTGATACGCCTCTCCCTATTTTTGTGGCGCCTTCTCTCCTCTTATCACGCCCCATCTGAAGGATGTGTGGATGGGATGCATCCTTTGGTGATGCATCCCCACGCCATCTATAAATAGGAATGCTCCCGGTGTTTTCTAATCATCGAAAATCAATCCAACTCTCTCTCTCTCATATCCCTTCTTTCTTACATTAGTTTCTTTCTTTCTAACATTGCTTCTAGTGTGTCCTAAGCCAAGACAAGGTGGTCTTCCTTAGGACAAAAGGATTAGAAGTGATTTTAGAAGGCTAAAGAAAAATAGAAAGGAAGGAAAGCAAGCCATTAGAGTTCTTTAGAAGAATTCTGCATTAAGGATCAAAAGTCTTTGGAGCTAAAGTCTTGATCAAGTTTTCGTGTGGATCACCATTGGAGGGCGGACACTTGGACGCCTCGTGGAGATTGTACACTTTGGATTAGCGTTTGAGGTATTCTACTAATTCTGTATTTATTTTATATTATTTGATTGTAATCATTAAGGTGATCTAGGCTTAAAAGGGTTTCATGCATAGGGACTTTATTAAGAAAATTTTAAAATCCCTAGCTTCCGCTGCCCATTATGACATGCTAGAACCCTACACTCAGAGGCAGCAGAAAGACAGTTTTCAAGAAGATATGCGCGAGACGTCCCCACTGTACGCGGAGTCGTCCCCGCAAGTAAAAAGGTGGCTTCCCGAGTCGTCCCCAAGATGGCGGAGACGGCTCTCTCAGGGTTTTCCAGAGAATGATTTTTTCCGTGTTAAGGAAGCGGAGTCGACCCTGAGAAAGCGGAGTCGTCCCCACGCATAAAGTGCAGACAAGCGGAGATGTCCCCTGAAAGAGCGGAGTCGACTCTCTCAGGAAATTCCAGAGAACATGATTTTCGGAGATAAAGAAGCGGAGTCGTCCCCAAAGCAGCGGAGTCGTCCCCACTCAAAAAGTGCTAACACGCCGAGACGACCCCTTAAAGTGCCGAGTCGACCCCAGACAACGGAAAAAGTAAAGTCTTGTAGCCGAGACGTCTCCCGTTGAAGCGGAGACGTCCCCGGAGCGCCTGGAACGCGACTGACAGCTTTTCAGGTTTGGTTTTGAATTTCAAATCCTTCTCTTTTTGTTTCTAACGGCTATATTTGCTTTTTGGGCTATAAAAGGGACCTCTTAAGTGGTTCTTAACAACTCTTCACCAACCAAAAAGCAAAATCATTCAAGAGAGAAGTTAGAAAGAAAAGCTCAAGGGAGTGAGTGCATTCAAGAAAGAAAATCAAGTGCTTTCAAGTCTCCCAAGCGATTTCAAGCTCAACCACTCTCGTGTGCTCGGGATTCAAAGTTCACACCCAACCCTACGCGTCCCACATCGGAAGAATCAACATCTCCCACGCTTCCAACGGCAAAAAGATTCTTCCGGGTTTCATTGTTCATAAGTGCTATATTTGCTTTCTAGAGCTTTTATATCCTTTTGTACACTCTTTTATTGCGGTGCTTGTTCCAGTCAAGGGACTTGGAACAAGGGAAAGGGCGTCCCAAGCCTAAGAGAAATTGGGGGTTTTGGGTTTGTTGTGAGCCCGGTGTAAAACAACGAGTTGGGTAGTGAACTCGCAAAACTACCGTACTGTAATCTTGGATTATAGTGGAAATTCCCAAAGGCGCTTTGGGGAGTGGATGTAGGAGCGGTGAAGGCTCCGAACCATTATAAAACCGTGTGTTTGTGGTTGTCTCTTCTTATCGCTTTATCTTTGCTTTAGTTCATATATTTGTGTGTTTTATTTTTAAATTAGCCAAAAAGTTTTAAAACACCCAATTCACCCCCCTCTTGGGTGACCATCTCTGGGCAACAAGTGGTATCAGAGCGGGTGCTCTTATATTCCTTGAAAGACCTAACCGTCTTAGCCAAAGATCTAGATGGCAACACCCTTTAACAATGTTCCAGCCGAGGGGCAAGCAACCAATAGACCTCCACTCTTCAATGGGACAAATTATACCTATTGGAAGACTAGAATGAGAATCTTCATTCAAGCACAAGACTATGCCTTGTGGAGGGTTATAGTCAAGGGACCACAAGAACCATCACATGTGGTCAATGGCATTCGAGTTCCCAAACCTGAGGAGGATTGGGATGAGAATGATGATAGGATGGCTCAACTCAATTCTAGAGCCATGAACTCATTATTTTGTTCCTTAGATGTAAATGAGTTTAATAGAGTCTCCACATGTACTTCCGCTAAGAAAATATGGGATAGGCTTGAAGTTACCCACGAGGGTACAAATCAAGTCAAAGAGTCCAAAGTGAACATTCTAGTTCACAAGTATGAATTGTTTAAGATGGAACCTAATGAAACCATCACATGCATGTTTACACGTTTTACCGAAATTATTAATGGCCTAAAAAGCTTGGGCAAATCTTACACTAACCCCGAACTTGTGAGTAAAATTCTCAGGTCACTGCCAAAAGCATGGGAAGCAAAGGTCACGGCGATTGTAGAAGCCAAAGACCTCAACACCTTGGGGCTAGAACAACTCTTGGGCTCATTGATGACTCATGAGCTCACGATGAAGCAGCATGAAGAAGAGCTGCCAAAGAAAAAGACAATCGCACTCAAGGCCACCTCAAGTGTATGTGAAGAAGAGAGCAGTGAGAGTGAAGAAGAAAGTCAAGATGAGGACTTGGGTTTGATAGTAAGGAAATTTAAAAAATTCATGAGAAGAAAGAAACCATTCCCAAGAAAGAAATTTGGAGGGAGAAATGATTGGGAGAAAGAAAAGGAAAAAGAAAGAGACCCAATCGTATGCTATGACTGCAAGAGACCGGGACATATTCGTTCCGAATGCCCTCAACAAAAGAAGCACTTTGGAAAGAAGAAGAAGAAGAAGGCATTGAAGGCAACATGGGATGATAGTGACACATCATCCTCCGAGGAAGAGAAGGAAGAGACCGCCAATCTATGCTTCATGGCGTTCGAAGATGACGAGGTATGTCAAAACCCAACTATAAATTTTACTTTAGAAGAATTATATGATGCTTTTCAAGAACTTATGGGTGATTGTAATATGTTGGGAGCAAAGAATAAAGAATTAAAAGCCTCCAATCAAAAACTAAAGGAAAACATTGAAAACCTATTAATTGAGAAGGAGAGCGTAAAAAATATGAACACTACTAACCTAGAAATCGAAAATTCAAGGCTTAGCACTGAAAATGTAAAGGCAAAAATACTAATCAAGGAATTAAATCTAAAAGTAAATTCCCTACGCAATAATAATACCTCACTTGCGCAAACTGTTGAATCTCTTAAAAAGGATATGGAAGAACTAGTTAAAGAAAATGTGAATCTTAAGAATGAGATACATAAGTACAAGCCAATTGTTGAAAAATTCACACAAAGCTCTAAAAAATTAAATCTTATTCTTTCAAATCAAAGAGCTGTTTTCAATAAAGCCGGATTAGGATATAAAACTAATAAGCAACAAAAGTATCTAAAGAATTTCTTTGTAAAAGCAAAAGATGTAAAAACTGAAAAACCAACATGCTTTCTTTGTGGAAAGATTGGACATAAAGCCTACTCTTGTATTCAAAGAAAAATCCAAACTAACAAGAGTACATTTGTAAAAGCTAAAAACATAACTAAAATATGGGTGCCTAAGGGAACCAACTACACTAACCACGAAGGACCCAAGAAAACTTGGGTACCTAAGAGCTTCACATGATCATTTTGCAGGTATGCCTTGCAGCCGGAAATAAAAGGAGAATGTGGTACCTTGATAGTGGCTGCTCAAGGCATATGACCGGTGACAAGAGTCTCTTCGTCACCTTGGAATCAAAAGAAGGAGGGTTAGTCACATTTGGAGACAATGCTAAAGGCCGAATTATTGGTGTTGGTAAAATCTCCATATCACCCTCCTCATTTATTGATAATGTATTGTTGGTTAATGGACTAAAACATAATTTGTTAAGTATAAGTCAATTTTGTGACAAGGGATTTAAAGTATCATTTGAATCATCACTATGCATAATTAGTAGTCCATTTGACAATGAGGTCATACTCACAGGACATAGGCATGGAAATATTTACATGGTAGATCTTGATGATCTCACCATGAAGGATGGCCAATGTCTTGTAGCTATGAATCCCAAAGTCAATGAGACTAGTTGGTTATGGCATCGTAGGTTAGGGCATGCTAGCATGGATTTAATTTCTAAATTGATTACAAAGGATCTAGTCAAAGGACTACCGAAAATAGACTTTGAAAAGAATAAAATTTGTGCGGCATGTCAATTAGGAAAACAAACAAGAAGTTCTTTTAAGTCTAAGAACATAGTCTCAACATCAAAACCCTTAGAACTAATTCACATGGATTTGTTTGGACCCACTAGAACTGCTAGTCTAGGGGGTAAGAAATTTGGTCTTGTCATTGTTGATGATTTTTCACGTTTTACATGGGTTTCATTTCTTGCACACAAAGATGAGTCCTTTCCCGCTTTTATCAAGTTTCATAATAAGGTTTCAAATGAACTTAATCTTAAACTAAAAGCAATTAGGAGTGATCATGGTACCGAGTTTGAAAATCAACACTTTGAATAGTTTTGTGACGAAAATGGTATCAATCACAACTTCTCGGCACCTAGGACACCCCAACAAAATGGGGTGGTAGAAAGGAAGAATCGCACACTAGCAGATATGGCTCGTACCATGTTGTGCGAATCGGATCTACCAAAGTATTTTTGGGCTGAAGCAATAAATACCTCATGTTATATTTTAAATCGTGCTTTAGTTAGATCCATCTTAAAGAAAACACCGTATGAATTGATGAAAGGTAAGAAACCAAATATAAGTTATTTTCATGTTTTCGGTTGTCGATGCTTTATTTTGAACAATGGAAAGGACAATCTCAGTAAATTTAGTGCTAAATCAGATGAGGGGATCTTCTTAGGTTATTCCTCATCTAGTAGAGCATACAGGGTCTTCAACAAGAGAACTCTCGTTGTTGAAGAATCCATTCATGTTGTTTTTGATGAAACTAATGGAGATTCTTCTAGAAAAGAAGAAGATGGTGATGCAGGTATACTTGAAGACGGGATCAAGGAATTCTCCATACAAGACAAACAACATGAGGATGAGATCAAAGAGGATACAAATCAGCAAGATGAAGAAGATCAACCTCCATCAAGAAATCAAGATCTTCCTAAAGAATGGAGGTATGCACATGGTCATCCAAAGGATCTAATCCTTGGTGATCCTTCACAAGGTATAAGAACTAGATCCTCTTTAAGAAACACTAGTAATTATCTTGCTTTCGTTTCACAAATAGAGCCTAAATCACTAGAAGAAGCTGAAAAAGATGATAATTGGATGAATGCTATGCAAGAGGAATTAAACCAATTCGAAAGAAATGAAGTTTGGACTCTAATGAAAAGACCCCCTAATGTTTCAATTATAGGCACCAAATGGGTATATAGAAATAAACTAGATGAAGATGGGATAGTAATAAGAAACAAAGCTAGGCTAGTGGCCAAAGGATATAATCAGGAGGAAGGAATAGATTTTGATGAAACTTTTGCTCCTGTTGCTAGGTTAGAGGCTATTAGACTGCTTTTAGCATATGCATGCTTCATGGATTTTAAACTCTATCAAATGGATGTAAAAAGTGCATTCTTAAATGGCTATATAATGGAGGAAGTTTATGTAGGACAACCTCCAGGTTTCGAAAATCACTTACATCCAGATTATGTGTATAAATTGCATAAAGCATTGTATGGACTTAAGCAAGCTCCTAGGGCATGGTATGAAAGATTGAGTAATTTCCTAATTGAGAACAAATTTAAGAGAGGAAATGTAGACAAAACCCTCTTTATTAAAAGAAAAGGAAATGACTTATTGCTTGTACAAATTTATGTGGATGATATAATTTTTGGTGCTACTAATGATAGTCTCTGTCAAGAGTTTGCCAAGCTTATGCAGGGAGAATTTGAAATGAGCATGATGGGTGAGCTCAACTTCTTCCTTGGGCTACAAATAAAACAATCAGAGGAAGGCATCTTCATCAGTCAGTCCAAATACATCAAGGAAATGCTGGAAAAATTCAAGATGAAGGATGCAAAGGAAATCAGCACACCCATGGGCTCAAGTTGCAAGCTTGACAAAGATGAAAAAGGTAAAAGTATAGACTGCAAATTGTACAGAGGTATGATAGGCTCTCTACTTTACCTTACTGCTAGTAGACCAGATATATTATTCAGTGTTTGTATGTGTGCTAGATACCAAGCATGTCCTAAGGAATCACACTTGCAAGCTGTTAAAAGAATTTTTAGATTTCTAGTAGGGACATCTAATGTAGGCTTATGGTATTCTAAACAATCTGATATAAATTTAACTGCTTATTCTGATGCTGATTTTGCTGGGTGCAAACTCGACAGAAAAAGCACAAGTGGCACTTGTCAATTCTTGGGTGCCAATTTGGTTTCTTGGTTTAGCAAGAAACAAAATTCAGTTGCCTTGTCCACAGCTGAGGCTGAGTACATTGCAGCTGGAAGCTGTTGTGCCCAAGTTCTTTGGATTAAGCAACAACTTGAAGACTTCGGTATTAAAATGGACAATATACCAATTAAGTGTGATAATACAAGTGCAATCAACTTAACAAAAAATCCTGTCCAACACTCTAAGTCAAAGCATATAGAGATTAGGCATCATTTTATTAGGGATCATGTGCTGAAAAATGATGTGATGATTGAATATGTATGTACTGAAAATCAATTAGCTGAAATCTTTATAAAGCCCCTTTGTAAAGATAGATTCAATTTCTTAAGGAATGCTTTGAGCTTGTATGATCCTAGCAAATGAATTGAACTTGTATTGCATTGCTTTGCTACTCGAACTAGTAATCCACCTCAAGGCAAACATAAGTGAAAACATGAATTCATCTAAACTAAATGACGAACTGTTTGACTTTCCGGAGGATGGTTACCCTCCCTTGGACTCTTCATGGAGATATTTTCAGAGCCTATTTCATAGGTATTCGAAATTTGGTCAAACATTCCTCATTTCAATATTAATAATTTAAAAATCATTATCAAATTATTATAGGATGTATCATTGAGGGGGAGGATCACAAACAAATTCACTCTAAGTTTATCAAAAGAGATCATATTGATTAGGGTGATTAAACAAAAAATGGGAGAAGATAGAATACAGTCTGAAATTTTTCAGTGCCGGAGACGTCTCTGGCAAATCGCAGAGACGTCCCCCCAAGCGGAGACGTCTCGCCTTAGTCGCGGAGACGTCTCGGGGACTGAATGAGGCCTTTTTAAATAGGTCGAAATCGCTCGAGCCGACTCGAGCTTTCTCCCTCATTCCCGACCAAAACGGAAAGCCCTAGCCTCCATTTGCTCTCCACCTCAAATCCTAGCCTCCATTTGCCCTAAATCACAAACCCTAGCATCCATGGCACCAAAGAAAGCTAGGACGACCCGTGGGAGGCGACCTAGAGTAGCGGGCGACGGTGAGGAACGGCGGGAAGAACCCTCCGCACCTTCTCCTCCGGTTGCTCCGCCAACCACAACGATTTCCTGTGCAAATCGCACAGTCACAACCGGTAGGTACATAGATTTTGCATTTTTAGATCATGAGGGGTTCTCTATTGGAGAGAGACTCCGAGCCCAAGGGTGGGAGCATCTTTGCACCCTCAATACCTCGACCTACCCCGGCCTTGTTAGAGAAATGTTTAGTGATATGGCTTTAGGGGACTTAGGGTTCATCGCACATGTCCGAGGGACATTAGTAGAAATTAATGAGGACATCTTATCCACTGTTTTGCAAATCCCTAGGGACGGCGAGGCTCCAACCTCACATCCCCAAAGAGAAATAGCTCTAAACTTAATTTTAGGAAGAGAGGACTGCGGCCCTCTTGATGTTGTCAACTCCCAGGACCTAATTGCAGAGATGAGACTTCTTTTAAGCATTGTCAACCGGGTCCTATTTCCTAAAACCGGTCGCTTCGATTTTGTTTCGGAGCGAGACTTAGTTATAATGCACCACATCCTACTAGGGATTCCTCTAAACCTTCCTAGACTCATGCTAAATTACATTGCCCTATGTCATAGGTATTCTAGGTTTAGTATACCCTATGGCATGATCTTTACCTTAATCTTCAAACACTTCAAGGTTTCCATTCCATCAAATGAACCTGCAAAGCCCTTAAGAAACACCGACTATTACAATGAGGGCTCAATGAGAAGAATGGAATTTCACAAGATAGATGGGTCTTGGGTCAAGGTTCCAAAAAGAAAAGCACAAACCATAGAGGCTGAGATCCCACATCATGAGTCTGACCATCACTCTCCTCCACCTAGCAACATGGACATCCCTGATATTCCCTCCAGCTCAGCTGGACCTTCCACATCCATGCCACCACCTCCTCCAGTCAGTGGGCCCTCCTTCCTATCAGAGGAGCAGATGCACACCTTAGCATCTGTTATTTGTCAGCAGATGAGGGAGGAGATGAGATCCATGATGTCTGCAGAGCTGGCCCCCATCAGACAAGAGCTGCAGGAAATTAAGGCTCAAATTGAAGCCCAAGAGCAACAAATAGTTGGGGTGGGTGCCACCCAAACCATCAGATCAATAGAACTCAAGGACAACTTGAAGGCCATTTCCAAGAGTCTCAAAGAGCTAACAAAACCAGATGGCAATGTGGGCACCTTAGTTGCCCAACTTAGAGGAAGAATTGAAATGGCAACTATAGAGTTTGAGGCACTTGTGGCAGGATTCCACAAGTCACAGGGAGATCACTTTAAGACCCTCATGGATTCTATCAATGGTTTCATAGATGCAGCCTGTAAGGCTTATGCACAAAGTACAACTGGTAGGCCCCTTGAGCAACGTCGCCGATGATGGATATCCTGTAGGATCTTCTTTTTGTAAATCCTAGGCTATTTTGAAACACTTTTGTATTAGAAATCAATACTTGTAATGATTTCTTCTTTTTTGACTATGTACTGACTTCAACGGTTCACAATGATACATGAATACAATCCTTTTTGAAAAATGTGTGCACATTGCCAATTCTGTGGATGTGTTTCTGTGAATATGAATGTGCCTCTTGATGTGTCATTAGAATCTCAAAACATACATTAATTATTTAAATTTGGCACAACTTATCAAAGCATATGAAACAGGGGGAGCACAACCTGAATATCAAAGGTGGAGTAAAATGAATGCTGAATTCTACTATGAATTGAGTCTTAAGCACCTAAGGATAATTTGTCCCCTTCATTGTTGATGACAAAAAGGGGGAGTGGAATATTGAAAGGGGGAGTAGAATATTGAATATGGTTATTGAAATTGAATATGGATATTGAAAGGGGGAGTAGAATATTGAATATGGTTATTGAATATGAAATGCAAAATTTAAAATTCATACTTAAAAAAAAAAATGAATTGAATTAGAAGAAATAAAATTGAAGAATATTGGCTTTAAGATAATTGCTAAATGTTGCTCTCAATCATATTTAGCATCAATATTTCATTTTAATTTGATTCAAATTCAGTTCATATGCTAAAATCATTTAAGAACTATAAAGATCAATCTTATGCACAAGGAAAGAACTGAAAATTGAATATTTTGAGTGATGCACATTGTATCTAGTTCAAATCAAAACATTATACTTGTATATCTGATCAATACTGTGTATATGTCTAAATTTCAAATTTTGCATATACTCAGTGTTTCGTCATCATCAAAAAGGGGGAGATTGTTGACCCCCTAATGGATTTTGATGAATACAAAATACTAGAGTAAAATTTCATTATATCTTAACAATTTAATTGAGGAATTCATGTGTTTTATTGAGAATATTGTTAAGAAATGTCTAGGCAAGTTCCCATAATTTTTATGAATTTATTGAAGAAAATTTTCAGTTAAAGAAAAAGTTCAGGGACAGCCGAGACGTCTCCTGATTGTTTCAGAGACGTCTCTGGCACAAACAGGAAGAACTGGCACAAGCCGAGACGTCCCCGGCGCCTGGCGAGTCGTCCCCGCGTTAGCGGAGTCGACTCTCTCAGTAGCGGAGTCGACTCTCTCAGAGGCGGCAGAAAGACAGTTTTCAAGAAGATATGCGCGAGACGTCCCCACTGTACGCGGAGTCGTCCCCGCAAGTAAAAAGGTGGCTTCCCGAGTCGTCCCCAAGATGGCGGAGACGGCTCTCTCAGGGTTTTCCAGAGAATGATTTTTTCCGTGTTAAGGAAGCGGAGTCGACCCTGAGAAAGCGGAGTCGTCCCCAAGCATAAAGTGCAGACAAGCGGAGACGTCCCCTGAAAGAGCGGAGTCGACTCTCTCAGGGAATTCCAGAGAACATGATTTTCGGAGATAAAGAAGCGGAGTCGTCCCCAAAGCAGCGGAGTCGTCCCCACTCAAAAAGTGCTAACACGCCGAGACGACCCCTTAAAGTGCCGAGTCGACCCCAGACAACGGAAAAAGTAAAGTCTTGTAGCCGAGACGTCTCCCGTTGAAGCGGAGACGTCCCCGGAGCGCCTGGGACGCGACTGACAGCTTTTCAGATTTGGTTTTGAATTTCAAATCCTTCTCTTTTTGTTTCTAACGGCTATATTTGCTTTTTGGGCTATAAAAGGGACCTCTTAAGTGGTTCTCAACAACTCTTCACCAACCAAAAAGCAAAATCATTCAAGAGAGAAGTTAGAAAGAAAAGCTCAAGGGAGTGAGTGCATTCAAGAAAGGAAATCAAGTGCTTTCAAGTCTCCCAAGCGATTTCAAGCTCAACCACTCTCGTGTGCTCGGGATTCAAAGCTCACACCCAACCCTACGCGTCCCACATCGGAAGAATCAACATCTCCCACGCTTCCAACGGCAAAAAGATTCTTCCGGGTTTCATTGTTCATAAGTGCTATATTTGCTTTCTAAAGCTTTTATATCCTTTTGTACACTCTTTTATTGCGGTGCTTGTTCCAGTCAAGGGACTTGGAACAAGGGAAAGGGCGTCCCAAGCCTAAGAGAAATTGGGGGTTTTGGGTTTGTGAGCCCGGTGTAAAACAACGAGTTGGGTAGTGAACTCGCAAAACTACCGTACTGTAATCTTGGATTATAGTGGAAATTCCCAAAGGCGCTTTGGGGAGTGGATGTAGGAGCGGTGAAGGCTCCGAACCACTATAAAACCGTGTGTTTGTGGTTGTCTCTTCTTATCGCTTTATCTTTGCTTTAGTTCATATATTTGTGTGTTTTATTTTTAAATTAGCCAAAAAGTTTTAAAACACCCAATTCACCCCCCTCTTGGGTGACCATCTCTGGGCAACAGTTGAATTTTCTTAAGTATCTCTCAGAAAATCTATTTTGGGAATTCAGTAATGAGTCCTAATTGGCTTGTTCTTTAGAACTTCAATTTTGTGCCAATTCATTATTATATGTATCAAAATGTACTTATTTTTAAAGGAATAAAAGAACTTTGAAATTATACTTAAAATATTGCTATTATACTCCAAAAAAGAAAATTAGTTCAATTGCTCTCATGCTGCTAAAATACTTAATATATTGGGCAAAAGATCTTAATTGAACAAGCTTTCATACTTATTATTAAAAAATGATTAGATTTTCATTCGTGCTTTCCTTGAATATCATTTGTGGTACTTGTTGAATTAACTTAAGAAAGATTCCACCTACACTTGAGTTGAAAACTATCCTTGGAATCACATTCGATGTGCTCTCATCATCATTTGCCTATTCTAATTAATCTGATTCTGACATTATTGCCTTGAGTTATATGATTCATATTCTTGCAATAATTTGACATGCATTAATTGAAAATCAGAGTACTATAAGGAAAAGAAATATTTGAATATTCTTATCTTTGTGCTTAATGTTTCACTATCTTTTTGATGTTGTCAAAAAGAGGGAGAAATATCTAAGTATATGCTCATAATACTTTATGTGTTGATTATGTTAAGTTGATTAAATCTAAAGCATTATCATGAAGTATATTTTAAAGATACATACATATTTTCTACTTCATGCAACTTAGTTATGCATTAGTTCTAGAACATAATCTATTTTATATTGCATATACTCCAAGTTTTGTCATCATCAAAAAGGGGGAGACTGATGACCCAAAGATTGATTTAAAGATTGATTTTGATGATCACAAAACCTTGAAGTATAAATACTAACGTTTGTGTTGCAAGGAGAAAGATAGTTATTTTGCAAGGAATATAGCAAGCTGGAAGAACACAAGAAGGCCTCCAAAGCTCTCAAGAAAAGTTGGAAGAAAGCTACAATTTATTGGCCCAAGTTTCAAGTTCAAAGGACTCAAGTTGGACGAGCAAATTCAAAGAAAAATCCAAAAGAATAGTCCTCGAGTCGACTCCAGGGAGTAACAAGACAGAAACACAGAGAGGCTATTTTGGACTCTGAGAGCCGAGTCGACTCCTGAAGAACTCGAGTCGACTCCGATGGCTGGCAGGTCGACTCCTAAGGAAGCTAGAGTCGACTCCCAGAGGAAAACAAGCAAAAAAGTCAGAGAGCCAATTTCAGACACTGAGAGCCGAGTCGACTCCCGCAAAATCCGAGTCGACTCCGAGGCAGCGCAACCCCAAAGACAGAAGACGGTATTTTCATCTCTGAGAGGCGAGTCGACTCCAAGACAGTTCGAGTCGACTCCAAGGCAGCGCGACCCCAAAAGATAGAAGACTGTTTTTGGATACTGAGGGCCGAGTCGACTCCGAGACAGTTTGAGTCGACTCCGAGACAGCACGAGCCAAAAGACAGAAGCTCGAGAGTTCGGACTCTGAGCACCGAGTCGACTCCCAGAATTTCCGAGTCGACTCGAGTGAGCAAAGTTGAAAAATGCATCCATGGATTCCTTGGGATGAGCCAACTCCAAGAGTGCCAGGTCAGCTCCAGACTTTGGGGAGTCGACTCCGGGATAAGTCGAGTCGACTCCCAGTCGAGACAGCATTTTAATTCGAATTTTGAACAGTTGCCGAGCCGTCTCCAGAAAAGCATGAGTCGACTCCTGCAACAGTCGAGTCGACTCCAGATCGCGCGAGTCGACTCCGATCCCAACGGAAACATTGTCAGGAGTTGCAGAATGTGCACAACGGCTCTATTTTTGTCTCTAACGGCTAGATTTCTATTTCCACGACATCTAAAGCTATAAAATCAAGAGGAGAGCTAGGAAAGAAGGTATGGAAGTGGGAGAGAACATTTAGAGAAGAGATCTCAAAGAGATTACAAGGAAAATCCTCCATAAGCACAAAAGGGCCATCCAAAGCGAAATAGAGAGAAGAAGAGCATCCAAGTGAATCCCAAAGCTTCCTCTCCATCCGTGTGCTGCCTCGGTGATCCTCTACTTCGTGCCAAATCAGAAGAGGGTCAAGTAAAGAAGAAGCCGAGCTCCTTCATCTTCAAAACTCGTTTGAGGGCTTCTCTTTACTCTACTTGTTTATATTGTTACATTTGCTTGTTTAAGAAGCTTTGATTTGCTTTAAACCTTTGTTTTAATATCTTGTAACTTGATTCAATCAAGGGATTGAATCAAGAGGTTAAGGTTTGTTGGTGAGCCAAAGGGAAAACCAACGGTGTAAGGTTGTGGTTGGTGAGCCTGTGGGAAAACCAACTGGGTTTGATTGTGAATTCGGGAAAACAATCGGTTGGTTCTAGTCGGTGAGCCTGTGAAAACTGACCGAGTTCGTTGTTATCTCGCAAAACAACAAGTTGGGTTGTGAGCTTGTAAAACAACCGGCTGTAATCTGTAGGATTATAGTGGAATTCCCAAGAGGTCTTGGGGAGTGGATGTAGGTGCTGGGGTGCACCGAACCACTATATGTTTGTTGTGTTTGTGATGCTTTTTGTCATTGTCTAACTTGCTTACTTAGATATATTGCTTGCTTAACTCTTATCTACGCATCCCTTAGTTGCAAGCATACTCAATTTACTTAATCAAGTCCCATTCAATAAATCATACTGTTGCTAAGTTTAAATTCCACTGTGCATCTATACAACTTAGCATAATTAATTGAAAAGTCTTAGAAGTAGTTTAAAAGTTTTAAAAGACCCAATTCACCCCCCCTCTTGGGTTGTATCTACTGGGCAACAGATGAAAATGGGTTAGTTATAAGAAATAAAGCTAGACTTGTAGCTAAGGGATACAATCAAGAAGAAGGAATAGATTTTGATGAAACATTTGCTCCTGTAGCTAGATTAGAGGCTATTAGATTACTTCTAGTATTTGCATGTTTCATGGATTTCAAATTGTATCAAATGGATGTAAAAAGTGCATTCTTAAATGGTTTTATTGAGGAGGAAGTATATGTAGAGCAACCTCCTGGTTTTGAGAATCATGAATTGCCAAATCATGTGTTTAGACTACATAAGGCATTATATGGATTAAAGCAAGCACCTAGGGCTTGGTATGATCGATTAAGCAAATTTCTGCTTAATAATGACTTTAGTAGAGGAAATGTAGATAAAACACTATTTCTCAAAAGAAAGGACAAAAATCTATTAGTGGTACAAATATATGTAGATGACATAATCTTTGGTGCCACAAATGATACTCTTTGCAAAGAATTCGCTGATTTAATGCATGGAGAATTCGAAATGAGTTTGATGGGAGAACTAAGTTTCTTTCTAGGATTACAAATCAAACAAACTAAAGAAGGCATTTTCATTCATCAAACTAAGTATACAAAGGAAATACTAAAGAAGTTTGGAAATGAAAATCATAAGGGAGTAGGTACTCCAATGAATCCTACTAGTAAGCTAGACAAAGATGAAAAAGGGAAGAGTATTGATATTAAGCTTTATAGAGGACTAATTGGATCCTTGCTCTACCTTACTACTAGTAGACGAGACATCGTATTTAGTGTAGGAATATGTGCTAGATACCAATCAGATCCTAAGGAGTCACATTTAAGTGCTGTTAAAAGAATCCTTAGATATTTAAGAGGAACTACGAATATTGGATTATGGTACTCAAGAGACTCTTGTCTAGATTTGCTTGCATATTCAGATGCTGATTTTGCTGGATGTAAATTAGATAGGAAGAGCACTAGTGGCACATGTCAATTCTTAGGAAACAACTTAGTATCATGGTTTAGCAAAAAGCAGAATTCAGTGGCACTGTCAACAGCTGAAGCTGAATATATAGCTGCTGGTAGTTGTTGTGCTCAAGTACTATGGCTTAAGCAACAACTAGAGGACTATGGAGTTAAACTAGATAATATTCCTATTAAGTGTGATAATACTAGTGCCATCAATCTTACTAAAAATCTGGTTCAGCATTCTAAAGCCAAACACATAGAAATACGATATCATTTTATTAGGGATCATGTGCAAAATGGAAACATATGTATTGAGCATATATGCACTGAAAAATAATTAGCCGACATATTTACAAAACCATTGAGTGAAGATAGATTCTGCACGCTAAGGAGGGAATTAGGCATATGTGATCCTTTTTATTGAAGAAATATAAAAGGGAGCAAGTAGTCTCATGATACATTCCTCCAATTTCAAAAAAAAAACCCATGAAACATGAGTCAAACTTGTCATCTATAGATTCCTTACTTATGTATCATTGTCCCAGAAAGAATTTATAAGGATTGGAAGCAAGAAAAATTTTTAGAAGCAAAAAGGAAGAGAAAAGAAAAATTCTGCACTTGTGTCGACCCAACCCAGAATAGGGTCGACCCAACGTTGAGTCGACCCAAGAAATTTCTTGAGTCGACCTAACGTCGGGACCCCACTGTTAAAAGGGGGACCCGAGAGCTCTATTAGGGCACTGTTTGCCCTTGTCCTCTTCTGAATACTCTATTCCCCACTCTCCAAACTCCTCCAAACATCTCCAAACAGTAGATTACCTTAAGATCTTGGAGAAATGGGACCCAAAAGAGCCGTAGCCAAGAGATCCGGAAGAGTCTCACGGATCCAACGTGAGGAAAGGCAACCTACGGAGCCATCTACAGTGTCTCCACAACGTGAGGCACATGCAGAGCCACCTCCTCCTCCTTCCCCCTCAGTAATACTTGCAAGATTTGCGGGGAGACCAGTTACAACGGGGAGAAGGATCCATTCCGAGTTCTTTGATCAAGAAGGATTCCGTTTGAGGGAATGGATCCAAAGGCAAGGTTGGGAGTATCTTTGCTCCCTAGATGTGATGATCTACCTCGGATTAGTTCGAAAGTTCTATGCCTTCCTCAAAACTGGAATGGGAGGGCTTATTTCGGAAGTTCGAGGAGTTAGGGTTCGAGTTTTCGAGGAGAGTTTGAGTGAGCTACTTCATCTTCCATGTGAAGGAGCCACTCCGGAAAAGCCAGAAAACAAGATGAGAGCCCTGTACTTGATAATGGAAAATGAAGACTTCGACTTTTCAGAGAAGGTAATAGCAAGCTCTCTATCTGCTGAAATGAGATTACTGCTCAGTATTATAAATAGGATTTTATTTTCGAAGAGCGGGAGATTCGATCTCATCACTGAGCGAGATCTTGTAGTGATTGAGCACATTATTCAGGGTATTCCCCTGAATCTCCCGGCCATGATACTGAGGCAGATGAGGAAGGTGATCTGCAACTCCAGAGTATCACTACCTTATGGTATGATACTCACTTTGATTTTTCGACAGCACGGCATATCTGTCGAGGGGGAGGCATCCAGGCATCTATTCTTTACTGATACCTACACTGCACGGACACTTATACGTATGGGCTATGAGAAAGTGAATGGGCAGTGGGTTCATACTGGAGCAGGGGTTCAGGGTGAGGGACCAGAGGGTGATGCACCAGATATTGGAGACCATATCCCTGAGGATGAGGAGCATATGGATCATCCTACTGATAAGTGCTTATTAATCTATAATTTAGTTATCTTTCCATAGCACTTATCAATATTTTTAAGCTGATAAATATATATTTTACCATAAAATTAAATAAACATTGAAATGAATTTAAAATATGGTAAGAGGTAAATAATTCTTTTCTCAAAACAGACTCTAAACTTGTCTCTCTCCTGGTTATAATCTTTCATGAAAATATATAAGGAGGAGATTGTGTTGACCCGATTTGGTAACCTGATGGAGTTGTAATCAAGCTAAGGTTATAATTAAATGGGTTTTGGTCCTGATTCGACCGAAAGTTATAATTAATTATGTATGGGGCAAAGGTTTGATTAACCCTTTTATTAAGTCACAGTCTGATCTAGTTGAGTTCAATCTGAAGCGGTTTAGTAAGAATTAAATGTCATTGGGCTCAAGAACAAGTTCAAGCAAATCAACAATCATGATCCACCTCAAACCCAAAGTCAATTCCTTGCGTGCCTTCATATAAAATTTATAATAAAAAATAAAAATAAAAATAAAAATAAAAATAATGATAATTTCGGGAAGAAGCAATGTATTCACTGTTGATATGAACAGTGTCCCGTGAAAACACTGTTCATATGAACAGTGCACAAAAAAATATATACAAAAAAATATAAATAAATAAAAACAAAAATAAATAAATAAATAAATAAATAAAATATATATATAAATAGATTCCACTGTTTATCTTCTTCTCCCGCTGCCAAACCTTCCCGTGATCCCGCCTCGCTCACAACCACTGCGTCTTCCCGTGGATCCCGCGGCGCCTCTTCCTCCTCTCCCGCGATGCAATCCTCCCCCGCGCGATCAAAGGAGCTCGTCCCAGCCGAACGCCCCAACGTCGTCGTCGTCCCCGGGTCCTCCGCCATCAACCGCGTGCGGCGTCTTCTCCTCCAAGATCAGCGACCCAAGCCGCGTCGAAATCCCAGCGTCTCCGCCTCCTCCTCCGCCCGTGGCGCATCCGGATCCCATCCCAGTCTCCGCGATCCCAGCCGGCTGCAATCAACGATCCAGCCCCTCCGTCTTCAGCCGAAATCCAGCACCAGCGCATCATCGCCTCCCCCGCCTCCGCCTCGTCCGTTTCTCGCCATCCAGGAGGGATCCTCTTCCGTGATCAGCGCCCAGCGATTCCACGGCCGTTTCGATCCTCAGTCGGCTGCAAGGGGTGGGGAAGTCCTATATAAGGGAGCTCGGTTTTGAAGAACGAGGGAGGCTCTGTTCGGGAGATGAAAAAATAAAATAAAAGAGAGTAGAGAGAGAGGCTGGGAGCGGAAGGGAGTGAAGAGCAATTTTTTTATGAAGATGGGAGGACTTCCGGCCACCATGAGCAGCTAAGCCTCGGTTTAGGGGTTTGATGAAGCCATAGAGGAGTATTCGTTTTATTTTTATTGATTTGAGTTTGTATTGTAAGATGATTGCATGATGAAGAATTTATCAATTGATCTTATGATTTATCCAATTTATGTGAATCATTTATCTTGCATAAAATATTTTACATAGATTGATCTATTTCATCGAATCCAACACCTGTGGTTTGGAGGAGATATTCATGTGACATCGATTTCATGTTTAATGACTTAATGATCAGATGCATCATGCTAGGTTAGACAGGTCATGCTTATCGTAAGAGTAGATGGTTTGTGCTAGACTTAGATAATTCATGCTGGGAATTAGTTATAATTTTCTTTTGTGATTGCTTTGACTTGTAGTCGGAAGCAATCAAGTCTTACATACAACTCAATCATTGAAAGCGTCACGGATATAAATCTATCGGTGGAATCTAGCCCTAAACACCTCTCTCCATAGATAATTCATACTACTACACCCATATTAATTCTTAGTTTTTATCTTTTACTCTAGCTTATCCCCTTTGAAGTAATTATTTAATTAGGAAAAATAACTTGTCTCCAATCCCTGTGGACCGACACCCGTAATCACTATCCTACAGGATACGTGCTATTGCGTGGTTTATTTTTGAAATTGAAATAACCGATCAATTTTTGGCGCCGTTGCCGGGGATTGCTAGCATAGTTATTTTTCTTATTAAAAAAAATTATTCAAAAATTAAAAAAAAAAAATTCTTTAAAATTTTTTTTTCTATTATTGTTTCTTTTCTTATCTTCTTTTTCTCCCTTACTAATTTTTATTTTATTTTTTATATATTATTTGATCAGGAATCGAGGAAAAAAATTTGGGATGATCAAAAGGAGAACTGCCGGAAAAGAAATGCTGTAGAGGTTTGCAAAAAAAAAAAAAAAAAAAAATTAAATTGCTGGGAAAATTCTCTTTGGTAACCTCTAAACTTTTCTTACTTAAATTGGTTTGAAATTTTGTGGTGATTGTTTGATTTTAATTATAGCAAAATTGTGAATGCATGCTTGATACACATACACAAATCAATTTGCACATAGTAAGGGCAATCACCCCAACAAGATAAGAGCCGGATTTCATCACCGGACTCTTGCCCAACTTAGGTGAACTCAATCTCACATAGTGTCATCTTTAATTAAAATCAATTAGACGTTGGCCCCTAGGGACATTCGAGCTCAATAGGACGAAGATCACCGAAAGTTGCACCAATTTCGCTCTGTGGCTTAGTTGATGTCTAGGCAAGCTTTGTCCCTATAAGGGAGACAGTTCATCTGTTCGAGGCAAGTGGGTTTTAAGTGGGACCTTTGCGAACGCATCGTGACCCCTCCACTTACCTGGGAGCTTACCTGGTCAACTCGGTTCATTAGACCGGATTGGAGGCTTAGGTGCCCTCTTCAAACCAGTTAGGAGCTGTCTAGTGATTTTAGGACAAAGACTAGGATTGATATGCTTTTCTCTTTTATTGCATGCTTGATTGATCGAGTACTAGTGTATGCACGGTAGTCGTTCTAGAGTACAAAACCTATTACCTATTGACCCTGAAATAGAACGAACCCTTAGGAACATTCGAGCTAAGATCAAAACATTAGGATCATCCCCACCTCTTAAGATGGCTGAAGAACAACCCAAACTCCTGAGGGAATATTTTACTCCCACTATTTACACTTCCCCATCTTGCATTCGATTACCTGAGGTAGCAGCTGTACAATATGAAATAAAGTCTAGTGTGATCCAAATGCTTCCATCTTTTTATGGGCTCACCAACGAAGACCCATACAAACACCTAGATGAATTCCTTGAGATTTGCACCACTGTCAAGATTCAAAATTTTACTGATGATGCGTTAAAACTTAGATTATTCCCCTTCTCCCTTAAAGATAGAGCTAAGCAATGGCTGAAATCTTTAGAGGCCAATTCGATTCATTCCTGGGGTCAAATGCAACAAGAATTCCTTAAAAAATACTTTCCCATAGGAAGAACGAACCAGTTTAGACGTGCCATTACAAGCTTCTCCCAAACTGAGGGAGAAGAATTTCATGAAACTTGGGAGAGATTTAGGGACCTAATCCGTAAATGCCCTCATCATCAAATACTTAAGTGGCAACTAGTGCAATGTTTTTATGACGGATTGACAGAACGAAACCGTCAGATGATCGATGCTGCATGCGGGGGCACTTTTATGCTTCAAAATGAGCATGAAGCATGGAAATTATTTGAAAATCTTAATGAAAACTCTCTCCACCATGCTTCATGTTCTCGTCAAGCACCCCCGAGTTCTCA
Organism: Phoenix dactylifera; assembly: GCF_051530095.1. Lineage (NCBI taxonomy): Eukaryota > Viridiplantae > Streptophyta > Magnoliopsida > Arecales > Arecaceae > Phoenix > Phoenix dactylifera. Next base: position 72,184,487 of record NC_143190.1, on the reverse strand, counting down.
AAGAAAAGGGACCATTTGTGAAATAAGTCATTCTATGGACCTGTCTAGCAAGGTAGATGCATTGTCCCATAAGATTGACCAACTGATGATAGGTGGGCATTACATGAACTTTTCCCAAGCACAAGTGTGTACTATTTGTTCTAGCCCATCCCACCCTATTCATGAGTGCCCCTCAGCGCCCCAATTCCCCGAACTCGTGCAAGAACACATCAATGCTGCTCAAACACAACCCAGACCGGGTAATGACCCATTTTCCAATACATATAACCCGGGATGGCGAAATCATCCAAACTTTTCTTGGAAGCAGCAAGCTTCGAATACTGCCCAACCTTATTCCCAAAACTTTCCAAACCCTCAGAATTTTCAAACCCCACAAAATATTCATCCCTACCGTCCCTCGACTCAATTTCAACACACTCCTCCTCCACCCCAAAGAAACACAGCCTTTGAGGAGAAAGTGTTGAACGCCCTTCAAGGTTTGGAAACCATTACACAATTAGTGCACTCTCATACGCAATCAATCGCCAAGCTAGAATCCCAAATGGGTCAACTAGCTAATGCACTGAACAAGCGAGAGGAAGGAAAGCTTCCAAGCCAACCACTAAGTAATCCTAGGGGACAATACATGGCTCAAGAAAATCAATTAAATGCAATTCATCATGAACAAGCCAATGCTTTGACTACCCTAAGGAGTGGACGTATAATAGACAATAAGATTGGGGAGGATAACAATAAGGAAGGTGAAGAAGAGGATAGAAATGTGTCAAATGAAAATCTAAAACCTTCTTCTTCTTCTTCAGCTAGTCCATCTTCTGCCAAAACTCACATCCCAAAGGCCCCATTTCCTGAAGCTCTTACTTCACCCTCTCCATTTGGCAAAAAGGGAACTTCATTAGAAGAGATGATAGAGGTCTTCAAACAAGTTAAAATCAACCTTCCACTCCTTGATGCCATCAGACAAGTTCCCTCCTATGCCAAATTTCTCAAAGACCTTTGTACACAAAAGCGAAAATCTAGGACACATGTGCCTAAGAAGGTTTTCCTAACTGAGCAAGTGAGTTCTATTCTCCAACACAACACCCCTCCAAAATTCAAAGATCCTGGTGCTCCCACGATCTCCTGTGTCTTAGGAAATAATTTCATTGATCGAGCACTCTTAGATCTAGGGGCAAGTGTCAACCTTTTACCTTATTCAGTTTATGAGAAACTTGGTTTAGGTGAGTTAAAACCAACCTCGGTATCCCTTCAATTGGCTGATCGATCTGTAAAAACACCACGTGGGATAATTGAAGATGTTCTTGTCAAGGTAGACAAATTTTATTTTCCAGTAGATTTCATTGTCCTTGATATGGAATATGAGCCCAATCCTAATAAACAAATCCCCGTGATCCTTGGGCGGCCCTTTTTAGCAACAGCCAATGCATGCATCAATTGTAGAACAGGGGTAATGAACATATCATTTGGGAACATGAAGGTAAAATTAAATGTGTTCAATACGGCCGACCAACCCGCAAGGGAAATTGAGTGTTTTATGATAGACAAAATAGATGACCTCATAGAAGGAGATGCAAAAACTATCTCACTATGTCTGGCTGAAGACAATAAACTTAGCGCTTGTTGGGAGGCAACCCAATTCTCTTAGATTATTTCTTAACATTGAGGACAATGTTAGGTTTAGGTTTGGGGGTATTCATCTTGATTTTCATAAAAAAAAAAGTTAAAAAAAAATAATAAAATCATCATCTTTTAAAAAAATAAAAAATAAAAAATATATATATATATTTTTTAAAAAATATATGTTTATAAAATAATAATTAAAAAAAAAGTTATTAAAAAAAAGTTTTTGTTAAAAAAAAATCCTAATTTATATACATTTATGCGAGAATGATAAACACACAAGGTATATAAAATCTAAAAAGCCCAATGACTAGTGGGAAGTAATACAAATTTAAGTTCTTTTTATTAAGTCTCTCTTAGGAAGTTGTAAGCTAATTAATACTTTGGAATTTCACTACACACTGGCCGACTCTTCTAAGGTCTAGGCTCGACATTATGTTGAGAGTATGGTAGCAACTTTGGACCCTGATGAATCATACTTATCTAATCCAAAAAAAAAAAAAAATCAATAAAAATGGATTTAGTCAGGAACATCGAAAAGGGCTACCTATTGTCAAAGGTCAAATGGGCTTGTGATGAGGACTCCGAGCATAAGTCCGTAGGGGAGTCTTGATGCCCGACACCTTATGCCAACTGGTGTGAGAGTTGTCGACTGATTGCTCGTTACACGGAGAAATCACCACAAGAGTAAAAGTGCACAATTTATATATCTTTCTTTAGAAAAAAAAAAGAAAAAAAAAATGTTGTATTGACCGAAAAGACAATAGTGTGAAAGCCGTCGTTGTAAAAATTCGAGTAAACTGGAATATTACAGATAAAGCCCGTGAGGTACTAAAGTAAACATCCACAACTCTCGAAATCCTGCAGATAAGATGATTTTGAATCAGTAAGTAGGTCTTTTCGACCAATCCTTGGAAACTACTAGTATTAACAATATTTTGGAGATCCGAACCCTTAGCTTGTGTACGGTCCAGATTTCACCAAGCACTCCAGTATAAATAAGTCTTACAACTCCCTAAACGGAAACTTAATGACTTTAACTTAGATTGCATACTAATCTAGAATTTGGGCTGACTTAGTAAATAAAACCGTGTGTGCTTTGAAATTCTTATCATTTATGTATCTTAAATTAGATTTTAATTAAAAAAAAGTTTTATTTTTTTTATTTTTTTTCTTCTAGCTAGTATGCACTTGGAATTTGAAGTTTCATCAATCGAATTAAAAAAAAAAAAAAAACAACAACAACAACAACAAATTAATCATAACAATAAATGATATTGAAGTTTGTGGGTATCTTCACTGGAAACCCTCACGAGACTATAACTCGTCCACTAGGGTAACCTAGGGGTTTAAAGCCGTGTTACATATGGTAAATGTAACCGCGATGCCTGCGAAAGTGAGTTAAAATTCTTCTTTTCTAGTTTTATTTTGCTCGAGGACTAGCAAAACATAGGTTTGGGGGTGTGATAAGTGCTTAATAATCTATAATTTAGTTATCTTTCCATAGCACTTATCAATATTTTTAAGCTGATAAATATATATTTTACCATAAAATTAAATAAACATTGAAATGAATTTAAAATATGGTAAGAGGTAAATAATTCTTTTCTCAAAACAGACTCTAAACTTGTCTCTCTCCTGGTTATAATCTTTCATGAAAATATATAAGGAGGAGATTGTGTTGACCCGATTTGGTAACCTGATGGAGTTGTAATCAAGCTAAGGTTATAATTAAATGGGTTTTGGTCCTGATTCGACCGAAAGTTATAATTAATTATGTATGGGGCAAAGGTTTGATTAACCCTTTTATTAAGTCACAGTCTGATCTGGTTGAGTTCAATCTGAAGCGGTTTAGTAAGAATTAAATGTCATTGGGCTCAAGAACAAGTTCAAGCAAATCAACAATCATGATCCACCTCAAACCCAAAGTCAATTCCTTGCGTGCCTTCATATAAAATTTATAATAAAAAATAAAAATAAAAATAAAAATAAAAATAATGATAATTTCGGGAAGAAGCAATGTATTCACTGTTGATATGAACAGTGTCCCGTGAAAACACTGTTCATATGAACAGTGCACAAAAAAATATATACAAAAAAATATAAATAAATAAAAACAAAAATAAATAAATAAATAAATAAATAAATAAAATATATATATAAATAGATTCCACTGTTTATCTTCTTCTCCCGCTGCCAAACCTTCCCGTGATCCCGCCTCGCTCACAACCACTGCGTCTTCCCGTGGATCCCGCGGCGCCTCTTCCTCCTCTCCCGCGATGCAATCCTCCCCCGCGCGATCAAAGGAGCTCGTCCCAGCCGAACGCCCCAACGTCGTCGTCGTCCCCGGGTCCTCCGCCATCAACCGCGTGCGGCGTCTTCTCCTCCAAGATCAGCGACCCAAGCCGCGTCGAAATCCCAGCGTCTCCGCCTCCTCCTCCGCCCGTGGCGCATCCGGATCCCATCCCAGTCTCCGCGATCCCAGCCGGCTGCAATCAACGATCCAGCCCCTCCGTCTTCAGCCGAAATCCAGCACCAGCGCATCATCGCCTCCCCCGCCTCCGCCTCGTCCGTTTCTCGCCATCCAGGAGGGATCCTCTTCCGTGATCAGCGCCCAGCGATTCCACGGCCGTTTCGATCCTCAGTCGGCTGCAAGGGGTGGGGAAGTCCTATATAAGGGAGCTCGGTTTTGAAGAACGAGGGAGGCTCTGTTCGGGAGATGAAAAAATAAAATAAAAGAGAGTAGAGAGAGAGGCTGGGAGCGGAAGGGAGTGAAGAGCAATTTTTTTATGAAGACGGGAGGACTTCCGGCCACCATGAGCAGCTAAGCCTCGGTTTAGGGGTTTGATGAAGCCATAGAGGAGTATTCGTTTTATTTTTATTGATTTGAGTTTGTATTGTAAGATGATTGCATGATGAAGAATTTATCAATTGATCTTATGATTTATCCAATTTATGTGAATCATTTATCTTGCATAAAATATTTTACATAGATTGATCTATTTCATCGAATCCAACACCTGTGGTTTGGAGGAGATATTCATGTGACATCGATTTCATGTTTAATGACTTAATGATCAGATGCATCATGCTAGGTTAGACAGGTCATGCTTATCGTAAGAGTAGATGGTTTGTGCTAGACTTAGATGATTCATGCTGGGAATTAGTTATAATTTTCTTTTGTGATTGCTTTGACTTGTAGTCGGAAGCAATCAAGTCTTACATACAACTCAATCATTGAAAGCGTCACGGATATAAATCTATCGGTGGAATCTAGCCCTAAACACCTCTCTCCATAGATAATTCATACTACTACACCCATATTAATTCTTAGTTTTTATCTTTTACTCTAGCTTATCCCCTTTGAAGTAATTATTTAATTAGGAAAAATAACTTGTCTCCAATCCCTGTGGACCGACACCCGTAATCACTATCCTACAGGATACGTGCTATTGCGTGGTTTATTTTTGAAATTGAAATAACCGATCACCTACTGCACCTTCGGAGGCTGGACCATCGTCATCTGTTCCTCCGAGAGACACAGATGAGTTCTGGAGTAGGATGACTGAGCTTGTGTCAGCTCAGGCGAGGACTATCACAGACGGGCTGACGAGCAGATTAGACAGTATGTCAGCTCAGGCGAGGACTATTACTGATGGGCTGACGAGCCGATTGGACATCATGTCTGCTGAGATCAGTGATCTGAGGCAGCAGATAGGAGCACTCTGGAGAGAGAGAGAGACCCATGGACCATCTGTGCCACAGGCTGCTGAGTCAGAGATTTCGGCACAGAGTCATCCAGCTCGTCGTGCTCCACGCCAGACACAGTCTCACCAGGCTCGACCTCCCCTCGCCACGTACACTAGAAGGATGAGGACTAGATCCCAGCCATTAGATACTCCCTAGGCTGATATTAGCATTTCTGTTTAGAGCCTAGGCTAGATATCTAGTTCTCATATGTATTTTGTGTTTATCATGTATCTTTAAACTTTGACTGAGGAACATTTTATTTGCTTTTGTTTTTGACATGAATGTACTAAAATGTTCCTATTTTGATCAATGAAGTTTGAATGTTTGTTATTTATTGTGTCTTTTCCCATGCACCTATTTGATGATAACAAAAAGGGGGAGAAGTAAAGAAAGAGTAATAGGGGGAGAAGTAAAGATAGAGCAATAAGAGGAGAAGTAAAGAAAGAAAGAGAAATAACTTGTAAAACAAATTGAAAATCATATACATCCAAGGGGGAGCAATTTGTAACAATGAAAATGATCAAATCAAATATTTATATCAAATTTCAGAATCTGACACATAGAATTTCAGAATTTGGCACGCACCTTTCACACCTCGATACATAACCTGAAACTCATGTTTTATCTCAAATTTTTGGAGTTTCATCTTTAATGAATTATAAATAAAAGGGGGAGCAATTCAAAAAGTCAAATTGGCAACATCTGAATGATATAGGGGGAGACTTCACTCTTAAATATGAAAAGCTGAAATTCAGCAAGTTAAGCCCTTTCAAAAAAAAAAAAAAAACTGATTTTAAGATAAGTATCAATAGGCTCATACTCTTTATTTTGTAATCATCAAAAAGGGGGAGATTGAGGATGATAGTGTTATTTTGATAATTAACAAGCAATTATCTAGAGTATGTTATAAGTTAAATCGATACTGATTGAGGATGATAGTGTTATTTTGATGATTAACAAGCAATTATCTAGAGTATGTTATAAGTTAAATCGATACTTCATTTATAAGTCTATTACTCTCAGTATATTTGTATAAATTGATATAGATACATTTCATTGTTTATATGAATGAATCTAACCTTGAGATGCAGCAAAGTGTGGATTGAGTCGACCCAAAGGATGATTGGGTCGACCCCGGCACATCAAGAAAGCATTTGGCACACTTCTGCAAAAATGGCACAGATGAACAGTGAGTTGGGTCGACCCAAGGAAAGCATGAGTCGACCCAAACATCAAGATCCTCAAACAACTCAGAAAATGGTTCTCTGAATTTACTGAGAGGGTCGACCCAAGATAAAGTTGAGTCGACCCAAGCTTGAGTCGACCCAAACCCTGAGTGGGTCGACCCAAAGGCAAGACAGAACAGAAGACAGAAAAGGTTCTCTGGAAACCCTGTTAGGGTCGACCCTGTTGGGGTATGTGGAGACCTTTAGTGATGAAGAGAATTGAAGGAGAATCAATTCTGAATAGTTCCGTCTGGTGGACTGTCGGAGTCGACTCGAGCTACAGTCGAGTCGACTCGGGAACAGTCGAGTCGACTCGAGGTCTGTCGAGTCGACCTGAGAGGAGAAAGCCGCAAAAACCATGTTTCTGTCTGGACTGTCAGAGTCGACTCGAACTACAGTCGAGTCGACTCGGAGCATCGTCGAGTCGACTCGAGAACAGTGGAGTCGACTCGAGATCGTGCCAGTTAAACTGGAAGTTGTTCAGACGTGCCAGAGTCGACTCGGACTTCAGCCGAGTCGACTCGGGCTCGCGGGAAATCATACGGATGAGTTTCTTTTTGGTGTTTTGTTGGCGTTTCGACGGCTATGATCATCTGAAGGTCTTGAGACTATATATAGGACTCATGAGAGCCCTAGGGTTAAGGTGATTGGCCGTATATTTGAGAGAGACTCTTGTTTGTGAGGCTAGGGTTCTAGAGAAGAAGAGGATTGGGATCCTACTTCTTGTGCAAAGGTAATTCTGTGTGAATCTCTTGTAGAGCGATCTCGTGTGATCGTTCGGGTGTGTGCCATCTCTATAATCTATTCATCCTAGTTGAGATTTGGAGCGGTGGAGGACGTAGGCTATTTGTAGCCGAACCTCGTTACATCTTTGTGTTTGCTTTGCTATCTTCTTCTTCCTTCTTCTTTTGTGTTTGATAATCCGCTGCGGTGCTCAAGTGCTTTACCTTACTGATACCAGGGTAATCTTTTGCCCTTCGTACGGATAAGCGAAGAGGTGATCCTTGAGTCCGGTGTCGAGGGAGCGAGAGAGTTATTCTCTCTTTGTTTTCCGACGTTGGTGGGCAGTGCCGGTGTGAGTGGGTTCCGGTGCGGGTCGCTGCCAACAAGTGGTATCAGAGCTATTGGTTATTCTGCAATGGCGGATGAAGGGAAGTTGCGAATTGAGAAGTTCAATGGCACGATCTTCGGGTTTTGGAAGATGCAAATAGAAGGTTACCTTTACCAGAAGGATCTCTATTTACCTCTTGGAGGTAGAGCAAAGAAACCAGAGAAGATGTCCGATGAAGACTGGGAGGTCCTCGATCGGAAGACGCTCGGCACCATCAGATTGTCACTTGCATCCCAAGTGGCATTCAACATCAAAAACGAGAAGACGACGATGGAGTTGATGGCAACATTGTCGCGGATGTACGAGAAACCCTCAGCATCAAACAAGGTATTTCTCATGAAGAGGTTGTTTAATCTTCGTATGAAAAATGGCGGCAGCGTAGCAGAATACCTCAACGAGTTCAATGGACTCACAGCCCAGTTGGAGTCAGTGGAGATTAGTTTTGACGATGAGATTCGGGCATTGCTAATCCTCTCCGGATTGCCTGATAGCTGGGAGGGCCTGGTGATGGCGGTGAGCAACTCTTCGGCAACGGGGAAGTTGATTTTTGATGACGTTGTGGGAGTGCTTCTGAGTGAAGAAGCAAGAAGAAAATCTTCTGGAGCTACGGAGTCATCTGGAAGTGCACTAAACACCTCTGACCGGGGAAGACAAAAGAAGGACGGTCGATTTCGAAGCGACTCGAAGTCGAGATCCAGCAGGTCTCGAGCACCTCAGAACAAGGGAGCGAAGTGCTGGAACTGCGGGAAGACGGGGCACTTTAGGAGGGATTGCAAATCTCCTAAAGGGAAGCAAGGCGACCACACCGAAGGAGTCAGCAAGGATCTGGCAAATCTTGCTGAAGACGGTGATATGGATGCCCTCGTTCTATCTTTGTCTACCTGTGACGAGTCTTGGGTGATAGACTCGGGCGCGTCTTTCCATGCTACATCCCAACGGAAGCTTCTTGGAGGATATGAGAAGGGAGACTTTGGCAAAGTCTACCTAGGGGATGGAGAGCCTTGCACCATACAAGGAAGGGGAAGCGCGGAAGTGAAGTTGGTTTCTGGATCTTCACTTGAGCTTGAGGACGTACGGCACGTGCCTTAACTGCAGAGAAATCTGATTTCTGTTGGACAGTTGGCGAGCCAGGGGTACAAGGCTACTTTCACAGCTGATCAGTGGAAGATATCCAGAGGTTCGTTGACGGTGGCTAGTGGCAAGAAGGTTGGGACACTTTATGTCACCAACGGCACAGAGAATTCTATTGGAGTTGCTGCAGCAGATGTGGACGCCAAGTTATGGCATTGCAGACTTGGGCATATGAGTTATCAGGGACTGGAGGTGATGCACCAGTTGGGAAAGCTGCAGAGTCTCAGGAATGTTGAGATGGACTTCTGTGAGGATTGTATTCTCGGAAAGCAGAAGCGTGTTTCATTCAACAAAGAAGGTAAACCTCGGAAGCAAGAAAAGCTAGATCTCGTGCACACGGACGTGTGGGGGCCTGCACCGGTTTCTTCCATTGGTGGATCTCAGTACTATGTTACTTTTATTGATGATGCTACCAGAAAGCTTTGGGTGTTCTTCTTGAAGCACAAGTCAGAGGTATTTGGGGTCTTCAGGAGATGGCAGGCAATGGTAGAACTCGAGACAGGAAGGAGGTTAAAATGCCTGAGATCAGACAACGGTAGTGAGTATTGTAGCAGGGAGTTTGAGGACTACTGTGCAGAGGCTGGGATCGTTAGGCAGAGGACAGTTCCAGGGACACCACAACAAAATGGAGTTGCTGAAAGGATGAACAGAACAATTAATGAGCGTGCCAGGAGCATGAGGATACATGCTGGATTGCCACAGCAGTTTTGGGCGGAAGCAGTTAACACTGCTGCCTACTTGATCAACAGAGGGCCATCAAAGAAACTTGAATTTGGGATTCCTGAGGAAGCATGGACAGCGAAGAAGATTGATTTGGCGCACTTACGAGTATTCGGTTGTACCAGTTATGTCCATGTTGATTCCAGTCAAAGAAGCAAACTAGACGCCAAATCAAAGAAGTGCATTTTCGTTGGATACGGAGGTCAACAGTTTGGGTATCGGTTTTGGGATCCCGAACACAGGAAGATCATTCGTAGTAATGATGTGGTATTCAATGAGAAAATGCAGCAGAGCACTGAATCAGAAACAAAATCTGTTGAGCGGTGTTTTGTGGATCCTGAAGAGGAGTCTACAAATTCTGGTCAGAAGACTCAGTCAGAGCAAGAACCTGAAGCATTGGCACCTCCTCCACAACTAAGAAGGTCCACTCGTAGTACTCATGGGAAGCCTCCTCAAAGGTATGATGGGACTCTTAGTTATTTGCTGCTCACAGATAATGGCGAACCTGAATGCTTTACGGAGGCATTGGAGGTTGATACCAGGAAGGAGTGGGAGTTGGCCATGGATGATGAGATGAAGTCATTGGAGCAGAATCAAACGTGGAATTTGGTGGATCTGCCCAAGGGGAAGAAAGCACTGTCAAACAAATGGGTTTACAGGCTGAAGGAAGAGCAAGGCGGGAAGAAGCGATACAAGGCCAGGCTGCTTGTAAAAGGATTTCAGCAGAGAGCAGGTATCGACTTCACAGAGATCTTTTCTCCTGTAGTCAAGATGAGTACTATTCGAGCGGTGCTGAGCATGGTGGCAGTAGAGGATCTTCACTTAGAGCAGCTTGATGTGAAGACGGCCTTTCTCCACGGAGATCTCGATGAGGAGATATATATGCAGCAGCCGGAGGGATACATTGCAGCTGGCACGGGTGACTTAGTCTGCAAACTAAAGAAAAGCCTCTATGGTTTGAAACAGGCACCCAGACAATGGTATCTCAAGTTCGATAGTTACATGCTTGAGATAGGATACAGGAGATGTCAGGAGGATCACTGTTGCTACTTCCGGGACTTCGGTACATCTTACATTATCTTGCTATTGTATGTTGATGACATGTTAGTTGCAGGAGCTAGCATGCATGAGATTGCAAAATTGAAGCTGAAGCTGTCAAGAAAATTTGCAATGAAGGATCTGGGAGCAGCGAAACAGATCCTTGGGATGCGGATCAGCAGAGATAGGTCTAACCATATCCTCAGACTATCTCAGGCGGAGTACATCAGCCGAGTACTCAAGAGATTCTGCATGGAGGGTGCCAAATCTGTTGGCACACCACTAGGTGCCCACTTAAAGCTTTCAAAAGGACAAAGTCCGAAGACGCGGGTGGAGGAGCTCAATATGTCAAAATTCCCGTATGCATCGGCGGTGGGGAGCTTGATGTACGCTATGGTGTGTACGAGACCAGACATTGCTCAAGCAGTGGGAGTTGTGAGTCGCTTCATGAGCTGCCTAGGCTTGGAGCATTGGCGCGCGGTCAAATGGATACTGAGGTATCTGAAAGGCACTGAGCACATGTCATTGTGCTATGGAGGTTCTGAGATCCAGTTACAGGGCTTTGTGGACTCAGACATGGCAGGGGACTTGGACGGCAGGAGAAGCACGACAGGGTACTTGTTCACCTTGGGCAGTGGAGCCGTCAGTTGGATTTCCAGGTTGCAACCAGTTGTTGCATTGTCGACTACGGAGGCGGAGTATGTGGCAGCCACAGAGGCGTGCAAGGAACTAATATGGCTTCAAGGCTTGATGAAGGAGCTTGGGAAGGAACAGAAGGATTGCATGTTATATTCAGACAGTCAAAGTGCAATTCATCTGGCGAAGAATTCAGCTTTTCATTCAAGGATGAAGCATATTGACATACGGTACCACTTCGTGAGGTCATTGCTCGAGCAGGGACTCGTCAAGTTGGAGAAAATTCATACAAGTCAGAATCCTGCAGATATGTTGACGAAGGTCGTCACGGTGGAGAAGCTGAGGAGCTGTTCAGCTTCTGCTGGTCTTCATGCTTGAAGACGTTGAGGAGGCATCGTACCGATTTCACTAGGATGATCCAGTTTCAGTGGGAGCACAGAGGAGAACCAAGTAACAAGAGAATATACCCAAGGTCTCCAAGTGGGAGATTGTTGGGGTATGTGGAGACCTTTAGTGATGAAGAGAATTGAAGGAGAATCAATTCTAAATAGTTCCGTCTGGTGGACTGTCGGAGTCGACTCGAGCTACAGTCGAGTCGACTCGGGAACAGTCGAGTCGACTCGAGGTCTGTCGAGTCGATCCGAGAGGAGAAAGCCGCAAAAACCATGTTTCTGTCTGGACTGTCAGAGTCGACTCGAACTACAGTCGAGTCGACTCGGAGCATCGTCGGGTCGACTCGAGATACAGTGGAGTCGACTCGAGATCGTGCCAGTTAAACTGGAAGTTGTTCAGACGTGCCAGAGTCGACTCGGACTTCAGCCGAGTCGACTCGGGCTCGCGGGAAATCATACGGATGAGTTTCTTTTTAGTGTTTTGTTGGCGTTTCGACGGCTATGATCATCTGAAGGTCTTGAGACTATATATAGGACTCATGAGAGCCCTAGGGTTAAGGTGATTGGCCGTATATTTGAGAGAGACTCTTGTTTGTGAGGCTAGGGTACTAGAGAAGAAGAGGATTGGGATCCTACTTCTTGTGCAAAGGGAATTCTGTGTGAATCTCTTGTAGAGCGATCTCGTGTGATCGTTCGGGTGTGTGCCATCTCTGTAATCTATTCATCCTAGTTGAGATTTGGAGCGGTGGAGGACGTAGGCTATTTGTAGCCGAACCTCGTTACATCTTTGTGTTTGCTTTGCTATCTTCTTCTTCCTTCTTCTTTTGTGTTTGATAATCCGCTGCGGTGCTCAAGTGCTTTACCCTTACTGATACCAGGGTAATCTTTTGCCCTTCGTACGGATAAGCGAAGAGGTGATCCTTGAGTCCGGTGTCGAGGGAGCGAGAGAGTTATTCTCTCTTTGTTTTCCGACGTTGGTGGGCAGTGCCGGTGTGAGTGGGTTCCGGTGCGGGTCGCTGCCAACAGACCCAAGAAGAAGTTGAGTCGACCCAACTGAACCTTGAGTCGACCCAAAGAAAGGTTGGGTCGACCCAAGTGAAGGAAGGCTGAATTGCAAGTTTCTGTGTTTCTGAGAGGGTCGACCCAAGGAATGTTTGAGTCGACCAAAGTGAAAGTTGGGTCGCCCAAGGACAGGTTGAGCCGACCCAAACACGGGCAGAAGCTTAACGGCCAGTTCTGCAGAAGTACTTTTTGTCCTTCCAACAGTGAGTAACGGCTAGTTTTTGAATTCTAACCATTGGGGCTTGTCCAATGGATGTAGAAAACTATTTAAAGTGGCACTATTCATCAGATAGAACATCCTTTCCAAAGAATATCAAAGAGTACACAAGAAAGAGAAAGTGCCCTAATCTTCTTCATCCAAGTGCTTCATTCAAGAATCAAAGGAAAGTGGTTGAGCAGATTCAAAGAGTCATCAAGAGCTCCTTCCACCCTTAAAGAGAGAAGCATCCTTGATAAAGAAGAGAAAAGTCACATCAAGCGATAAATACTTTCTAAACTATTCTTTGTTGATTATATTATCTCATTTGCTCATCTAGGAGTTTAAATATTCTTCCTTTATTTGTTAAACTACTTGTAAAGGTTGGTTGGTTAGCCCGCAAAACCAACGGAATAGGTTGATTGGTGAATCCGGAAAACCAATTGTAAAGGTTCGTTGGTGAGCCCGTAAAACCAACATAGGTTCGTTGGTGAGCCCGTAAAACCAACATAGGTTTTTGGTGAATCCGGAAAACCAAAGTGTAAAGGTTTTTTGATTGTGAGCCCGAAAAACAATCCAACTGTAATCCACGGAATTATAGTGAATTCCCAAGGGGTCGCTTGGGGAGTAGACGTAGGTGCTAAGGAGAGCACCGAACCACTATACTTCTTGTTGTTTGTATTGTGATTTGTTTAAGTTTACTAACTCATCATTTAACACAAGTAAGATAGTTAAAATTAAAAGAAACCAATTCACCCCCCCCCTCTTGGCTTGTCACCTTGGGCAACAGTGGTATCGGTGTATCCCTTCTGGCACCACCACACACCTCGGGACTTTTCTGGTCACTGATTACTGGATTGCTTAACTGGTGATGAGAGCACAAAAGTGCGAGCTACACACAGCTTAAATTAATATTATTTCCAACAAATAATGATAAAAGAGCTGCATTAATTTCATATTTTTTTTATTTGGCACAAATCAGAGATAAAATGCACATTTGGTATAATTGGGTTCAGAAAGATGCATAGCCCCAAATCATACGCACCCAATCTCACTATGGCTTGGTCAAACCTATCATTCATCAAGCTCACAACCACGAGTAGCAGCCAAGCCTAATCACACTGGAGCAACACTTGGTGACCATTCGAAGGGAACGAACAATGAAACATCTAAGGCAAGACTTTCCCAGAACTACATCAACCCATGGCCTAGGGAACGATCACAGCCATCCACCCTTTTGGCAAGCGATCAACTCTCCCATCCTTGCAGCCCGTGAAGCTTCCCAGCCGCCGTCCGGAGGAGATCGCGATCCATCCACGGCGTCCGATCCTCCATCCAACTCTTCACCGTCCGAGCACAATCCCAGCGTCCGAGCAACCCGCGCCCAGCCGCGATCACCGCCCGGCCGTCTGCCACCGCCCAGCTTCTTCCCGGCCGTCCGCTCCTCTCGCACAACCAGATCTGCAACGCGTCCCAGCATCCTGTCTCCACCGTGTCATGCATCTCCCGCATCCAAACTTCCGGATTCCCAGCATCCGCACGACGTCCGCGTCCGCGATCACCTCCGGCATCCGCACGTCGTCTGCGTTCTCCTCCACAGCGGTCCACGATCATCTCCCGGACCTCCCAGCAGCCGCGATCAGCTCCAGCGCCCAAGCCCGTGATCCCAGCTCCCGTATCAAATCCCGAGCATGCCAGCCATCCCGCCGATCCCGTGAAGCGTTGCAGCAGCCAAGATCACCGCCCAGCCGTCCGCCTCCTCCATCGCGTCCGTTCTAAGCGCCGGATCCGGCCGAGATCAGCTCCTCCAATGCTTCAGCCTCACGCGCCCAAGATCCAGCCGTTTGCCTCTAAAGCATTGATCTCCAGCACATTCCGAAGATCCTTGGAGGGAGAGATTATAAAAGGGTAAACGCTTGAGAGGGAGGAAAAGAAGCTCGGATTTGAAGAAGAAAACAGAGGAGCCGGGCTGCTGCAGTAGTAAGAAAAAGAGAAAAAAAAATATAGAAAGAAACAGGGGATGCCCTGTTTCTGTTATTAAAAAAAAAAAAGAGTGAGAAAGAGAGAGGAAGATGGAGGGCTGATATCCTAGGTGATGGGTGAAGGGAGATCATTTGGTATACCAAATTCATGATGAAAATTCTAATCCTTTGCTTTATACGATTTATCTTTTGATTATGCCATGATTCTTATATGTTGAAAATTCTTTTATGATTTATGCTTATTGATACATGTCTTCCTCGATTATTTGATTCATTGTTGACGTTATAAGGCATGTTGAATGCTTAACAAAAGAATTCATGTTATCAAGAACATACTCCATAATTAAATTTTCTGCTTATAATTCTTAAAGAAAACAAAAGAATCATAGAATTTATCGCATGAATTTGATATTATTAAAGGAGATTCTGGATCCCTGCACCATCTTAATCTATCCTAACTTCGATTCTCTATTTATTGATTTATTTTCTATTTGCAAAACATCATCTTAATCCACAAGTTTATTGTATTAATTAAATCTGAAATTACGCTAATAATCCATATTTCGTTCCCTGAGGAATCGACCTCGGACTTCCGAGTTATACTGCTTGTGCGATTCTCCTGCACTTGGGAGAACAGTTTTTCAAAAGCACCAAGTTTTTGGCGCCGTTGCCGGGGAACGGCTGAGTTATTAGTATAATTTTAGATTTAATTTTTTACCTTAGTAGTTAGTATTTTTCTTTTGAAAAAAAAAATTGCATCTTTACTACTATTTTTAATTCCCTGCACAGTTTGCATCAAACTCTGATATCATAGAAATTAGCCGTTTGATTTGACTCAAATTTGGTCAGCTAGTGCACGACACATTGTCGAATAATCTGAACGGTCTGATTGATATTCTGACATTTTTAAGACCATCAGATTAATACGAAACCTTACTGCTTTCTATTTTAAATTTTCTGCATTTATTTTTTTTAGAATCAGAATTTTATTGTTATCATATCTCATTAACCCTTGTTGCTAATTGAAAATTTAAGAAAAAAAACTTTAAGAAAAGATCAAGTGTGATCATTCAAAATTAGAAAAAGAGGGAAAACCTAAAATTTTAAAAAAATTTAATTTTAAATTTCAAATTTCAAATTTCAGACTTCAACTCATAAATTTAAAAAAAAATAAATAAATAATTTGCTTGATTACCTATTCAATGAAATTTAATGTCATGTCATAAAATATTAAAAAAAAAATCTCTTGATTGTTGCATATAGTATAAGGCATCAGCATAAAATATTCTAAGGGCTGAACCCATTTAAAAAGATAAGGTCGGGATTTGATCACTCGTCCTTAGCCCAAAAATCACCCCAGTGCATAAATATCCTAAGCTTAACTAAAATCAACTAGACGTTGGCCCCTAAGGACATTCGAGCTCAATAGGACGAAGACCACCGAAAGTTGCACCAATTTCGCTCTGTGGCTTAGTTGATATCTTGGCAAGCTTTGTCCCTATAAGGGAGACAGTTCATCTGTTCGAGGCAAGTGGGTTTTAAGTGGGACCTTTGCGAACGCATCGTGACCCCTCCACTTACCTGGGAGCTTACCTGGTCAACTCGGTTCATTAGACCGGATTGGAGGCTTAGGTGCCCTCTTCAAACCAGTTAGGAGCTGTCTAGAAATTTAAGAAAAAACATTAGAAATTGAGGTGTAATGTTTTGTTGCATGTTTGACTGTGAATAGGATTTTTATTTTAGGATGTCGTTTTAGGGTATCTTTAGTTGGTACTTATATTTATTTTTTTCATTTTTTTTAAAAAAAAAGAAAGAAAAAAAAAGAGAGGGAATTATTTTGCATGCTAAAGTGGAATAGGGACGACACCGGTCGAGTCGTACAACTCTAGATCATCCCTTAGGACATACCTCTGAAATTTCTTCGCAATATCTCACACCTTGTGAGATGGCTGATCTAAATGAAGATGCGGGAAGTCACCACAATCGAGAACGAGAACCCCATGTTATGACTCTAAGACAATACCTACAACCGGCTAGGACTAGTCAACCTTCATGCATAATTTTTCCTGATAATGTAGGACATTTTGACATCAAACCAGGGGTAATCCAATTGCTGCCCAAGTTTCATGGATTAGAGTCCGAAAGTCCGTATCTTCATTTAAAGGATTTTGAAGAATTGAGCATTACATTTAGAGTGCCAAATGTCACCGAGGATGTCCTCAAGTTGACATTGTTTCCTTTCTCTCTAAAGGATAAGGTGTTGCCCAGATAGACAACCCAAGAGGGGGGGGGGGGTGAATTGGGTTTTTAAATTAACTTAGCTAATTAAAACTTTGTGGATGATTAACTAAATACTATAGCCAGTTATTTAATTAAAGCTAAGTGCTGTGAGTAATGTGTGGGGAAGAAGATGAGAGACAATGCACTACAAACACAAAGTTTTATAGTGGTTCGGAGCTAACCCTTGCTCCAACGTCCACTCCCCAAGTCTCACTTGGGAATTTCACTATAACCCCCTTGGATTACAGCCGGTTGTTTTGCAAGCTCACAACCGAACTTGTTGTTTTACGAGCTCACAACGAACTCGGTCGGTTTTTCCAGGCTCACCGACTAGAACCAACTCCGATTGTTTTCTCGGGCTCACAATCAAACCCTTACACTCGTTGGTTTTAAACCGGCTCACCAACCAACCTTAATCCCCTTGATTCAATCCCCCGATTGAATCAAGTAAATACACGAGATAGAAGAAAACAGAAAATAGCTTCTCAAAAAGCAGATTTAAAACAATATAATCGTAAAGGAGTTAGAAGCCCTCAAACGCTTTTAAGATGGTGAAGAGGTGTGGCTTCTGGAACTCCGGTCTCCTCTTGAAAGAGTGATCGACTTGAAAGCAGGAGGAGGAAGCTTTGAATGCTGGGAAGATGTTGGTGGAGCAGTAAATGCAGATCTTCCCTTTTTCTCGTTGAAGAGCACTTAGAGAGCTTGAAGACTTGAATGCTAGGAGTGGAATGTGTGTTCTCTACCTTGCTACAGTCTTCTGTGGCTATTTAAGCCAACCCCCACGGAAACTAGCCGTGTTGCCCAAGGTGACAATCCAAGAGGGGGGGGGGGTGAATTGGTTTCTTCTAAATTTTTGGTACTTTTAAAACTTTCTAAATTAAGTGCGATGGATGCTCTCTTAGGTTATTTAAGTGAGTTAATCTAATGCAAGAAGAGAAGATAAAGCAAGAGAAAATGAAAGCACAAACACAATGCAAACACACCAATATATAGTGGTTCGGTGCTCTCCTTAGCACCTACGTCCACTCCCCAAGCGTACCCTTGGAAATTCACTATAATCTTGCAGATTACAGTTGGATTGTTTTCCGGGCTCACAATCCAAAAACCTTGTTGGTTTTACGGGCTCACCAACGAACCTATACACTTGGTTTTCCGGGCTCACCAAGAACCTTGTTGGTTTTGCGGGCTCACCAACGAACCTATACACTTGGTTTTCCGGGCTCACCAAGAACCTTGTTGGTTTTGCGGGCTCACCAACGAACCTATACAACTTTGGTTTTCCGGGTTCACCAAAAACCTTTGTTGGTTTTGCGGGCTTACCAACGAACCTTTGTTGGTTTTGCGGGCTTACCAACGAACCTTTACAAAGTGTTTATACAAATGAAAAGAAAAGATTTAAACTCCTAGATGAGCATATAAAGCAATATGAACAACAAGAAGAGTTAGAAAGAAATTATCGCTTTGAAGTCGCTTTGCTCTTCTTGGTCAAGGAAGCTTCACTCTTCAATGGGGGAAGGAGCTCTTAATGCCTCTTTGAATCTGCTCAATCCCTTTCTTTGATTCTTGAATGAAGCTCTTGATGAAGCTTGTCTTGCTAGGGTTCTCTCTTGAATGCACTTGATGTATTTTCCCCAAAAGCTTGCTTCCTCTGATGAATACTCCCTCTTAAATACTTCTCCAACCTCCAAATAGTCCTTTCTGACCGTTGGATTGAAGAAACTAGCCGTTTATAGCCGTTGGGAGTCCAAAAAGCATTTCTGCACAACTAGCCGTTATGTTCAGCCCGTGTTTGGGTCGGCTCAACCTGTCTTTGGGTCGACCCAACCTTCACTTGGGTCGACTCAACCATTTCTTGGGTCGACCCTCTCAGAAAACACAGAAACTTGAAATTCAGCCTTCTGTTGCCTTGGGTCGACCCAACCTTTCTTTGGGTCGACCCAAGGTCAGCTTCAGAAAATTCAGAGCCTTGAATTTCAGCCTTTCTTCACTTGGGTCGACTCAACCTTTCTTTGGGTCGACTCAAGGTTTACTTGGGTCGACTCAACTTCTTCTTGGGTCGACCCTCTCAGTAAATCCAGAGAGCATTCTTCCTTTGCATTTTGAGGTTCTTTGGAGGTTGGGTCGACTCTTGCTTACCTTGGGTCGACCCAACTCACTGTTCATTTGTGCTGTTTTTGCAGGAGTGTGCCAGATGATTCCTCGATGTGCCGGGGTCGACCCAATCAACCTATGGGTCGACTCAATCCACACTTTGCTGCATTCTCAAGGTTAGTTTCATCCAAATGAACAAGACCATATATATATTTCCAATTAAGCAAATGTACTGAGAGCAATGAACTTATAAATGAAGTATCAATTTTAACTTATAGCATACTCTAGAGAATTGCTTGTTAATCATTAAAATAACACTATCATCCTCAATCTCCCCCTTTTTGATGATTACAAAATAAAGAGTATAAGCCTATTGATACTTGTCTTTAAAATCAGTTTATAAAAGGGATTGAATTTCAGAATTTCAGCTTTTCATATATATAAGTGAAATCTCTCCCTATATCATTCAAAATTTGCCAATTTGATTTTTTGAATGGCTCCCCCTTTCATTTATAATTCATTAGCAATGAAACTTCAAAAATTTGAGATAAAATAAAAGTTTCAGCTTATGTATCGGGATGAGAAAGGAGCGTGCCAAATTCTGAATTTATATGTGCCAAATTCTGAATTATGATAGAAATTTTTGATTTGATGATTTTCATTATTACAAATTGCTCCCCCTTAGATATGTAAGCTTTCTTATATGATTTTCAATTTGTTTGCCCATTTATTTCTCTTTTCTTTTCATAACTTCTTTACTCACTCTTTCTCACAAAAGTAATACTCTTTCTTCTCCCTTTATATACTCTTTCCTTCTCTTCTCTTTTATATACTCTTTCCTTCTCTTATCTTTTATATACTCTTTCCTTCTCTTCTCCTTTATATACTCTTTCCTTCTCTTCTCCCCCTTTTTGTTATCATCAAAAACATATATATGGGAAAAGATGCAATAAAGAACAAACTTCAGACTTCATTGATCAAAATAGGAACATTTTCATATATTAATGCTCAAAATGATGAAAAGTACAATGTTCCACAATCAAGATTTAAAGGTATAAGGGAAAGACAAGATACATAAGGGAAAAAGCAAGATACATATAAGAAAAGGCAAGATACATACGAGAACTAGATTTCTAGCCTAGGCTCTAAATATAGATGCTAAGATCAGCCTAGGGAGACTCTAATTGAGAGTGGGAAATAGGGTTTTCGGAAGAGGACAAAGGGTAAACAGTGCCCTAGATAGCTCACGGGTCCCCCTTTTAACAGTGGGGTCCCGACGTTGGGTCGACTCAAGAAATTTCTTGGGTCGACTCAACGTTGGGTCGACCCTATTCTGGGTTGGGTTGACCCAAGTGCAGAATTTTTCTTTTCTCTTCTGTTTTGCTTCTAAAATGTTTTCCTTGCTTCCAATCCTTATAAACTCTTTATGGGACAATGATACATGAGTAAGGAATCTATAGATTACAAGTTTGACTCATGTTTCATAGGTTTTTTAGAAATGAGAGGAATGTATCATGAGATTGCTTGCTTCCTTTTATATCTCTTCAATAAGACGGATCACATATGCCTAATTTCCTCTTTAGCGTACAGAATCTATCTTCACTCAAGGGTTTTGTGAATATGTCGGCTAATTGTTTTTCAGTGCATATATGTTCATATGTTTCCATTTTGCACATGATCCCTAATAAAATGATATCTTATTTCTATGTGGTTGGCTTTAGGAATGAGATATTTAGAATGTAAGCCAGAAGTGATCTCTAAATGTAGATTCCAAAGATAGTTTTGAAATCAAGTGTAGATGGAATCTTTTTCATGTTATTTCAAGTAGTATCAAGAATAATATTCAAAGAAAGGCACGGATGAAAATCCAACATTTTTTTTAATATATTAAGTATATAGCAAAATGAGAGCAATCTAATTAATTTTCAGAGTATAATATAAGAGCAGATAAAGATCAAAACTTATATACTCGAAAAATATAAGATTATGTTGAATCCTTAATTCTTAATGACTTCAAAGTTCTTTCATGATATAAAAGTATTGGGGCATAGATACCAAAATATGAATTTATGCAATGTAGGATACATTAAATTTAGGGCTTTGAAAGTTCTTTTAAGGCTCTCTTAAAGACTTTCTTTTACTCCTTTAAAGATCATAACATCAAAATCAATTAAAATGAATTGGCTTAGGATTGAAACACTAAGGTGCAAGCCAATAAGAACTCATAAGTAGATTCAAGATAAATTTTCGATACAAAGACAGACGGAATCCTTGTCAATTAATTTTCAGAAATAAATGATTTACCGATGAATACAGATGGAAATCCAACTTTCAAAAGATATTCAATAAAGCACATAGTTTAATACCACTTTACATTTAGTATTCTTTGTCTCATCTTTAGATGCGAATTTATACGATTAAGTTCTATATGATCTCTCCCTCTGAAATTTTCTTTCTCTCCCTTAATTAATCATTCCATTTGAGAGTTTAGAGTTTGAAGATAATTTTCAATAAAGAGATTGAGTATTTAAAGCTCCCCCTCAAAAGATGCATTTTCTTTTAAACTTTCTTTTCTTTTGTTGAATTTCAGATTTTAATGATAAACGTGAATAAAACTGAAACTTTATGATATCAAGAATGTAGAGTGATCTAGAGTTATTCAAAATTTATAGCAATCACTCTTTTTAATCTTTTAAGAACAAGTTATGCTTCCTCTTAATCTTTGAGAAAATGTACTGAAATATTAATCAGAAAATGATTCATTTGAAGCTCAAATTCTTTCAAGAGCATTTACATTTTCTTTCTTTTAAGAATTATTTGAGTGAGCTGAAATATTTCTAGACTTGAGATCATTCACTCTTTTAATAATATATATACATATATATTTTGATGAAAGTCTTTAACAATGTAGGAGAGGAAAAAAAAATATATAGATGACCATTGAAGTATATGTATTTATAGAACTCAATTTCTTAATCAAGGTTTTTCAGCAATGTATATATGAAGCACAATAAATCTTTTCAATATCAAAATAAAATCATATATTAAAAAATATTTGTTTGCAATCAAGATCATCAAAAGACACATCATTCAGACCAATATTAGTACACTTTGAAGATAAGAAATGATATGTTTCAGATGCGTATCAGGGCAAGCAATCAAGGCATCAGAATTATTCTATTTTTCTTAAGCTGTAATTTTATCTAGAAATTCATATTGAGTTATTCCCCAAAATGATGCAATCATTGAAGCATATAATGAAGGTTACAAAAATACAATGATAGAGGCATTTTTAAATTAAGTTTAAGCTTTTATACAACATCAGATTCTGAATTTCATAAAAATTTTCAAGGAGCCTTTCAGGATTATAATTTGAGATATGCATCTTCTACATTGTAGCTCATCTTAAATTATTAAGATTGAAGACACATATTTCAAGAACATTAGAGCACATCCAGAATCTTTGTAATTCATATTGAATTTTGGTACAAATTGGAGGATATTATGTACTAATGTTAGGCAAGATAAAAGATATGTCAGAATCAATCCATTTTGCCTAATTTGCAAATTCAAATTAAATTTTTTTTTTTATTTTTCAAAATATATTCATTAAAACAAAATGATGTTGTTGTTGGTAATAACATGTTTCAATCAAAATTTATAGGCATAAAGCATTACAAGTTATATCTAGGAAAGATCTTTGCTATTTGAATATTGAAAACACATAATTCAAAATATGCAAAACATAACAAGCATGTCATGGATCAAAATCAATTCTTTTCAAATAAAATTTTCTTTATTTAAATACAATTTAGCACTGATTTTATCCTTAAGGTGTGTTTTCAAGTGATTCAAACTTCATTTGATTTTTCACAACCTTCTTATATATTTTTATTTATTTATCATTCATTCCCCAAATTTTTAATTTCTTTCTTTAACCATTCAATGAACATTTTGATTATCTTCATTTATTTTTCGGTTTTACTTTTCTATGCTCTATATTCTATTTGCTCCCTATCCGGTGGAGTTGGAAGGGGCACGAGGTACTACCACTAGCCTCCCTCTTGTGCCGTCCCTAATATGCCCTGCACCGAATAGTTGGGTCAAATAGTGCCGGGTACTACCACTAGCCTCTCCATTGGCACCATCCCTATAATGAGCAATGTAGAAATGTTAAACTATTCTCTTTAGCAACAAGATATTCACTCCAAACTCTCCCTATTTAAATATAATTAATTACGGATTTTATCCCTTCCAAAAGAATGTTCACACAAGTCTCACAAATATGCTGAATATATTATGCTTGTGCTGCTTTTACTTAAGATTGGAGTATTTACTTAGCTTTTACTTCTTCTGAGCAATGTTCATTTTCTTTTTCTTTATCTCTCTCTCTTTTTGTTATTTTCAAATAGTTACATGAAAGAGCAGAATAAAGAATTAATCTAATATGCTGCATATAAATATATATCATGCAAACAACATTTTCATTATGCCCAATGATTCATAGCTTATCACAAGTTATTTTGAATTAGAGATTTGAGGCATAAACTTGTGTATTTCATGGTTATGCATTATATAGGAAAAAGTAAACTTCAATTTAATCACACCATGAAACAATCATCACTAGCATGAGAATGAAGCATGATATCAAGATGATCAGCAATTAAAGGTTTAATCATGCTACCATATAATTTCAGATTATTGATTTTGCTCAACTAACTCACAAGAGAAGAGTTTAGATTACCAGTGTATTTAGCATTCTTCAAGCCAAATACCTTTTAGATTCTTTACACCCTTGGCTGAAGAAAATCTCTCTCCTTTTTTTTGTTTGCAAAGGAATGTTTATTGTATCTTTCATCAAGGTGTCCTTCAAGTTGAAATTTCTTGCTCATAAATCCTGTATCATTAATAAACTCTTTTTCTTTCTTGAAGGAAAGTCATTAGTTTCTTCAAGATACAAAACATTCATACAATATATTTCTTTAGCTAGATGACTCAACATAAGATATGACAATAATTGAATATTAAGTCACTTTACTTAAGAGATTGTCTAAATATAAGCAAGCACAAGTCACTTGAACTAAAGAGATAATTTTATTAAATAATATGGTTCAAGGACACCCATGTGAGGCAATAGGAAGATTTATCAAAGTCAAACCAATTTTTTTTTTTATTTTCAGAAGCAATTTAGCTTAGATTCTATTTGCTTAAAATAATTATCAATAAGATATACCAGTTAAGTTTTAATTAAGTTATTTTAAATAGTTGTTTCTATCAAAATTCTGGTTATGATTCGGCTTTCAATACAAATAATCTTGTTTTAGAGAGATAGGCAATTTTCTTTTAGATTAATTAAGATTTTATATTTGACTTATGGGAGATGGTTCAAAGGAATTAATATTCATACTTTTAGAATATTTTTATGCTCAGATTAAACATGACGTGTTAACATTAATCAATAGAATTCGAGATAATTTTATGTAAGGATATTAATCATTCAATCAAGGATACAGTGATTATACTAAATGAGACACTTTAAAGATCAGATTTATTAATCTTAGATTTTTTGAATAGTCTTGAGAATTACAAAAAAAATCATTGTTATAAAACTTTTTAGTAGAATTTTCATTATGATCACGACACATTAATCATTTATGATTGAAACATATGATGCATACATGCGACTTATAGAGTAAATCATAATATATTTCAAATAATCACATAAGGAATGAGTGATATTATGATAAATTATACTCATACCTTCACAAATAATGAAATAAGATTTCATAAGTATTATGCTCAATAAAGTTTTAACATGAAGGTATGAAATCAGCATCAAGTGTTTATACTAGAGAGGAAATTTAGATTTTTGTAAACTTGAAGAAGAAGGTTATATATATATCCATTCATTGTTTTCTTATCATGATGCAAGCACTAGAAAGTTTCATGCTAAACTCGTTGAGATAAAATTTAACATATGAGGCATTTAAAAACTTTGATGCAGAGAGTATCGTAATTTCATAAAAAAGATAATTTCAATACACGAAGTAGAATGTTAAACCTTATACTAAATTTAATGAATAAAATGAGACTTATCTTTAATTATGTGTCAATGCACCTATTTGTATGAAAATTTCATTTGTTCCATGGGTAGCTTGGCACACCTACATCTATACCCTCATATTTTTCATTTTGGGTACCCAAGCTTGCTTGGGTCCTTGAGGGTTAGTGCATATGGTTTCTTTTCGAATCCAAATTTATTTAATCGTAATAACTTTACCATTTGATTTATTCGAATTAGAACCATAAATAAAGTTTTTATGCCCAATCTTTTTATATTTGAAATAAGTTATCTTATTTGATGGTTTGCTTGGCAAATTGATAACCTTTTTCTTTAGGGTTTTATTATTGAGCAAAGGAATCCAGCCAAGTCTTGATTTATCAAAAACAGCATGTTGGCTTTTAAACATCGTTTTTAATTTTTCTGAACTTACAGTGAATTTGTTAATAAAAGATTTTAATTGGTTGATTTCTTCATTTAGGTTTTGATTTTCTTTAATTAAATTCTGATTTTTCTGAATCAATTGTTCTGAATTTAACCTTAAGCTTTCATTTTCAGAATTTAGTTTGTCTTGTATTTCAGCAAAAGAATTTCTTTCTTTTGAAATTTTTAGATTTAGTTTCTTAGAATTTTTATTCTTCATAGCTAGTTTTCTACATTCACAATACAATTCATGAAAAGCATTTAATAATTCATCATAAGAAAATTCTTCTTGAAAATCATTTGATGTAAGAGTAGATTCAGATTGTACCTTATCTTCTTGTGCCATAAAGCACAAGTTAGTTACCCCTTGTACTTCTTTGGAGCTAATATCATCATTGTTGCTCCTAACTTTTATTTTCTTGCTTGACTCTTCCTTGGTCAAGGCTTTCTTCCTTTTTATCTCTTTCTTACTTTCTTCTTGCTTCCTCTTCTTCTTTGTCTTTAGGAAGCTTTTGAATTTTTCGGTGTTTGGGTATGGATCCTTGTTTTCATCACCGAATTCTTCATTTGTTGTTCTTTCTTCCGGATTGGGAGATTCAACATCGTTTTCTGCAGGCTCACTGTTAGTATGTAATTGAAGCATATGTGAGCTAAACAGAATATTGTCATAAATATTTTCTAAAGTATCCCAGATTTCCTTAGCAGATAAACATGCAGAGATTTTATTAAATTCAGTTTCATGGATAGCACAATATAGTATGTTCATAGCATTAGCATTCAATTGTGCTAAGTCTTTTTCATTAATAGTGTGAGAGAGTGAGTGAGGGCCTCTAGTAATGATGTACCATATTTCATAGTTTGAAGCTTGAATGAATATCCTCATTCTAGCTTTCCAATAAGTGTAGTTTGTGCCATTAAATAGAGGTGGTCTATCAATTAATTGTCCCTCTCCTATAGAACATCCCACTTGGATTGTCATGATCTTTAACTCTTGATTGTGAGATCAATGGGTACTATTAGAGCACCTTGCTCTGATACCACTTGTTGCCCAAGGTGACAATCCAAGAGGGGGGGGGGGGGGGTGAATTGGTTTCTTCTAAATTTTTGGTACTTTTAAAACTTTCTAAATTAAGTGCGATGGATGCTCTCTTAGGTTATTTAAGTGAGTTAATCTAATGCAAGAAGAGAAGATAAAGCAAGAGAAAATGAAAGCACAAACACAATGCAAACACACCAATATATAGTGGTTCGGTGCTCTCCTTAGCACCTACGTCCACTCCCCAAGCGTACCCTTGGGAATTCACTATAATCTTGCAGATTACAGTTGGATTGTTTTTCGGGCTCACAATCCAAAAACCTTGTTGGTTTTACGGGCTCACCAACGAACCTATACACTTGGTTTTCCGGGCTCACCAAGAACCTTGTTGGTTTTGCGGGCTCACCAACGAACCTATACACTTGGTTTTCTGGGCTCACCAAGAACCTTGTTGGTTTTGCGGGCTCACCAACGAACCTATACAACTTTGGTTTTTCGGGTTCACCAAAAACCTTTGTTGGTTTTGCGGGCTTACCAACGAACCTTTGTTGGTTTTGCGGGCTTACCAACGAACCTTTACAAAGTGTTTATACAAATGAAAAGAAAAGATTTAAACTCCTAGATGAGCATATAAAGCAATATGAACAACAAGAAGAGTTAGAAAGAAATTATCGCTTTGAAGTCGCTTTGCTCTTCTTGGTCAAGGAAGCTTCACTCTTCAATGGGGGAAGGAGCTCTTAATGCCTCTTTGAATCTGCTCAATCCCTTTCTTTGATTCTTGAATGAAGCTCTTGATGAAGCTTGTCTTGCTAGGGTTCTCTCTTGAATGCACTTGATGTATTTTTCCCAAAAGCTTGCTTCCTCTGATGAATACTCCCTCTTAAATACTTCTCCAACCTCCAAATAGTCCTTTCTGACCGTTGGATTGAAGAAACTAGCCGTTTATAGCCGTTGGGAGTCCAAAAAGCATTTCTGCACAACTAGCCGTTATGTTCAGCCCGTGTTTGGGTCGGCTCAACCTGTCCTTGGGTCGACCCAACCTTCACTTGGGTCGACTCAACCATTTCTTGGGTCGACCCTCTCAGAAAACACAGAAACTTGAAATTCAGCCTTCTGTTGCCTTGGGTCGACCCAACCTTTCTTTGGGTCGACCCAAGGTCGGCTTCAGAAAATTCAGAGCCTTGAATTTCAGCCTTTCTTCACTTGGGTCGACTCAACCTTTCTTTGGGTCGACTCAAGGTTTACTTGGGTCGACTCAACTTCTTCTTGGGTCGACCCTCTCAGTAAATCCAGAGAGCATTCTTCCTTTGCATTTTGAGGTTCTTTGGAGGTTGGGTCGACTCTTGCTTACCTTGGGTCGACCCAACTCACTGTTCATTTGTGCTGTTTTTGCAGGAGTGTGCCAGATGATTCCTCGATGTGCCGGGGTCGACCCAATCAACCTATGGGTCGACTCAATCCACACTTTGCTGCATTCTCAAGGTTAGTTTCATCCAAATGAACAAGACCATATATATATTTCCAATTAAGCAAATGTACTGAGAGCAATGAACTTATAAATGAAGTATCAATTTTAACTTATAGCATACTCTAGAGAATTGCTTGTTAATCATCAAAATAACACTATCATCCTCAAGCCGTTACTCTGCTTTTTCTGGCCGTTCTGCACACTCTGCGCAGCCTGACAATGTGACCGTTGGTGGGTTGGAGTCGACTCGCGCGATCAGGAGTCGACTCGGCTGTAGCAGGAGTCGACTCGAGCTTTTCCGGAGTCGACTCGGCAACTGTTCCCAGTTTGAATTAAAGTTGCCGTCTTGACTGGGAGTCGACTCGTCTTGACCCGGAGTCGACTCGCCAACTTCTGGCGCTGACCTGGCAATTTTGGAGTCGGCTCATCCTCTGTAGTCCGTGGATCCAAATTTGAATTTTGTCCACTCGAGTCGACTCGACTGTCCTGGGAGTCGACTCGAATCTCAGAGTCCGAACTCCCGATTCTCTGTCTTTTGGCTCATCCAGTCTTGGAGTCGACTCGAACTTCCTTGGAGTCGACTCGGCTCTCAGTTTTCGAAAGTTGGTCTTCTGCCTTTTGACGTGAAGCTTGTCTTGGAGTCGACTCGAGCTGTCTGGGAGTCGACTCGAATCTCAGAGGCAGTAACATGGTCTTCTGTCTGTCGATGGTCGCACAGTCTCGGAGTCGACTCGCGTACTGCGGGAGTCGACTCGAATCTCAGTGTCCATAAAACGCTCTCTGACTTTTTCTTTGTGTACCGCTGGGAGTCGACTCGCGTTCCACTGGAGTCGACTCGAATCTCAGAGTCCATAAAATGCTCTCTGACTTTTTCTGTGTGTACCGCTGGGAGTCGACTCGCGTTCCACTGGAGTTGACTCGAATCTCAGACCTGAAAAACTGCTCTTCTGTCCTTCTGTCTGTTTTCAGTCGGAGTCGACTCGTACTGATCAGGAGTCGACTCGAGCTCGTGCCAGTGACCTTGATACGCTTGGAGTCGACTCGTGAAACTCGGAAGTCGACTCGTATCTCAGACATTGGTTCATGCAGACTTCTTAACTTATCCAAAATGCTATGAACCAAGTCTAGAGACACTTGGACAGGATTTTCACTGAAACACTCAATTGAATTCATTAGTAATCACAAGATATACTCCAATGCTTTGAGCTCATCAAAATCAAACGGGGTTTTAATCGATCACTCCACATAAGGCCAAAACATGGCTAAACTCTTTGCGACCTAGATCAATAAGAAATTGGCAAGATATGCAGAGAGAATTTTTAAAGAAGTTCTTCCCCACACAAAGGACCAACTTTTTGAAAAGACATATCAGCAACTTCCAACAAAAAGATAATGAAACATTTTATGAATGTTGGGAAAGATTTTGTTGACCCTCTAATGGATTTTGATGAATACAAAACACTAAAGCATAATTCCCTTTATCTTAACAAGTTATTTGAGGATTTTAGTTGGTTAATTAAGAATATTGTTAAGAAATGTCTAGGCAAGTTCCCATGATTTTTAAGAACTTATTGAAGAATTTTTGATATGAAAGAAAAAGTTCAGGGACAGCCGAGACGTCTCCGGGTTGTCTCCGAGACGTCTCTGGCACAAACAGGAAGAACTGGCACGTCTGGAGACGTCCCCGTAAAGCGCGGAGACGTCCCCGGAGCGCGGAGACGTCCTCTGAAAAAGCGGAGTCAACTCTCTCAGAGAATTCCGGAAGACTTATTTTTCGGAGATATAACGGCGGAGACGTCCCCGTAAAGCGCGGAGACGTCCCCGGAGCGCGGAGTCGTCCCCGAAGAAGCGGAGTCGTCCCCATGCAAAAAGCGCAAACAAGCGGAGACGTCCCCGTAAAGCGCGGAGACGTCCCCGGAGCGCCTGGGACGCGACTAACAACTTTTTCAGGTTTGATTTGAATTTCAAACGTCTCTTTTTTGTGTCTAACGGCTATATTTGCTTTTTGGGCTATAAAAGGGACCTCTTAAGTGCTTCTCAACATCTTCTTACCAACCCAATACAAGATCATTCAAGAGAGAAGAGAGAAAAAAAGGTTCAAGGGAGTTAGTGCATTCAAGTGAAGAAATCAAGCGCCTTCAAGTTTTCCAACAGATTTCGTGCTCAACTACTCTCTCCCGTTTGGCATTCAAAGCTCACATTCAAGCCAACGCGATCCACATCGGAAGAACCATCATCTCCCACGCTTCCAACGGCTAAAAGGGTTCTTGCGAGTTCTATTGTTTATATTGTTATATTTGCTTGTTTAAGAAGCTTTGATTTATTTTAAACCTTTATTCTAATATCTTGTAACTTGATTCAATCAAGGGATTGAATCAAGGGGTTAAGGTTTGTTGGTGAGCCAAAGGAAAAAACCAACGTTGTAAGGTTGTGGTTGGTGAGCCTTTGGGAAAACCAACCGGGTTGGATTGTGAGCCCGTGAAAACAATCGGTTGGTTCGAGTCGGTGAGCCTGTGAAAACCGACCGAGTTCGTTGTGATCTCGTAAAACAACAAGTTGGGTTGTGAGCTTGTAAAACAACCGGCTGTAATCGGTAGGATTATAGTGAAATTCCCAAGAGGTCTTGGGGAGTGGATGTAGGTGCTGGGGTGCACCGAACCACTATATGTCCTGTGCGTTTGTAATGCCTCTAGTTATTGTCTAACTAACACACTTACTTACTTAGATAAATTGCTTGCTTAATTCTTATCCGCACATCCTTTAGTTGCAAGCATATTTAATCAAGTCGAAGTCTATACATCAAACCCTTGCTAAGTTTAACTTTCACTGTGCATCTATACAATTTAGCATAGTTAATCAAAAAGTTTTAGAAGTAGCATAAAAGTTTTGAAAGACCCAATTCACCCCCCCCTCTTGGCTTGTATCTACTGGGCAACAAGTGGTATCAGAGCAGGTGCTCAAATATTATTTGTAGTCTTAACCGACTAGAGCCAAAAATCATGACAACTCAAATAGATAGTTTTCTAGGAGAAGGACAATCAATTGATACACCTCCACTATTTAATGGCATAAACTATACACATTGGAAAATACGCATGCGCATCTTTATTCAATCACAAAACTATTATTTATGGAAAATCATAATAAATGATCTTCACACACTCTCTCAAACGTTTAATGAAAAGGACTTAGCACAATTGAATGCTGATGCAATGAACCTATTATATTGTGCATTAGATAGGAATGAGTTTAATTGCATATCTTCTTGTATGACTGCTAAAGAAATATGGAATATGCTTGAAGACAAATATGAATGCACTAACAAATCTGAAACATCATGTGTAGAAGGAGAGCAGTATCATATTGAAAATCCATGCTTGGTGGCACAAGAGGTACATGCTGAAACTGAAAGCAATTTTACATTCGATGAACTCCATGATGCCTTTTCTGATTTGTATTTAGAATATAAGAAACTTATCTGTAAGAACAAGAACTTGAAGAATGAAAATCAAATTCTAATAAATGAAAAACTGAAACTAACTAGTAAAATTGAAATCTTAGTTAAAGAAAATCAAGAACTAAATCAAAGGGATCAACTTCTCACTGAAAGTCAAGATAAACTTAAGAAAAACAATGAATTACTTTCAGAAGATAACAGAAGATTAACTAAAGAAGTTGACAAATTTCAGAAGATTAACTAAAGAAGTTTTAATGCTTTGAAATTTTTGAACTAAAATTTTTGTTTTTAGAGGGAAAATCTGTCAATTTGTTCTTGAGTAGGATTCAGCTAATCTCCGAATATCCCTTGAATAGATTCTGGAGATTACTCCATTAGGAGCCCCAAAAGAGAGATAATGAGCCTCGAGGTACCGAATCCACTTAGAACAAATTTATGTGTGTTTTTAAGAGTTTATCGTTTTATTTATTTCCATTGATTTCTTTTACATATTTTTTAATATTTCTCCCCTTTTACATATTTTATACTTACACATTTCTCCCCCTTTTTGTCATCATACCAAAAAGGAGGTAATCACACACAATCAATGGCACAAATGGCACAGTCAATCATCAAATGGCACAGAAATGAAGATAAGATGTCTACTCATTGTATTGATATGAAGGTGAATACATTTGAGCATACAATAGGTAAAGCAAGAACAATACAAAAGAAGACAAAACACAACTCAAAATCATCTATGACCTCCTCGAGGATGTGGCTCCCCCTCTCGAGGATACATCTCCTCCTCTGGAGGATGTAGCTCCTCCTCTCGATCGGCTCTGCTCCATGAGGAGGGCGACTGCCTCTGTAACATGGCCCAGCTGCGTGATAATAGACGTGGTGGCTCTGCTATGTGTAGTGGAGAGCTCAGTCACCGACGTCTGAAGCCCAGTCACCGAGGTCTGAAGTGCGTCCAGCTTGTCGATGAGCACATTCGACAAGCGCTCGGCCCCCTCGGTGGTGGTGTGCATGTCACGGCGGATGTCATCCCGCATCCTCCTCGTGGTGCTCGTGACCTCGCTCATGCTGTGGAACTGGGCCTGCACCAGGGTCCTGATGTTGTAGATCTCCTGCCGCACCTCAGCCGTCATGTCTGTCACGGCTGTCAAGGATGGGACCAATGCTGAGGATGGAGTGGGTGCAGGAGTGGGAGCTGGCACGGAACCTCGGAGCTCCCGGAGCAGCTCGTCCCTCAAATCTCGGACGATCTCCTGCCGCAGCTCTCGGAGCTGCTCTGGATCAATACGGACCTCCATAGATGGTGGAGCTGAGGAGGAAGGTCCGGCAGAGGTGGTAGGAGCAGGAGGAGTGGATGGAAGGTCTGGATGGTCTGGGAACTCTGGGTAGTCAGAATCTGGCTCAGGACTGGGTGATGGTCTGGTGGTCTGAGCGGTGAGAGTGGACTTCCTAACCCAGATCCCTTCTCTCTTCCGAAATCCCATCCTGTGCATGGTCCCCGTACCCAAGCGATCAGTCCATCGCAAGGCACGAGAGGGTTCCTTCTCAGGAATGGAAATTTCGTACTGCCTAAAGAGAAGAGTGAATATCATTCCGTATGGGAGGGAGAGCCTAGGTCTATCCAGGGGCTCACACATATACCTATAAATGAGCTTGGGGAAGTTGACCGGGGTGTCCTGAAGAATGTAAGACATAATAGCTAGGTCCCTCTCATTCACAAAATCAAATCTCCCTGTCTTAGGGAAGATGGACCTGGACAAAATGCTCAAAAGGATTCTCACTTCAATAGGAAGTGAGCTAGCAGATACCTCATCTAGGGGAGACTGAGGTGGATGCCCTAAGACGATCGTAAGGGCCTCAAATCTATCCTCAGGATGTGCAGGAGCCATCCCTACTAATGGAAGGTGGAGGATATGGGCAATGAGGTCCTCTGTGACACGCAATGGGACACCTAATACCGTGCCCTCAATACCTCCATCTCCCCGATGGACGGTACTGTAGAACTCTTGAACTAGGCCAGGATAGGTGGGAAGGTCCAAGGTGAGGAAGTACTCTAGACCCTGGGCTCTAAGCCTATCGCCTATGGTGAATCCTTCCCGGGAGAGGTAGTCGAAAGTGACATACCTCCCGGAGGTGACGGCCTTCCCGGCCAACGGCCTAACATGAACCACCCTAGGCGGGGAACGATCCGGAGGAGGTTGCCTCGCGGGATCGTGCCGCGCCTTGGAGCGCCGCTCGGGACCGGCCACGGGACGGGACCTCTTTCTAACAACTCCCTTGCGAGGCATCTTGACCTAAACGAGATGAAAACCTAGAGAACGAAGAAGGATCGATAGAGGAAGCTCGGGACTGACCTGAAAAGACCTAGGAACGGACGGAAACTCAATGTCCGGCGAAGAATCGACGGGAAAAGGGCTTGGAGACGATCGAGGATGACCTAGGAGTCGGCTCTAGGGCTTTGTGAACAGTGGCGGCTTGAGAAAAAGTGTTTGCGAAACGACAAACCTAGGGTTAAAAAGTCGGATCCCGACTGCGAGTCGACTCCCCTGAGTCGCGAGTCGACTCGACCTCGAGTCGACTCCAGAAAATGCGCGAGTCGACTCTCCTTATGCGCCTGTAGACTTCGAGTCGACTCTCGACAATGTGCGAGTCGACTCCCCCTCAGCTGCCAACTTTGCGAGTCGACTCCCCCAAATGCGCGAGTCGACTCCCCCTTAGGAGCCGGCTCTGAAACTTACTCGAGTCGTCTCTAACCTTGGCACGCACTTAAAAATCATGCTATAACCGTGCCAAATGAGGGAAAATCACCTAGTTGGGATCTGATTTGATGATCATTGAATAGAAACTCTATTTTAACCTCATTTTAACCATCAAAATCAATTAATCTAGTGGAAACTCCCACTAGGATGGGTCAATCACTCCTAATCCCCTCCTAAGTACACTGAACCTCTCTTCACTTAGGGGTTTTGTGAAAATATCTGCTAATTGATTATCAGTACAAACAAATTGGAGAGTCACATCACCATTCAATACATGATCTCTTATGAAGTGATGTCTTATCTCAATGTGTTTAGTTCTTGAGTGTTGAATTGGATTTTTAGTTAGGTTTATGGCACTTGTATTATCACAATTAATGGGGATTTTATCTTGTTTAATGCCATAATCTTCTAATTGTTGTTTAATCCACAAGATTTGAGCACAACAACTCCCGGCTGCAACATATTCAGCTTCTGCAGTGGATAATGCAACCGAGTTTTGTTTCTTGCTAAACCATGAGATTAGGTTTTCTCCTAGAAATTGACAAGACCCGCTGGTACTTTTTCTATCAAGCTTACATCCAGCGAAGTCTGAATCTGTGTACCCTATTAAGTTTAGGCTAGATTCTTTAGAGTACCACAGCCCTATGTTCTTAGATCCTATTAAGTATTTAAAGATTCTCTTAACTGCAGCTAGGTGTGATTCTTTAGGATTAGCCTGATATCTAGCATACATGCACACACTAAACATAATATCAGGCCTACTTGCAGTAAGATACAGTAAAGAACCTATCATACCTCTATAAAGTTTTTGATCTACAGATTTACCTGATTCATCTTGGTCTAACTTACATGATGAGCTCATGGGGGTGCTGATTGACTTGTTTCCCTCCATATCAAACTTCTTGAGCATCTCCTTGATATATTTGGCTTGATTGATAAAGATGCCTCCTTCAGATTGTTTGATTTGAAGCCCGAGGAAGTAGTTCAGCTCTCCCATCATGCTCATCTCAAACTCACTCTGCATCAAATCAGCAAATTCCTCGCAGAGGCGATTGTTAGTAGCACCGAAAATGATATCATCAACATAAATCTGTACTAATAACATATCCTTATTTTTCTTTTTCAGAAATAATGTTGTATCTACATTTTTCCTAGAGAATTCATGTTCTAATAGAAATTTACTAAGTCTCTCATACCATGCTTTAGGTGCTTGTTTTAGTCCATAAAGTGCTTTGTTCAGTTTATACACATGATTGGGGTATTGATGATTTTCAAAACCAGGAGGTTGTTCCACATATACCTCCTCATTAATAAACCCATTTAGAAAAGCACTTTTTACATCCATTTGATATAGCTTGAAGTCCTTAGAGCATGCATATGCTAATAATAGTCTAATAGCCTCAAGTCTAGCTACGGGAGCAAAGGTTTCATCAAAGTCTATACCTTCTTCTTGATTATAACCCTTTGCTACTAGTCTAGCCTTATTCCTTATAACAATTCCATTTTCATCTAGCTTATTTTTATATATCTATTTTGTACCTATAATTGGATATTCAGAAGGTCTCTCTACTAGATCCCACACTTTGTTTCTAGTAAATTGGTTTAGTTCTTCTTGCATTGCATTTATCCAATTTACATCATTTTCGGCTTCTTCTATATGTTTGGGCTCAAAGTGTGAAACAAAAGCTAGATGGTTATTCAAATTTCTAAGGGATGCTCTAGTCCTAACGGGTTGGGATGGATCATCTAGAATTAGTTCCTTAGGATGCCCATGAGCATACCTCCAAGCTTTAGTTAGCCCATGATCCACTATAGGCTCTTGGTTTGATGATTCTCCTTCAATCAACTTTTGATTATCATCTTGTAATCCCATCTCATCTATCTTTTCTTCAAGTATTTCAATATCATCATCAAAATTAACCTTCTTACTAGATGAGATGTCACTAGAGTCATCAAAAACAACATGTATAGATTCTTCTATAACTAGGGTTCTTTTATTAAAGATTCTATAGGCTTTACTAGTTGTAGAATAACCTAGGAATATTCCTTCATCAGATTTTGGATCAAATTTCCCTAGATTATCTTTCCCATTATTATGTACAAAACACCTACATCCGAAAACATGAAAATAGTTAACCTTTGGTTTTCTGTTTTTCCACAGTTCATATGGTGTTTTCTTTATGATGGGTCTTAATAGAACTCTATTTAATACATGGCAAGAAGTATTAATGGCTTCTCCCCAAAAGTACTTAGGGAGGTTACTTTCACATAACATCGTTCTAGCCATTTCCTCTAGGGTTCTATTTTTCCTTTCCACAACTCCATTTTGTTGTGGTGTCCTAGGTGCTGAAAAATTATGGGTTATCCCCTTTTTACTACAAAATTCATCAAATAATTGATTTTCGAATTTGGTACCATGGTCACTTCTAATAGCTATAACTGAGGACTCTTTAGCATTTGTTACTTCCTTATGGAACTTCTTAAACATAGAAAATGCTTGATCCTTATGCGCTAGAAACATGACCCATGTGTACCTAGAGTAATCATCTACTATAACTAGACCATATTTATTTCCACCTAGGCTTGTTGTTCTAGTTGGACCAAATAGGTCCATGTGTAGTAATTCTAGAGGCCTAGAAGTAGAGACACATTTTATGGATTTAAAAGAGTTTCTAGATTGTTTGCCAAATTGACATGCTTCACATATTTTGTTCTTTTCAAATTTTAATTTTGGCAAACCTATCACGGAGTCTCTTTTAACTAGTTTAGTTATTGTGTCCATGCTTGCATGACCTAACTTACGGTGCCATAACCAACTAGCATCATTTTCTTTAGTTTCATTAACAACTAAACATTGGTTATGTTTTGTAAGGTCTTCTAGATCTACCACATATACATTTCCACGTCTCATCCCTTTAAAAACTAAACTATTATCATTAGGATTTGTTATAATACATAGTGATGGTTTAAACATAACATCATATCCTTTATCACATAATTGACTAATGCTTAACAAGTTATGCTTAAGACCATCAACATATCTAACATTATCTATAAAGGTAGAAGGGGTGATTTGAACTTTACCAATACCAATGATGTGACCTTGGTTGTTGTCTCCAAAAGTCACAGCACCTCCCTTCTTAGCTTCAAGGGTGAAAAATTGATCTTTATCACCCGTCATGTGCCTTGAACAGCCACTATCCAAATACCAGCCGTTTTTGTTGACCTTGGCTGCAAGACACTCCTACACAAGCAAATCATGTCATCTTAGGTACCCAAGTTTTCTTGGGTCCTTCATGGTTAGTCAAGTTGGTTCCTTTTGGAACCCATACCCTTTTATTTTTTCTTTTAGTTTTACTTTTCCTAAAATTACATGCATTTGCTTTATGTCCTGCTATTCCACAACAAAAGCAAGTTATTTTCTTAATTTTAGTTTCCCCAGCTTTAACAAAGAAGTTACTAAGAAGTTTTTGCTTATTCCTTGGTTTATACCCTAAACCCGCTTTATTAAATACGGCTCGTTGATTATTAAGTATCATGTTTAACTTTTCAGAACTATATGTGAATTTTTCAACTAAGGGTTTGTATTTGTTTAGTTCTTTAGTTAATGTCTGATTTTCGGTTTTTAGATCATTTAGCTCTTTAGTTAGATCCTTGTTTAAGACTTGTTTATGGTTTTTGAGATCTGAAAATTCTTTTGTTAGTTTCTCAATATCTTTCGTTAAGGTGTTAGTCTTCTTAATTAGGAGTTGGTTGCTTGTCTTAAGTTCTAGATTTTCTTTGGTGAGATTATCTTTATCCTTAATTAATGAATCATGCTTATGAATATAACTTTGGTTAGTTACTTTTAGTTCTCTGTTTTTAACATTTATATTCTTATACTCAATCATTAATTCATTGAACGCATCATAAAGTTCATCAAATGTAAAATCAAAATGCGTATCGGAAATTACCTCATTTTCGTTGGCCATGAAACAGAAATTGGCCTTCTCTTCTTGTTCTTCATCCGATGATGAAGATGATGCGTCGGAGTCCGATAGGGTGGTGACAAGTGCCTTCTTCTTCTTGTACTTACTCCCCTTCTTCAGTAAGGGGCACTCTGCTCTTATGTGTCCCGGCTTCTTGCACTCGTAACACCCAATCCCCTCATTTTCCCTTTCCTTACCTTTGTCTCTGCGGTAGGAATTTGAGGGACCTCTCCTTTGATGATACGTCTTCTTGTGGTTGATAAACTTCTTGAACTTGCGCACAAGAAGTGCCTCACCACCATCTTCCTCATCTTCTTCCTCTTCACTGCTGCTGCTGCAAGACAGGTCCTTGTTAGAAGAAGTAGATTTTAAAGCTATTACCTTTTTCTTATGGGAGGACTCTTCCTCGTTGTGTTGTTTCATGGTAAGCTCATGCGTCATCAGGGATCCAAGGAGCTCTTCAAGTTGAAGCTTGTTCAAGTCTTTAGCTTCTTGGATCGCCGTCACCTTGGCTTCCCACGACCTTGGTAGACACCGAAGGATTTTTCTGACAAGTTCACTGTTAGTATAGTTCTTGCCAAGGCTTTTTAGGCCATTGACAATATCAGTAAACCTAGTGAACATGCTTGTGATTGTTTCATTTGAATCCATTTTAAATAGTTCATATTTATGAACCAAGATGTTTATTTTGGATTCCTTGACTTGATTCGTGCCCTCATGGGTCACTTCAAGTCTGTCCCAAATTTCTTTTGCAGAATTACAAGTTGAAACTCTATTGAATTCATTACGGTCTAAGGCACAATAAAACACATTCATTGCTTTAGAGTTTAGTTGTGCCTTCCTCATGTCATGTTCATCCCAATCCGTTTCTAGTTTGGGTACCTTAACACCCTCTACATATGTGGATGGGATGTATGGGCCATTCACTACAATGGTCCACATCTCATAGTCTTGGGCTTGGATGAATATTCTCATCCTAGCCTTCCAGTATGAGTAGTCGGATCCATTGAAGAAAGGAGGTCTTTGGGTGGACTGACCCTCAATGTGAGAAGATCCAAATGGGGTTGTCATTTTGATCTTTTAACTCTTGAGTGGAAGAGTTTTTGGCTCTGATACCACTTGTTGCCCGATAGACAACCCAAGAGGGGGGGGGTGAATTGGGTTTTTAAATTAACTTAGCTAATTAAAACTTTGTGGATGATTAACTAAATACTATAGCCAGTTATTTAATTAAAGCTAAGTGCTGTGAGTAATGTGTGGGGAAGAAGATGAGAGACAATGCACTACAAACACAAAGTTTTATAGTGGTTCGGAGCTAACCCTTGCTCCTACGTCCACTCCCCAAGTCTCACTTGGGAATTTCACTATAACCCCCTTGGATTACAGCCGGTTGTTTTGCAAGCTCACAACCGAACTTGTTGTTTTACGAGCTCACAACGAACTCGGTCGGTTTTCCCAGGCTCACCGACTAGAACCAACCCCGATTGTTTTCCCGGGCTCACAATCAAACCCTTACACTCGTTGGTTTTAAACCGGCTCACCAACCAACCTTAATCCCCTTGATTCAATCCCCCGATTGAATCAAGTAAATACACGAGATAGAAGAAAACAGAAAATAGCTTCTCAAAAAGCAGATTTAAAACAATATAATCGTAAAGGAGTTAGAAGCCCTCAAGCGCTTTTAAGATGGTGAAGAGGTGTGGCTTCTGGAACTCCGGTCTCCTCTTGAAAGAGTGATCGACTTGAAAGCAGGAGGAGGAAGCTTTGAATGCTGGGAAGATGTTGGTGGAGCAGTAAATGCAGATCTTCCCTTTTTCTCATTGAAGAGCACTTAGAGAGCTTGAAGACTTGAATGCTAGGAGTGGAATGTGTGTTCTCTACCTTGCTACAGTCTTCTGTGGCTATTTAAGCCAACCCCCACGGAAACTAGCCGTTACTCTGCTTTTTCTGGCCGTTCTGCACACTCTGCGCAGCCTGACAATGTGACCGTTGGTGGGTTGGAGTCGACTCACGCGATCAGGAGTCGACTCGGCTGTAGCAGGAGTCGACTCGAGCTTTTCCGGAGTCGACTCGGCAACTGTTCCCAGTTTGAATTAAAGTTGCCATCTTGACTGGGAGTCGACTCGTCTTGACCCGGAGTCGACTCGCCAACTTCTGGCGCTGACCTGGCAATTTTGGAGTCGGCTCATCCTCTGTAGTCCGTGGATCCAAATTTGAATTTTGTCCACTCGAGTCGACTCGACTGTCCTGGGAGTCGACTCGAATCTCAGAGCCCGAACTCCCGATTCTCTGTCTTTTGGCTCATCCAGTCTTGGAGTCGACTCGAACTTCCTTGGAGTCGACTCGGCTCTCAGTTTCCGAAAGTTGGTCTTCTGCCTTTTGACGTGAAGCTTGTCTTGGAGTCGACTCGAGCTGTCTGGGAGTCGACTCGAATCTCAGAGGCAGTAACATGGTCTTCTGTCTGTCGATGGTCGCACAGTCTCGGAGTCGACTCGCGTACTGCGGGAGTCGACTCGAATCTCAGAGTCCATAAAACGCTCTCTGACTTTTTCTTTGTGTACCGCTGGGAGTCGACTCGCGTTCCACTGGAGTCGACTCGAATCTCAGAGTCCATAAAACGCTCTCTGACTTTTTCTGTGTGTACCGCTGGGAGTCGACTCGCGTTCCACTGGAGTCGACTCGAATCTCAGACCTGAAAAACTGCTCTTCTGTCCTTCTGTCTGTTTTCAGTCGGAGTCGACTCGTACTGATCAGGAGTCGACTCGAGCTCGTGC
The DNA here is from genome assembly GCF_051530095.1 of Phoenix dactylifera. Lineage (NCBI taxonomy): Eukaryota > Viridiplantae > Streptophyta > Magnoliopsida > Arecales > Arecaceae > Phoenix > Phoenix dactylifera. The sequence continues at coordinate 72,143,309 of NC_143190.1, read as the reverse complement.
CAGTGACCTTGATACGCTTGGAGTCGACTCGTGAAACTCGGGAGTCGACTCGTATCTCAGACATTGGTTCATGCAGACTTCTTAACTTATCCAAAATGCTATGAACCAAGTCTAGAGACACTTGGACAGGATTTTCACTGAAACACTCAATTGAATTCATTAGTAATCACAAGATATACTCCAATGCTTTGAGCTCATCAAAATCAAACGGGGTTTTAATCGATCACTCCACATAAGGCCAAAACATGGCTAAACTCTTTGCAACCTAGATCAATAAGAAATTGGCAAGATATGCAGAGAGAATTTTTAAAGAAGTTCTTCCCCACACAAAGGACCAACTTTTTGAAAAGACATATCAGCAACTTCCAACAAAAAGATAATGAAACATTTTATGAATGTTGGGAAAGATTTTGTTGACCCTCCAATGGATTTTGATGAATACAAAACACTAAAGCATAATTCCCTTTATCTTAACAAGTTATTTGAGGATTTTAGTTGGTTAATTAAGAATATTGTTAAGAAATGTCTAGGCAAGTTCCCATGATTTTTAAGAACTTATTGAAGAATTTTTGATATGAAAGAAAAAGTTCAGGGACAGCCGAGACGTCTCCGGGTTGTCTCCGAGACGTCTCTGGCACAAACAGGAAGAACTGGCACGTCTGGAGACGTTCCCGTAAAGCGCGGAGACGTCCCCGGAGCGCGGAGACGTCCCCTGAAAAAGCGGAGTCAACTCTCTCAGAGAATTCCGGAAGACTTATTTTTCGGAGATATAACGGCGGAGACGTCCCCGTAAAGCGCGGAGACGTCCCCGGAGCGCGGAGTCGTCCCCGAAGAAGCGGAGTCGTCCCCATGCAAAAAGCGCAAACAAGCGGAGACGTCCCCGTAAAGCGCGGAGACGTCCCCGGAGCGCCTGGGACGCGACTAACAACTTTTTCAGGTTTGATTTGAATTTCAAACGTCTCTTTTTTGTGTCTAACGGCTATATTTGCTTTTTGGGCTATAAAAGGGACCTCTTAAGTGCTTCTCAACATCTTCTTACCAACCCAATACAAGATCATTCAAGAGAGAAGAGAGAAAAAAAGGTTCAAGGGAGTTAGTGCATTCAAGTGAAGAAATCAAGCGCCTTCAAGTTTTCCAACAGATTTCGTGCTCAACTACTCTCTCCCGTTTGGCATTCAAAGCTCACATTCAAGCCAACACGATCCACATCGGAAGAACCATCATCTCCCACGCTTCCAACGGCTAAAAGGGTTCTTGCGAGTTCTATTGTTTATATTGTTATATTTGCTTGTTTAAGAAGCTTTGATTTATTTTAAACCTTTATTCTAATATCTTGTAACTTGATTCAATCAAGGGATTGAATCAAGGGGTTAAGGTTTGTTGGTGAGCCAAAGGAAAAAACCAACGTTGTAAGGTTGTGGTTGGTGAGCCTTTGGGAAAACCAACCGGGTTGGATTGTGAGCCCGTGAAAACAATCGGTTGGTTCGAGTCGGTGAGCCTGTGAAAACCGACCGAGTTCGTTGTGATCTCGTAAAACAACAAGTTGGGTTGTGAGCTTGTAAAACAACCGGCTGTAATTGGTAGGATTATAGTGAAATTTCCAAGAGGTCTTGGGAAGTGGATGTAGGTGCTGGGGTGCACCGAACCACTATATGTCCTGTGTGTTTGTAATGCCTCTAGTTATTGTCTAACTAACACACTTACTTACTTAGATAAATTGCTTGCTTAATTCTTATCCGCACATCCTTTAGTTGCAAGCATATTTAATCAAGTCGAAGTCTATACATCAAACCCTTGCTAAGTTTAACTTTCACTATGCATCTATACAATTTAGCATAGTTAATCAAAAAGTTTTAGAAGTAGCATAAAAGTTTTGAAAGACCCAATTCACCCCCCCCCTCTTGGCTTGTATCTACTGGGCAACAAGTGGTATCAGAGCAGGTGCTCAAATATTATTTGTAGTCTTAACCGACTAGAGCCAAAGATCATGACAACTCAAATAGATAGTTTTCTAGGAGAAGGACAATCAATTGATACACCTCCACTATTTAATGGCATAAACTATACACATTGGAAAATACGCATGCGCATCTTTATTCAATCACAAAACTATTATTTATGGAAAATCATAATAAATGATCTTCACACACTCTCTCAAACGTTTAATGAAAAGGACTTAGCACAATTGAATGCTGATGCAATGAACCTATTATATTGTGCATTAGATAGGAATGAGTTTAATTGCATATCTTCTTGCATGACTGCTAAAGAAATATGGAATATGCTTGAAGACAAATATGAATGCACTAACAAATCTGAAACATCATGTGTAGAAGGAGAGCAGTATCATATTGAAAATCCATGCTTGGTGGCACAAGAGGTACATGCTGAAACTGAAAGCAATTTTACATTCGATGAACTCCATGATGCCTTTTCTGATTTGTATTTAGAATATAAGAAACTTATCTGTAAGAACAAGAACTTGAAGAATGAAAATCAAATTCTAATAAATGAAAAACTGAAACTAACTAGTAAAATTGAAATCTTAGTTAAAGAAAATCAAGAACTAAATCAAAGGGATCAACTTCTCACTGAAAGTCAAGATAAACTTAAGAAAAACAATGAATTACTTTCAGAAGATAACAGAAGATTAACTAAAGAAGTTGACAAATTAAAACCTATTGTTGAACGATTTACCTTCAGCTCTGAAAAATTGAACCTAATGATAAATAATCAAAGAGCTGAATTTGATAAAGTTGGATTAGGATATCAACCTTGGTACACCCAAAAATCTTTTAAGAATATGTTGGTTAAAACAGTCTTTAATTATTCTAAAACAGATTCTTATAATACTGATAAACAAAAGCTAAGTAAAATCTCTTCTATTGTTCCTAAATCTATACATTACAAATTTGATGAACCTAAAAGGCAAAAACAGAAAACTGAAGGTTTATCTACTACTTATGTTAGATCTATGTTTGTTAAATTCAACAAGAGGATACAGAAATACATCCCTTGTAATCCTAAAATCTTTAAATTTATGGACAAAATAGCTATTAAGAAAATATGGGTTCCAAAAGGAACAATTATAGCTAACCTACAAGGACCCAAAAGAGCTTGGGTTCCTAAGTTGAAAATATGATTATTTTTCAGCAAGCATGTCTAGCTATCCAAGGTTCTAATGAAAGATGTTATCTAAACAATGGGTGCTCTAGACATGTGTTAAAGGATTGAATTTAAAATGTAATTAAGAAGAATGAGTTAAATGAAAGAAATAATGATATAAGTTATTATTGCATCCTCTCATATTGAAATTACTTTAGTATTCGATTAAAATATGAATTGCATGTATTGATCAATTTTGTGATATAGAAAATACTTTTGAAAATATAATCAAATCTCTTCATTTTATAGTATACTTTACTCACTATTGGATAAGTTGCTAAATGATTAATCAATTTATTAAGAATAACTCTATGAATTCTCTATATGCTTGATTGAGAGTTATTATCCATGGCATTATTGTTTATTGATCATAGATATGATAATGTGTACTTGGTATGCTTTTGAATATATGCACTATGAATACCAAAAAACCATCCTTGGCATATAAAATCAACTCATGCTAGTATGTACTTAATCTCAAAAGACCTTGCCATTGGCTTACTTAGATTATCTTCTGAAAGGTCAAAGTTTGCTATGCATGTTAACTAAGGAAACAAACAAGAATCAATTTCTAAATCTAAAGATGTTGTTTCCAACACTAAGTTTTCAAAAGTTTACATTAGCCTTGTTCTTGGCACTCAAATTAAAATATTTTCTGCATTGGCACAAACTCACAAAAAGCGATCAAATGATAAAGGTTTGCAAACTATGAAAGTAAAATCATGGCATAGTTTTGAAAACCAATTTTATGTTAAGTTGTGCACAGAAAATAATATTGAATACAATTGTGTTTGCACCAAGAACACCTTAAGTAAAATAGGGTTAATAGAATTCTTGAAGAAATGAAAAAGACAATTGTGTATGATAGTCATCCTTAAAAGCTATCATCACTGTTTGTCATACATATGATTTCTATTAGATCTATTTTTGATGAAAACTCCTTTTGATCTTCAGAAAAATTGGAAATGAACCATTGCATATCTTTCATATTTTTCAGTCATACACGTAATGCTTGATATGATCTTATGAAAATAATGCCAAATCTGATAAAGATACTTCTATCCTTGGATATCATTCATCAAGCAATGCATATAGAACATTCATGAAAAATTCTAGTTGTAGAAGTATCAATTCATTTTATTCTTTATGAGACTAATGATTTATTATCAAAATACTAAAATCAAATTATACGGTTAATCTTTTACATATGCACTTAATGAAGAAAAATTGATGACTACTAAAAGACTAAATCAAGAAAAGAGGAAATAGATCTTGATAAAGATTCTTGCATGATTAGTAGTAAAGATCATCATTATCATGTGCTTGCTTCATGAGCTTTATATTCTGTCAAATGAATGTGTAGAATTCACTCCTATGTGGTTATTTCATTAAAAAGTAGATCTATGTTAAATAACCACCATATTTAAAAATTACACATTACATATATGATAAAGCAATATGTGATTTAAAACAAGCATCAAAAGCTTGATATATAAAAGCTTAGGTAACCTTGTTGATAGAAAGTAATAGTGATAAATCTATGCATCAAAAAGAAGAATCTATGATATCTTGCTTGCTCATAGCACACATTGATGGCATCATTTTTGTTCTACCAATGAAAATTTATATGAATAGTTATATTGCAAGGTGAGTTTGAAATATGATGAATGAATTAACATCTTCTCTCAAACTCCAAATTAAGACAAACAGGAAAGGGGATCTTCATTGACCAACGTTAGTCCACAAGAAAACTCTTATAGAAGATTGGCGTGAAGAAGGTATATCTATAACCCCATCTTGTAGAAATTATAAAGGATGAGCAAAGTAGATCTATTGTTTAAAGCTGTATTGAAGCATGATAGAATAATTATTTTATCATACAGCTAGTAGACCAGATTGTATGCTCATTATGTGACCTTGTGCAAGACTTCAATCTAACTTTAATTAATCATATTTTATTGATAACAAATACGTCATAATCTGAATTTTGATAGAAACAAACATTTAAGATAAGTTGATTAAAACTTAGTTAACACATCTTATTGATAATTATCTTAAGCAAATAGAATCTAAACTAAATTGATTTGACCTTGATAAATCTGTCTATTGCCTCACATGCTTGTCCTTGAACTATCTTGGTTAATGAATCTATCTCTTTAGTTCAAGTGATATGTGCTTGCTTATATTTAGGAAATCTCTTGAGTAAAGTGACTCAACATGCAACTATTGTCATATCTCATATTGAGTCATCTAATTAAAAAATATATATATATGTTGGATGAATGCTTTGTATCTTAAAGAAACTAATGACCTTCCTTCAAGAAAGAAAAATGAGAAATTTCAACTTGAAGGATATCTTCATGTAAGATACACTAAACATTCACATGCAAACAAGAGAGAGGATCTTCTTCAGCCAAAAGTTCACACATAAGAAATCTAGTTTGGCTTGAAGAACATATAATGAATAGGTAATTTTAGATACCTTTCTCACAAATTAATTGAGCAAAGTCAATAACTTAAATCCTATTATGGCATGATTAAATTCTTTAATTATTAATTTTTGATATCATGTCTATATGTGTATTGACTGACTTATACTTTTAGAAATTGTTTCATGGTTTGCCCAAACTAAAATATATCTTTGCCTATGTCATAACCATGAAATACACAAGTATATGCTTAAAATTTTGATGTAAAATAACTTGTGAGAAGTTATGAATCCTTGAGCACAATGAAAATGTTGTTTGCATAATATACATCTATATGATACATAAGATTATCTCTTTATTCTACTCTTTCATGTAAATTACTTGAGAATGACAAAAAGAGAGAGAGATAAAGAAAAGAAAATGGACATTGTTCAAGAGATGAAAAATCTGAGCAAAGGCAAGTACTTCAATCTTAAGGAAAAGCAAAACAAGCATAATATATTCGGCACATTTGGAAGGGATAAAATCTATAATTAATTACACTCAAACAGGGAGAGTTTGGAGTGAACACTTTAACCTTTCTATATTGCTCATCATAGGGATGGTGCCAATGGGAGGCTAGTGGTAGTACCCGGCACTATTTGACCCAACTATTCGGTGTAGGGCATATTAGGGACGGCACAAGAGGGAGGCTAGTGGTAGTACCTCGTGCCCCTTCCCAACTCCACCGGATAGGGAGCAAATAGAGTATAGAGCATAAGAAAGTAAAAATGAAAGACAAAGTTAATAAAAGTATATAAGAAGAATCAAGTCAATTTTTTAAACACTTGAAAACATACTTTAAGGATGAAATCAGTGCAAGATTATATATAAATAGGGGGAGTTTATTTGAAAAGGAATAGATTTTGATTCTTGACATGCTTGTTCTTAGTATTTTAATGCATGACTCAACACATGATATATTTTGCATATGGTATGATGTCTTGATTTATGGGTTCTCAATATTTTGTAATGCTCCATGCTTGGACAACTTGATTGAATGTTTGGAATATTACATAAAATTTTTGTTCGGCATTATTGAAAAGAAATTTTCAGATTGGTTGTTAACAATCATCATTAAAACCTGAAAGTTGAATAAAGGAGAAGAGAAGGATATCTCTATTTAGGGAAAATAAATTGATTTTGTTCTATCCTTCAACTTGCCTAAATTTGGTATATAATGTTCAAATTTATACCAAAACTCAACATTTAATACAAAGATTCTGAATATGCTCTTATATTTTTGAAATATGTATTTTCAATCGTAATGATTTAAGATGAGCTATAATGCGGAAGATACATATCTCAAATTATGATTTTGAAAGCCTCAATTGAAAATCCTATGTAATTCAGAATCTGATTTTGTATACAAGCTTAAACTCAATATGATTTCTAAATAAAATCTTAATGTAAGAAAAACAGAATTAATTCTGATGCCTTTGGTTGATTGCTCCGATACGCATCCGAAACATATCATTTCTTATCTTCAAAGTGTACTAATATTGGTCCAAATGATGTGTCTTTCGATGATCTTGATTGCAAACAAAAATTTCTAAATATATGATTTTATTTTAATATTAAAAAGATTTATTGTGTTTCATGTATACATTGCAAAAAAAAAAAACTATGATTAAGAAATTGAGTTCTATAAATATATATACCTCAATGATCATCTATATGTTTTTCTCCCCTACATTATTAAAGACTTCCATCAATAGAGTGAATGATCTTAAAACTAGAAATATTTCAGTTCACTCAAATGACTCTAAAAGAAAGAAAATGTAAATGCTTTTGAAAGAAATTGAGCTTCAATTGAATCATTTTCTGATTAATACTTTTATACATTTTCTCTAAGATTAGGAGAAAGCATAACTTGTTCTTAAAGGATTAGAAAGAGTGATTACTATAAATTCTGAATAATTCTAGATCACTCTACATTCTTGATATTACAGAATTTCAGTGTTATTCACGTTTATCACTAAAATCTGAAATTCAACAATTAAAATGATTAAAGAAGAATGCATCTTTTGAGGGGAAGCTTTAGATATTCAGTATCCTATCCCAAAGACACTTTATTTTGATGCATACTTAGAATTTTATGGATTGATTTTGATGAACCTCCTTATATTGCAATACATGCTTTAATTATAAGTTTATACCTTAAGATGAGTTCTATAAAGGTTGTCTTATCTCAAACCTTGAGTCTTATGAAAATAAGCTGAAACTTATAGAAAACATATTTTTGAGATTGACAATTTTATTGAACATTATCTACAAATTCTAAACTCTTAAAATGGAATGATCAATTAAGGGGGAGAAAGAAAATTTCAGAAGGAAAGATCTTATGGAACTTAATCGCATAAATCTATAACTAAAGGAGAGGGAAAGAATACTAAATGAAAAGTGATCCTAATACTCTCCAATATATATCATCTGAAATTTAAATCTGAAAATCTTTATGATACACCTTGAGGCGTGTTATTTGGTTAGTATATCTCATGCATCACTCTTGAACCAAATTGCAAATTTTAAGAGACTCTAATTTAATGAAAAAGGGGGAGAATAATGTGTTAAATTTTCTTGAGTATCTCTTAGAAAATCTATTTTTGAACTTCACTAATGAGTCCTAATTGGCTTGCTCTTTAGAACTTCAATTTTGTGCCAATTCATTATTTTATGTATCAAATTGTGCTTATTCTCTAAAGAAATAAAAGAAAGTCTTTAAAAGAGCTCTAAGATGTATCAAAAATTGCATGAATTCATATTTTGGTATTTGTGCCCCAATGCTCTTATTATCATAAAAGAACTTTGAAGTCATTAAGAATTAATGATCCAACAGGATGATATGTCTTTCAAATATATAAGTTTTGATCTTTTACTCTGAAAATCAATTGAATTGCTCTCCTATTGATAAAATACTTAATAGATTGGGCAAAAGGTCTTAAATGAACAAGCTTTCCCACTTATTATTGAAGAGAGGTCAGATTTCCATTCGTGCTTTCCTTGAATATCATTTGTGGTACTTCTTGAATTAACCTAAGGAAGATTCCACCTACACTTGATTAGAAAACTATCTGTGGTATCAAATTAGAAAATTTCTTGAAATCACATTCGATGTGTTCTGCTCTGGAATTATCTTAATTGGCTCTGATCTATGCTCATTAATCTTTTTCTAACATTATTGCCTTGAGTTATATGATTCATATTCTTGCAATAACTTGACATGCAAATCAGAGTACAATAAGAAAAAGAAATATCTGAGTATTCTTATCTTTGTGCTTAATGTTCCACTATCTTTTTGATGTTGTCAAAAAGGGGGAGAAATATCTAAGTATATGCTCATAATGCTTTGTATTTTATATTGAATACCAACTCAGCTTAAACTGAAATAGGTTGATTGTGTTAAGCTGATTAAATCTAAAGCATTATCATGAAGTATGTTTTAAATATTTATGTTTTCTACTTCATGCAACTTAGCTATGCATTAGTCCTAGAACACAATATATTTTATATTGCACATACTCCAAGTTTTGTCATCATCAAAAAGGGGGAGATTGTTGACCCTCTAATGGATTTTGATGAATACAAAACACTAGAGCATAATTCCCTTTATCTTAACAAGTTATTTGAGGATTTTAGTTGGTTAATTAAGAATATTGTTAAGAAATGTCTAGGCAAGTTCCCATGATTTTTAAGAACTTATTGAAGAATTTTTGAGATGAAAGAAAAAGTTCAGGGACAGCCGAGACGTCTTTGGGTTGTCTCCGAGACGTCTCTGGCACAAACAGGAAGAACTGGCACGTCTGGAGACGTCCCCGTAAAGCGCGGAGACGTCCCCTGAAAAAGCGGAGTCGACTCTCTCAGAGAATTCCAGAAGACTTGTTTTTCGGAGATATAACGGCGGAGACGTCCCCGTAAAGCGCAGAGACGTCCCCGGAGCGCGGAGTCGTCCCCGAAGAAGCGGAGTCGTCCCCATGCAAAAAGCGCAAACAAGCGGAGATGTCCCCGTAAAGCGCGGAGACGTCCCCGGAGCGCTTGGGACGCGACTAACAACTTTTTCAGGTTTGATTTGAATTTCAAACGTCTCTTTTTTGTGTCTAACGGCTATATTTGCTTTTTGGGCTATAAAAGGGACCTCTTAAGTGCTTCTCAACATCTTCTTACCAACCCAATACAAGATCATTCAAGAGAGAAGAGAGAAAAAGAGGTTCAAGGGAGTTAGTGCATTCAAGTGAAAAAATCAAGCGCCTTCAAGTTTTCCAACAGATTTCGTGCTCAACTACTCTCTCCCGTTTGGCATTCAAAGCTCACATTCAAGCCAACGCGATCCACATCGGAAGAACCATCATCTCCCACGCTTCCAACGGCTAAAAGGGTTCTTGCGAGTTCTATTGTTTATATTGTTATATTTGCTTGTTTAAGAAGCTTTGATTTGTTTTAAACCTTTATTCTAATATCTTGTAACTTGATTCAATCAAGGGATTGAATCAAGGGGTTAAGGTTTGTTGGTGAGCCAAAGGGAAAAACCAACGTTGTAAGGTTGTGGTTGGTGAGCCTTTGGGAAAACCAACCGGGTTGGATTGTGAGCCCGTGAAAACAATCGGTTGGTTCGAGTCGGTGAGCCTGTGAAAACCGACCGAGTTCGTTGTGATCTCGTAAAACAACAAGTTGGGTTGTGAGCTTGTAAAACAACCGGCTGTAATCGGTAGGATTATAGTGAAATTCCCAAGAGGTCTTGGGGAGTGGATGTAGGTGCTGGGGTGCACCGAACCACTATATGTCCTGTGTGTTTGTAATGCCTCTAGTTATTGTCTAACTAACACACTTACTTACTTAGATAAATTGCTTGCTTAATTCTTATCCGCACATCCTTTAGTTGCAAGCATATTTAATCAAGTCGAAGTCTATACATCAAACCCTTGCTAAGTTTAACTTTCACTGTGCATCTATACAATTTAGCATAGTTAATCAAAAAGTTTTAGAAGTAGCATAAAAGTTTTGAAAGACCCAATTCACCCCCCCTCTTGGCTTGTATCTACTGGGCAACAGATTTAAAGACCTTCTTCTCTCATGCCCTCATCACGGGTTCGAAACTTGGAGAACCATTAGCTTCTTTTATGAAGGTTTATCTCCACAGTTGAAACAGTTTGTAGAGACCATGTGCAATGGTAGATTTTTAGAAAAACACCCTGATGAAGCATGGGAATATTTGGATTCCCTTGCGGAGACTGCCCAACTTTGGGATAACGGGGATAGAAACAACAAGTCTTTGCCTAAGCCTACTAGCTCTGTACAGGGAGGCCTTTACAACCTCAGAACTGAGGATGATCTTCATGCTAAAATGGCAGCCCTCACTAGGAAGGTAGAAGAAATTGAGCTTAGGAAGGTTGAGCCTGTCAAGACTATAGAGCTTAGAAACGAGTGTTGTGGTATCTGCGATATGTCGTGTCATACTACTACAGATTGTCCCACCATACCGGCATTCAAAGAAGTCTTGCACGATCAAGCAAACTTTATGAACTCCTACCAAAAGCCTTATAACGATCCATACTCGAATACCTATAACCCTGGTTGGAAGAATCATCCAAACTTTAGGTGGAGAAACGATCATCCTCAACAGTCACACCATTCAGCTCCTCCACCTGCACATCCTCCTTATGCACCATCACCTTCTCAAAAGCCAAATATCGAGGATACATTGCAATCCATACAAACTTTTCTACAAGGTCAAGCTAATATCAATGCTCAAAATACTCAAAATTTTGAAGACATAAGGAACCAATTGTCAATGTTGACTACCGTCCTAAGTACCCAAGAGAAGGGTAAGCTTCTAGCTCAACCCCAACCTAACCCACAAGTGCACGGTAGTAATAATACGGCTCCTTCTAGTTCACATACAGAGCATGCAAAGAGCATCATGACTTTGCGTAATGGAAAAGTCATTGATCAAACTATCCAATTGAGACCGCAAGTCACTTCTAATTCTGATGCTCCCAAAGTCGATGAAAGGGACAAAGAAGAAGTTGAGGTCCCAACTTCTACTAAGAAAGTTGAATGTCCTTTTCCTCCACCTTTTCCACAATGGTTAAAGCCGTTGCAAAAGCTCGAACCTAACTCTGAAATTCTTGAGCTTTTTAAATAAGTAAAAATCAATATACCTCTTCTTGATGCAATCAAACAAGTACCCTCATATGCCAAATTTTTGAAGGACTTGTGTACTGTTAAGCGCCGATTAAATGTTAAGAAGAAGGCATTTTTAACTGAAAATGTGAGTGCTATTTTGCAGCACAACATTCTCTCTAAATATAAAGATCCAGGTTGCCCAACCATCTCATGCATCATAGGCAACTTTAGGATAGAGCGAGCATTGTTAGATTTAGGGGCGAGTGTGAATTTGTTGCCATATTCTGTATATGAGCAACTTGGTTTAGGTGAGTTGAAGCCAACCTCCGTCACTTTGCAATTAGCTGATAGGTTAGTTAAAATTCCAAGGGGGATTATCGAGGATGTATTAGTCCAAGTAGACAAGTTCTACTTTCCTGTCGATTTTATCGTATTGGACACACATCCGGCTTCGAACTCACAGTCTCAGATTCCGGTCATTTTAGGACGTCCATTCCTTGCGACTTCTAATGCATTAATTAATTGTAGGAATGGCGTCATGAAGCTTTCTTTCGGTAATATGACCTTAGAACTGAACATTTTTAATGTGTGTAAACAACCCAATGATCCCGAAGAGAGTAAGGAGGTTGATTGGGTTGAAACCATCGCAGAAGATTATTTGTTAGCTAAAGCAATTAACGACCCATTCAATGATAGCTTAATTGATTGGTGTCCTAATGGAACCAATGGTAATAATTTGTCAGTCACACCTATTGTGGATAATCTAGATATCAAGATGGTCAATGGGTGGAGACCAAAAGAAGGAGAATTTGTGAGATTGTCGCCTCGAGAGGTGAAAATAGTACCATCCCATGAGCAAGCACCCAAGCTCGAATTGAAACCCTTACCAAAGGAACTTAAGTATGCTTTTCTTGGACCCGAAGATACTTTTCCTGTAATCATCTCGTCTGGACTTGATCATACCCAAGAAACAAAATTACTTGGTGTTCTAAAGAATCATAAAGGAGCCTTAGGGTGGTCTATTGCCGATTTGAAGGGAATTAGCCCCTTAATTTGCACGCACCGGATATATTTGGAGGACAATGCCAAAACCACAAGGCAAATGCAACGAAGGTTGAATCCTACGATGAGAGATGTGGTTAAGGCAGAAGTCCTCAAGTTGCTTGACGTGGGTATTATTTACCCAATTTCTGACAGCAAGTGGGTAAGCCCTACTCAAGTCGTTCCTAAGAAATCGGGTTTGACGGTAGTAGAAAATGAACAAGGTGAACTAGTTCCAACTCGTGTCCCGATGAGTTGGCGCATGTGTGTTGACTACCGAAAGCTGAATTTGGTCACACGAAAGGATCACTTTCCTCTACCCTTCCTAGACCAAGTATTGGAGAGAGTTGCAGGGCATGCTTTCTATTATTTTCTTGATGGCTATTCGGGATATTATCAAATTAAAATTTCACCAGAAGATCAAGAGAAGACTACCTTCACTTGTCCTTTTGGCACATTTGCTTTCCGACGAATGCCATTTGGGTTGTGTAATGCACCCGCAACATTTCAAAGATGCATGCTCAGCATTTTTGAAGACATGAACGAAAAATTTTTGGAAGTGTTCATGGATGACTTCTCCGTTTTTGGTGACTCATTTGATGATTGGTTGTCACATTTACAAGCAGTCTTAGCTCGATGTATAGAAAAGAATTTGATACTGAATTGGGAGAAATGCCACTTCATGGTGCCAAAAGGAATTGTCTTAGGACATATTGTTTCATCGAAGGGTATGGAAGTAGATAGAGCTAAGACTGATTTAATTGCTAAGCTACCTGCACCCAAGACAGTTAGAGATGTTAGATCATTTTTGGGTCATGCCGGATTCTATAGGAGGTTCATCAAGGACTTTAGTGTCATAGCTCGACCATTATGTAACCTCCTATCCCTTGATACACCGTTCAATTGGACTGAAACCTGTCAGGAGGCATTCGAGAAGTTAAAGTCTATGCTTAGCACTGCACCCATCGTTCGACCACCCGATTGGTCATTACCTTTTGAGATTATGTGCGACGCTAGCGACTATGCAATAGGAGCTGTCTTAGGACAACGCAAGGATAATAAGCCATATGTCATTTACTATGCAAGCAAAACCTTAAACGATGCTCAAATGAATTACACCACCACCGAGAAGGAATTGCTTGCAGTAGTATTTGCCTTAGATAAATTTCACTCTTATATCCTTGGTGCTCCTATTGTTATCTTCACAGACCATACAGCGCTAAAATATTTGTTGGATAAGAAAGAGGCCAAACCACGCTTAATACGATGGATACTTCTACTCCAAGAATTTGACATCACTATTAAAGATAAAAAAGGAGTAGAGAATGTGGTTGCTGACCATTTATCACGATTAGTTTTTCATAATTCAGTGCCACAATTTTCCATCAAGGACTCATTCCCTGAAGAGCAGTTGTTTGCACTTTCTAGTATGCCATGGTATGCAGATATTGTAAATTTTCTTGTTACAAACCGGATGCCAGAACATTGGGGGTCGACAGATAGAAAAATTTTCTTGCGCGAAGTAAAGAATTATTACTATGACGAACCCTATTTATTTAAATATTGCAACGATCAAATCTTTAGACGATGCATACCGGATCATGATATACAAAGCGTACTTTCTTTCTGCCACACTGATGCTTGCGGTGGACACTTTGCCTCTAAGAAAACTGTTGCAAAGGTCTTGCAATGTGGTTTCTATTGGCCTACTATGTTCAAAGATGCCCACGAGTTCTGCAGGACATGTGATCCATGTCAACGTATTGGAAGTCTAACTCGTAGGCAAATGATGCCTCTTCAACCCATTACTATTATCGAAATTTTTGATTGTTGGGGCCTCGATTTTATGGGGCCATTCCCACCATCTTTTGGATATGAGTACATTTTAGTCGGTGTCGAGTATGTTTCCAAATGGATAGAAGCTGTCGCTTGTAGGACCAATGATCACAAACCTGTCCTGAAGTTTTTAAAAGAAAATATTTTTTCACGATTTGGAATGCCTAAGGTTATAATCAGTGATGGTGGAAAACACTTTTGTAATAAGCCTTTTGAGACATTATTAAAAAAGTATGGTGTCACCCACAGAGTTGCTACCCCATATCACCCGCAAACTAGTGGCCAAGTAGAATTAGCCAATAGGGAAATCAAGCGTATTTTAGAAAAAACGGTAAATCCATCTCGAAAAGATTGGTCCTTAAAACTATCAGATGCATTATGGGCCTATCGGACTGCATACAAAACCATTCTTGGCATGTCTCCCTACCGGCTAGTCTACGGAAAAGCGTGTCATCTACCTGTAGAAATAGAACATAAATCATATTGGGCAATAAGAAAATTGAATTTTGATTTACAAGATGCCGGTCTAGCTAGAAAATTGCAATTAAACGAGCTTAATGAGATTCGCAGAGATGCTTATGACAATGCTAAAATTTGCAAAAAATGAATGAAGATCTTACATGATAAATTAATTTTGAAAAAATCTTTTGAACCTTTACAAAAAGTTCTTTTATATGATTCCCGCTTACATCTGTTTTCTGGTAAGTTGCGATCAAGATGGACAGGTCCCTACATCATAAAAACTATTTTTCCACATGGGGCGGTAGAGATTGAGAATCCACGGGATGGTAGAATTTTTAAGGTAAATGGACACAGGTTAAAACCTTTTCTTGAGAATTTTTCAGATGAAGAGGATTCCTTTTCCTTGGGGGAGCCTTCTTATGATTGAACATGAAGGCAAAGGTATGTGTATATTAGTCAGAATTATTTTTCTAGTTTTGTAGGTCTTATTTTCTGGATATCAGCAGCTCAAGGTATTCCTCTTCTCTCCAATATATTTTCTCTACTGTCTCTCGTATATAGTTTTCTTGTATCTATTACATTGAGGACAATGCAATGTTTAAGTTGGGGGGAGGGAAATATTTTGATTAAAAAAAAATAAAAAAAAAATAAAAAACATGTTTTTGCATTTGATTTATTGCAAATGCACAGGCATTGAGTTTGTGCAACTATTAAAGCAAGGAACACATGCATACTATGACTGATCAGAGATCTATTATTAGATCCCCGCACATGTACTTAATGATTATAGGAAGGCCTCAGGAGTTCACGTTTGTTTAATGCATTTTTATTAAGCCATATCTGTAAAAGAAGTACGAGTATCCTTGTCCATACTATAAGGTTCATGATTTGGTTTTCACATAAAGATAGAAGTTGAATACCCTGGCTAGATCACCTAAGTGCCTTATGTTCCGACCTTGGTTGACCTATAGTCACGATGCAGTCACGTTATATGGTTCAGTTTACCTACTCTCTTTTTTGATTAAAAAAAAAAAAAAGATGACAAGTCTGACCTCGTGGCGTAGTCTGGTTCGAGTAATTAAGTCCGAGGGGTGTTTCACCTAATGCCTTGAGCCAACTGGATCAGGAGTCATTGGCCGAAAACTCGCTACATGTACCTTACTAGAGCCTAAGGGGGTTGGACTATTGTAATCATCATATTTGTTTAAAAATAAAAATAAGCATCAATAAGATTGGTTGGACTGAACCCAGTGACATGTGGTAATGGCTGGTTTGACTCCATTAATTTGGAACTCTGTGTACTTTGGATATTTAGCTAGGCTTGATAGCTCCTTCTTTATATGCGAACCCTTTTTGACAAATTTAGACAACATGAGATATTCTGAAAATTTGATGGATCAGGGTCTAATAAATTGTAGTAAACACTTGTGAACTTGAGTAGTGCACCTAAAATTCAAGCGGTACCATGCTGTGGTGGAGGTATTAGTGCTCTAAGAAAGTCATCTGTTTATGCATACTACACTTCAGTATTACCCTTGCTTTGATAGTTGCCACGCTTGAGAAAAATATATATCATGTGTGCATTGACTTAAATTTCATTATATATCATTTTATGAATGATGTTTGTGGGTAACATCACTGCAAACCCTCACGAGACAACACTCGTCCACTAGGGTAACCTAGGGGTTTAACGGCTTGTTGCACGTGCTAAGTGCAATCGTGATATCCTACGAAAATGGGTACATATCTTAGTTTTATGTCTTTAACTTTAATAAAAAGTCAAATGATTGACCAACACTTTTTGTACTCTCATATTATTATTTGCTCGTTAATTGTTAGAGACTAGCAATAAGCTAGTTGGGGGGTGTGATGAGAGCACAAAAGTGCGAGCTACACACAGCTTAAATTAATATTATTTCCAACAAATAATGATAAAAGAGCTGCATTAATTTCATATTTTTTTTATTTGGCACAAATCAGAGATAAAATGCACATTTGGTATAATTGGGTTCAGAAAGATGCATAGCCCCAAATCATACGCACCCAATCTCACTATGGCTTGGTCAAACCTATCATTCATCAAGCTCACAACCACGAGTAGCAGCCAAGCCTAATCACACTGGAGCAACACTTGGTGACCATTCAAAGGGAACGAACAATGAAACATCTAAGGCAAGACTTTCCCAGAACTACATCAACCCATGGCCTAGGGAACGATCACAACCATCCACCCTTTTGGCAAGCGATCAACTCTCCCATCCTTGCAGCCCGTGAAAATTCCCAGCCGCCGTCCGGAGGAGATCGCGATCCATCCACGCCATCCGATCCTCCATCCAACTCTTCACCGTCCGAGCACAATCCCAGCGTCCGAGCAACCCGCGCCCAGCCGCGATCACCGCCCGGCCGTCTGCCACCGCCCAGCTTCTTTCCGGCCGTCCGCTCCTCTCGCACAACCAGATCTGCAACGCGTCCCAGCATCCCGTCTCCACCGTGTCACGCATCTCCCGCATCCAAACTTTCGGATTCCCAGCATCCGCACGACGTCTGCGTCCGCGATCACCTCCGGCATCCGCACGTCGTCTGCGTTCTCCTCCACAGTGGTCCACGATCATCTCCCGGACCTCCCAGCAGCCGCGATCAGCTCCAGCGCCCGAGCCCGTGATCCCAGCTCCCGTATCAAATCCCGAGCATGCCAGCCATCCCGCCGATCCCGTGAAGCGTTGCAGCAGCCAAGATCACCGCCCAGCCGTCCGCCTCCTCCATCGCGTCCGTTCTAAGCGCCGGATCCGGCCGAGATCAGCTCCTCCAACGCTTCAGCCTCACGCGCCCAAGATCCAGCCGTTTGCCTCTAAAGCATTGATCTCCAGCACATTCCGAAGATCCTTGGAGGGAGAGATTATAAAAGGGTAAACGCCTGAGAGGGAGGAAAAGAAGCTCGGATTTGAAGAAGAAAACAGAGGAGCCGGGCTGCTGCAGTAGTAAGAAAAAGAGAAAAAAAAAATAGAAAGAAACAGGGGATGCCCTGTTTCTGTTATTAAAAAAAAAAAGTGAGAAAGAGAGAGGAAGATGGAGGGCTGATATCCTAGGTGATGGGTGAAGGGAGATCATTTGGTATACCAAATTCATGATGTAAATTCTAATCTTTTGCTTTATACGATTTATCTTTTGATTATGCCATGATTCTTATATGTTGAAAATTCTTTTATGATTTATGCTTATTGATACATGTCTTCCTCGATTATTTGATTCATCGTTGACGTTATAAGGCACGTTGAATGCTTAACAAAAGAATTCATGTTATCAAGAACATACTCCATAATTAAATTTTCTGCTTATAATTCTTAAAGAAAACAAAAGAATCATAGAATTTATTGCATGAATTTGATATTATCAAAGGAGATTCTGGATCCCTGCACCATCTTAATCTATCCTAACTTCGATTCTCTATTTATTGATTTATTTTCTATTTACAAAACATCATCTTAATCCACAAGTTTATTGTATTAATTAAATCTGAAATTACGCTAATAATCCATATTTCGTTCCCTGAGGAATCGACCTCGGAGTTCCGAGTTATACTGCTTGTGCGATTCTCCTGCACTTGGAAGAACAGTTTTTCAAAAGCACCAACTGGTAAGCTCAAGCTTAATCTGAAAGGGAGATTAGGAGCTATCTAATCTAGGAGAGAATTTCAGAAACTTTTTAACCTGATACATCTCTGTGCAACTAGATTTAAGAAGCTACTAAACCTCACTTAGTTCTAAGACTAATAGGGTCAAATTGTTGTGTGGTGTTGGTTGTGGTCATTTGTGTCTAGCCCTTCTCTTCTTTTAGGATTTCGTTCATTGTAGGAGTCGAATCTAATTAAGTTGTGGAAAATGTATGCATGGTAGAAGGTCATTAAGGGATAAGTTAACCCCATTTGATCCTGAGATTGAAAGAACTTTTTATCACAACCTGCGAACTGTAAACCAACCGTCGATCTCTACAATGGGTGAACATATTAGAATCCTAAATGAATTGTTTGCACCCGCATCCGCTAGTCCCCCTACTTGCATAGTATTACCAATTAATAATGCAGCCCAATTCGAGATTCGGGCTGCAACAATAAACATGTTATCCAAGTTTCATGGGTTCGAGAGTGAACAACCCTACATTCATCTAAACAAATTTTTGACAATCTGTCAAACGTTTAGAAATCAAAATTTAGATGTAGAGGGTATTAAATTAAGGTTATTTTCCATGACTTTAGAGGATCGTGCTGCTGCATGGCTGTATTCCCTAGCTTCAAATTCCATCACATCATGGGAACAACTATCTAGGAAGTTCATGGCTAAGTTCTATCCCATGGTAAAAACTGAAAAAATTAAGGATGCAATCAGAACTTTTAGAGGAAAATCTGAGGAGGAATTTTTCCAACTATGGGAAAGATTCCATGATCTTTTGGTCAAGTGCCCCCACCATGGGCTTGACAAGGCTGATCTAGTACATTTTTTTTACAAAGGACTACCTCCGGCACATAGAAACATGATCGAGTCCATGCACAAAGGTAGGTTCATGGACCAAACCCCAGATCAAGCCTATGAATTTCTTGTTGACTTAGCCGAGAACGCCCAAAATTGGAGTAGCTATGGTGAGGAAGTAAATAGAGATGAGTTCGGATCTAGAAAATCGGATAATTATGAAATGAAAGCAGACCCAGAACTCAAAAATGTCATGTCCAATCTGGTGACTGGCATGAACAACTTAAGCAAAAAGTTTGATACTTTCACTGTTTCCACTAGTTCCAGTTCATATAAAGAGTTAAATCCCATCATGAAAGTGGATCACGAGTCACATAGTTTATGTATCTTGTATAATAGTTCTGAGCATCTAGTGGAGTGTTGTCCTAGTTTACCCAACATTAAGGCTGAACAGGCAAATGCTCTTAACTCATATAGTGCCTTCAAGAAGCCCACTCCCAATTCATTCAGCCCAGTCTACCACCCTGATAATAGGTTCCATCCAAATTTCTCATACAAGCAAAATGAACCTATTCAGCATCAAGGTGGTCCACCAGGTTTTCAGAAGAATTTTCCCAGGATAGGTCCATCACAAATAAACTAATCATTAGCTCCACCTATTCCTACTTATAGTGCCCCTATCCCTCAGCAAACTACATCATTAGAAGCCATGATGGCTAACATGATGAAGCAGCAACAAGACTTCATCCAACAGCAACAACAGACCAACATAGCTCAAACCCAGACTAATCAATTTCATGCGCAAGCGATTGCAAAACTTGAGGTTAGTCTGAGCCAAATAGCTAACTCTCTAGGGGATAGGAAGAGAGGTGAATTGCCAAGTCAGCCAGTACCTAACCCTGGTAGGCAACAGAATCAAGGGCCGAGAGGCCAGTTTCAGATTGATTCTAATGGAAACCCTACCCATGAAGTCCAGGCAATTACCACTTTACGGTCTGGCAAGCAAGTGGACAACAAAGTCCAACTTCCTGTGCAAGAAAAAGAAGAAAAACATGAACCAAACCCCACCCAGAAAAAGGCACAAGAACAGGGAACACAAGGAATAGAGGAGAAACCAATAGAAACTTACACACCTAAGGCTCCCTTCCCTAGTAGACTACAAGACTCAAAGAAAAAATCTCAGTACGATGAAATCATGGAAGTCTTTAAAAATGTTCAAATAAATTTACCCTTCCTAGATGCCATCGGACAGATCCCCTCCTATACAAAATTCTTAAAAGACCTAACCACGGTGAAAAGAAAAATCAGTATTCCTAGGCAAGCTGTGATGGCAGCACAAGCCTCATCTCTTATTCAACAACAGATTGCCCCAAAATACAAGGACCCTGGTTGCCCCACTGTTGAAATTAAAATAGGAGAAACCATCATTCGGAGAGCCCTATTAGACTTAGGAGCAAGTGTGAACCTATTACCCTATTCTGTCTACACCGAACTAGGTTTGGGGGAATTAGAGTCCACAAATATTACCTTGTCATTAGCAGATAGGACTGTGAAGTATCCCAAAGGAATTGTGGAGGATGTGATTGTAAAAGTTAATGAATTCTACCACCCTGTGGATTTTGTAGTCCTTGAAACTGAACCAGTAAAAAATCCAGAAAGTCACATCCCGGTGATCCTAGGTAGACCATTTTTGGCCACTTCAAATGCTGTGATTAGTTGCCGAAATGGAATAATGACTCTAGCCTTTGGGAACATGACTGTCCAGCTCAATGTTTTTCATAGTAGTAGTCAGTCAACTGAGATGGACGATTTGGAAGAAATTCACATGATTGAGAATATAATTAGCAGTTCTTTTGAAGAGTCGAGTTATTCTGACCCATTAGAAAGATGTTTGGCTAATTTTGGTCAAGATTGTGAGTCAAGTCAAGAGGTTAATGCATTGTTAGATTCCATTCCTGTGATGGATACTAGCAGATGGGCCACCAAATTTGAATCATTGCCTATTTCGGAATCTCAGCTAGTGTCATCCAATGTCAAACCTCCACAACTAGAACTCAAAGACCTTCCCGAAAACTTGAAGTATGCATTTCTTGGGGAAAACAAGACCTTACCTGTTATAGTTGCATGGAATCTAACTAAAGAACAGGAAGAGAAGTTGTTAAGTATCCTTCGGAAGAATCAAGAAGCTATCGGTTGGTCTATAGCTGATATTAAGGGGATTAGTCCTTCTGTGGTCCAACATAAAATCCATCTAGAAGAAGATGCAAAAATTTCTAGAGAACCACAAAGGCGACTTAATCCAATCATGAAGGACGTAGTTCGAGCCGAGGTCATCAAGCTTTTAGATGCAGGGATTATATATCCTATTTCTGATAGTCAGTGGGTAAGCCCAGTTCAAGTCGTACCTAAAAAGTCTGGCATCACTGTGGTGAAAAATGATCATAATGAGTTAGTCCCTACTCGAGTCCAAACGGGATGGCGAGTATGCATCGACTATAGGAAGCTTAATGCCATGACTAGGAAAGACCACTTTTCTCTACCCTTCATCGATCAAATGCTAGAACGGCTAGCTGGCCACTCCCATTACTGTTTCCTCGATGGTTATTCTAGATATAACCAAGTCCCTATCACACGTGAGGATCAAGAGAAAACCACATTCACCTGTCCTTATGGCACTTTTGCCTATCGTCGCATGCCTTTTGGGCTATGCAATGCACCAGCTACATTCCAATGGTGTATGATGAGTATTTTCTCCGACATGGTGGAGAAATTTTTAGAAGTTTTCATGGATGATTTTTCTGTATTTGGATCCAATTTTGAGGAATGTCTACACCACTTGACACTTGTTGTAGAACGCTGTAAACAGAAAAACTTAGTTCTTAACTGGGAGAAGTGTCATTTCATGGTAGAATCAGGTATTGTTTTAGGACACATTGTGTCACAAAGGAGAATTGAGGTGGATAAGGCCAAAGTAGAATTAATTGCTAAATTGCCACCTCCCAAAACTGTTAGGGAAGTCAGATCCTTTTTAGGGCATGCGGGTTTTTACCGCCGCTTTATCAAGGATTTCAGTAAATTGTCGAAACCCTTATGCGATTTGTTGGCGAAAGATGCTACTTTTAATTTTTTCGCCAATTTGTATAACTGCTTTCGAAAGACTAAAGTCTGAACTAACTTCAGCACCCATCATAAGGAGTCATGATTGGAGTCGTCCTTTTGAAATCATGTGTGATGCATCCGATTATGCCATAGGTGCTGTCTTAGGTCAGCGAGTAGAGAAGCTTCCCCATATTATTCATTATGCAAACAAAACTCTAAATGACGCCCAACTCAACTATTCCACCACTGAAAAAGAATTGTTGGCAGTTGTTTTTGCTCTAGATAAATTCCGCCCCTACCTGATAGGATCTAAGGTTCTTATTTATTCTGATCATGCCGCCCTTAAGTACCTTCTCACAAAGAAGGATGCTAAGGCAAGGCTCATTCGTTGAATCCTATTGCTCCAGGAATTTGATCTCGAAATTCGAGACAAAAAGGGATCTGAAAATGTAGTAGCTGACCACTTGTCCAGACTAATTGTTGAGTCATCTGCAGAATCATTACCTGTGTCCGAGACCTTCCCTGATGAACAATTAATGATGATTTCCCATACCAATGTTCCATGGTATGCTGATATAGTCAACTATCTAGTTACTGAACGAATGCCCCGTTCATGGACCAAACAAGAGAAATTCTGCTTCCTAGCTCGTGTAAAATGGTATTTTTGGGATGAACCATACTTGTTCAAATACTGTCCTAATCAAATCATCAGACGATGCATCCCTGAACACGATCAAAGGAATGTCCTTTTCTTTTGTCATGACCATGCTTGTGGTGGTCATTTTAGTGGGAAGAAAACTGCTGCAAAAGTTTTGCAGTGCGGATTTTATTGGCCCACACTTTTTCGAGATGTGCATGACTATTGTAAATCTTGCGATCGATGTCAACGATTAGGAAAACTTTCGAGAAAGAATGAGATGCCCCTGAACCCTATCTTAATTATAGAAATTTTCGATGTTTGGGGTATTGATTGTTAGATGTATGCCCTAGAAGCCAATCTGGCTGACACATTGTTAATTCTAGGGACATAATTTTGTACTTGACTATTTATTATTGAATAAATAAAAGGCATCTTTTCATTCATATTATTTATGTGTCTATAAATCGTCCAAGAAATTAATAAGATGATGATGCATATTCTCAAGAGTTGAGAATTTGAGCCATGTATCATTGGTGATTAATTTCTAAATGCTCCTGATCAATGGATCATCACGAGGACGGTGATCGATCCGATCAGTGCACAGATCACTTTCCTTCTGGATGGACGAGACTTGAGTCCACAGTGTAGGGACACTGAAGTGATAGTGCAGGTGCTTGTTAGAGAACAAGGGTACTGAGCGTGACCAATACAAGAAGTCACTTGGATGTCTATCCACTCGTCAGTGACTTACTTGATGTTGCAGTAGTGTGACTGGTCCTTTGACCTGCGGTGCTTTGGCTACTCACAGTGAGGTTATTGTAGTTTGACTGCACACATACATGGTCTCTAGCCATATGGGTCCATGTAGTGTAGATTGGCTGCAGTAAGTTCACTGTAGGAGTAGGGTATGCACCTATAAGGAATCTATCGACCTTGATAGATAAGGAGAGATCCTATGTAATTTATAAGACTGAGTTCGTAATACCTCGGCCGGGGCAGTATGCACAGTGGAGAAAGAGTTTTCCACTCTCGAACTTAAGTCGAATAAATCTTCACATATGACAGACGATGGGGTTTGACGAGTTGTCCATGACCTCCGTCCTGTAGGGATCCACGATAGTAGGACTGTATCACATGATAACTGCACCTAGAGGTTCATCATTCTATTCTACTGGGTAGCCACTACATGCTGCTAGGTGTCACTGGTGGATGGTGGGACTCACAGGGATTATCTCGATGATCGATAAACCCTAATGAGTAGAGTTGGAATCGTTCCAATCCATTGAAAGGAGTTTTCAATGATATCATGATAGAGATCATGATATATCTCACTACCAGTCAGAGTAGAACCTATGGGGTCACACACACTAGAAGTATTGACCGATCCGATGGTTGAATCGTGATTAGGAATCACAAGTAATCAATTCGATTGATATTCAGTTGAAGAAGGAACAAAGGGAATTAATTAATTGGACTTGAGACAAGAGTCCTACTTCGAGTAGGATTTCTAGAGTCCAAATTGGATTAGGACTGGGAATCCTAGTTGGAGTAGGACTGGGATTCCTACTTGGAATAGGATTCCTACAATCCTAATGAGATTAGAAGTTTTGAATTAAAATCGGATTCCTACTTGGAGTAGGATTCCTAGAGTCATAATCAGATTAGAACTTCGGATTCAAATAGAGTCCTAATTGGATTAGGACTAAAATTAAATATGTCCTAATTTGGATTAGGGTTTCTTAAGTCACAATTAATTATTAATCTAATGAATCAATAAGACTCCTAATTGGATTAGGATTGAAGAGTTCAATTGAGTCAAAATTGATTTAAGTTCTAATTGGATTAGGACTTACCTAGATTGGATCCAAATTGGTTCACCCTTGGGCTAAGCCTAATTGGATTAGGGCTTGACCACATTAGGGCATTCCAAACCCTACTTAATGTGGATTAGGGTTTACCATGAGGAGGGGCATATGCCCCTCCCTTTTCCATGTGGAGAAGGGTGAAGAGACGGGGTCGGCGCCCCCTCTTAGGAAACTAGTCTAGGGCTCCTAATTTGTAGGAGCCCTAGATGGCTATAAAAGAGGACAAGGGGCCGGCGCCCTAGATGAACTCTTCCTCCTCTTCAAGCCGTGGCTACCCCTCTCCTCTCCTCTTGGTTCAGCCGCAAGCAAGGAAGAACTACTCCAAGGTGTTGGCGGCATCCTCTTCCTCTCTTCTTCCTTCCAACGCAGGGAAAAGAAAGAAGGCTGCAGGGGCTGTGTTCTTCTTCCTTGGTTGATTCTTCTTCTTCCTCCTCTCAAGCACAATCAAGGGTTGATTGAAAGAGAGGAAATCAGCCATCAAAATATATCTCTGCAAGGGAGCTAGCACCCCGGAGAGATTAGAGCGATTGGATCGGTCCTCTGCTTCGTGTGGATACCCGTAGAGGCCGGGCACTTGAACGGCTTCAAGGGAACCTTCATCCTAAACCACGAACTTCAGTTTGCGGTGATCATCTACCCGCACAAGGTGAAGATCTGATCTTCTAAATATTTTAAAAATTTTTAATTCTTGCCTAACTACGAACGGTTCATGAAACAATGTTCATGCGATGAACGTCGATCCCGCACATGCCTCTTCCGCTGCCATCTGATTTTTTTTTGAAATATCAGCGGCATGGGCGGGTTTCCAATAGTGGTATCAGAGCCTAGGCTTCGTAGATTAAGGTAAGAATTAATTATCTAAAGGCTTATTAGATCTGAAAATTGAATGATCATGCATGCTGAAAATTTCTGCATGCAGATTTTTCAGGGGTGTTGATTTTTGCATGCTGATTTTTATGTGATAAGATGATGATTCTAATTGCATTGTTAATGAGATTATAAAGTTTAGAATCATGATTAGCATGATCAGCAACCTATGACATGATATAATCAGTTAGTTTTCAGATCTGAAAATTATAATTGTTGCATATGGTAATGATCATAGGATTCAACCCCTTTTGGTAATCGTGTAATGACCTGCGATGTGATCTGTGATGTCATGTAATTTTTCAGATGCTTGCATGCATCTTATTTGATGTTTTGAGAGGCCTGCGTGCCTCCTAAAAGGGAGATGTAATTTATTTTTATTTTACTTTATATCTGGTTGTATTTCTATGATGTGATGTACGTCAACGATCAAGTCAAAGATGACACATGAGATGAGCAGGGGTCTAAGCGGTTGATGGCGATTGGATCAAGAGTTGGTCAAGGATCGAATCAAGGAGGCTTGGAACCAATTCAAGAGTTGAAGACCAGTTGATCGATTGACGTGCATGTGCTTGTAATACGACCTAACTAGAATCCATGATCATCACCTATTTAAAGTTTAGCTTTAATTATTGCTGCGATTATAACTGCCTGCAATGTGCCGTTTGCATGTGATGTGAATGAGAGTTGGGTAGATAGGTTTACATGTGATGTAGCAAACCCAATTGAGACCTAAATCAAAACCTCCTAAATCAAGTCGAGAGTGAACCGGCATGAGCAAGTCATATTAGATTAATTGATCTAATTGGTGTCTAGGAAAGCATGAAAGGTGGTTACTTAATTAGGACCTTACTCTCTGAGTAAGGGGAGCCTCCCACCTGCTTACCTGGCCATTTGTTCGATTACCTCTTATGAAGAGCTCAAGTTGCAAACACTAAGACCTGATTAACCAATATTAAGTCAATAGGTCTTCCACTGTAGTAGAGCTGCTAAGGCCTTTCTGATGTTGATTTGTCTCGGCTGGACACAGTGGTCAAGTTGCATCGGGGGGCTGGACCTCTCTATAGACATGAGATGTTGTAGGGTAAAGGTGGGGTTGGGCACCAATAACTGTTAGGTGAGGACCCAATGACGACTTTATTCCTACGGTTATACGGTGGGTCTGACTTAACTAAGAAATGGAACCAATAACTGTTAGGTGAGGTTTTCATGGCTTAGAGACCAAGTTACACTGCAACATGCTTGAGAAGCATTGTACAAGAGTTGTACATTCATCAATCTATGTGTCACCAATAACTGTTAGGTGAGGTGGCATGTAAATTGGTGGGACCGCAGTACCCACTAAAAACCCTAGTCGTGTGGGATTTCCGTTTTCCTACCAGGGGAGTGTGAGGGATTTGAGAAAATAGTGGGAGTTACATTTGTTCTAAAAGACCTTAGAACAGATTAATGATCAAGTACAAAAGTCTAACTAGAATCTTTACTCTCTGCAGATACAATGTCAGCTTCAAACCCTTTGACCCGTATTCTTGAGACCAACCGACTGACTGGAATCAATTACAAGGACTGGCTTAGAAACCTCAAAATTGTTTTGGACTGTGAGAAAATAGGCTACATACTCGATTCAGATAGCCCCACACTACCAACACGTCCTACTGATGTTCAGCGACAGATGCATCAAAAGTGGATGGATGATGACATTAGAGTTAAATGCTATATGATGGCATCCATGTCAAATGAACTCCAATGCCAGCATGAAAATATGAAGACTGCTAGGGACATACTGGCACACCTGCAAGAGTTGTATGCTGAGCAGAGTCGCACAGCTCGTTTTGAAGTGTCCAAAAGACTCTTCAAGACAAAGATGCGCGAAGGGCAGTCTGTCCATGATCACGGTCTGACTATGATCAAGGACCTAGAGGAGCTTGAGAAGCTCGGAATGAACATGCACAAGAAATTGCAAATGGATTTGATCCTACAGTCACTTCCTGATTCATTTGGTCAGTTTATAGTAAACTACCACATGAATAAGATTGAATGCACTAAGACTGAACTAATCAACATGTTGGTAACTGCTGAGGGAGCCTTGAAAGGTTCAAGGGGCAATGTCCTTGCTGCTGAGTTGACTTCTGGTTCCAAGAGAAAGTCTACTTGGAGGAAAAAGAAGCCTGCTAAGAAGCAGAAGAAAGACAAGAAGCCAAAGAAGAAAGTTCAAAAGAAAAGGGCTAATGACAAAGGAAAATGTTTCCACTGCAATGTCGATGGCCACTGGAAGAGAAACTGTCCTTCATACCTCGAGAGCCTGAAGAACAAGAAAGGTGACACACCTTCAGAAGGTATAGACTTGCTCATAATTGAAACTAATCTAACGGTTTCTTCTACTTCTAGTTGGGTTATAGATTCTGGTTCTAGTGCTCATTTGTGCACTACCATGCAGGGTCTAAAGGAAAGTAGAAGGCTGGCGGAAGGTGCGGTAACCCTTCGGGTTGGCAACGGGGCAAAAGTTGCTGCTGTGGCTGTGGGCACCTACCATCTGCGACTACCGTCTGGTTTTAGTTTATTACTTAGAGACTGCTATTATGTACCTGTTGCTAGCAGAAATTTGATTTCTGTTTCATGTCTAGCACAGGAAGGTCATGTTTTTATTTTTGACAAAGACTGCTGTTCTATTTATTTCAGAAATAAAATAGTTGCACGTGGTTTTATGATTGACAGTCTCTATCATTTACATATGGATGTATCTGTGAATGTTACCGAGCAAGAAGTGAGTGCCAAAGGATCCAAAAGATCCAGAGATGAGATAAACCAAAAATATTTGTGGCACCTCAGACTTGGCCATATTGGAGAGGATAGGATGAACAAAATGGATAAAGATGGGCTTCTCGGCTCATTGACTTCCGAGTCATATCCAGTTTGCGAGTCCTGTCTTCAAGAAAAAATGGCTAGATTGCCCTTTGTAGGACATGGGGAGAGGACCACTGAAATACTTACCCTAGTACATACAGATGTATGTGGCCCATTCGATGTGCTAGCCAGGGGACGTTATTCGTACTTCATTACCTTTACCGATGACTATTCACGGTATGGGTATGTGTATCTTATGAGACACAAGTCTGAATCTTTTGAAAAGTTCAAAGAGTTCAAGAATGAAGTAGAAAAATAAACTGGAAAACCTCTTAAGGCTCTTCAATCAGATCGAGGAGGAGAATACCTTAGTGGGGAATTCTGGGACTATCTCAAAGAAAATGGCATAGTCTCACAGTGGACACCTCCGGGTACACCTCAACTCAACGGGGTGTCAGAGAGGAGGAATCGGACCCTATTGGATATGGTCAGGTCCATGATGAGCTTCACTGATTTACCTATGTTCCTTTGGGGAGATGCCTTACTCACAGCGATTTATTTATTGAATAGAGTTTCCTCTAAATCAGTTCCTACCACACCGTATGAGATATGGCATGGTAAGAAACCAAGTCTTGGTCATCTCAAGATTTGGGGATGTCCGGCCCACGTCAAGAGACTACAGGCAGACAAGTTAGAGGCTAGGACCATAAGTGCTCGTTTTATAAGATATCCTAAAGAGTCATTAGGATACAATTTTTACGTCTCAGAGGATCACAATGTGTTTGTGAGCCGTCATGCCATCTTCTTGGAAAATCAGTTTATCCTTGATAGAGGCAGTGGGAGAAAAATTAAGCTTGAAGAGAAAGTCTCTGAAAAACAACGAGTCATGGATCCTATTGAACCCATTCATACAGAGCCAGTACACGATGTCCCTCGACCACCTCGTAGATCTACTAGGGTCTTCCATCCTCCCGATAGATACTTAGGTATACTAGAAGAGGATACCGAGGAAATGTTCCTAGTGGGAGATAGGGATCACATACAGGATCCCAAAACCTACAACGAGGCGATATCTGATGTCGATTCTGAGAAATGGTTGGAAGCTATGAAGTCAGAGTTAGACTCCATGCACTCCAACCAAGTCTGGACCTTAGTAGACCCACCAGAAGGTATTGTACCTATTGGATGCAAATGGATCTACAAAAGGAAGATAGGTTCGGATGGAGAGGTAGAGACCTATAAGGCAAGGCTTGTGGCGAAAGGGTATAGTCAGCGCGAAGGCATTGACTATCAGGAGACCTTTTCACCTGTAGCCATGCTAAAATCCATCCGAACATTGCTTACCATTGCAGTATTTCATGATTATGAAATCTGGCAGATGGATGTGAAAACTGCTTTTCTGAATGGATATCTTGATGAAGATATCTATATGGAACAGCCTTTGGGTTTCACTTCCAGTGATGGAGATC
The DNA here is from genome assembly GCF_051530095.1 of Phoenix dactylifera. Taxonomy (NCBI): domain Eukaryota; kingdom Viridiplantae; phylum Streptophyta; class Magnoliopsida; order Arecales; family Arecaceae; genus Phoenix; species Phoenix dactylifera. The sequence goes on along the minus strand of NC_143190.1, from coordinate 72,112,967 downwards.
ACAAGGTCTGCAAGCTACAAAGGTCCATCTATGGACTAAAGCAAGCATCTCGGAGTTGGAACACTTGTTTCGATGACGCAATCAAAACGTTTGATTTCATCAAAAACGAAGAGAAACCGTGTGTTTACAAAAAGGTTAGTGGGAGCGCTGTCGTATTTCTCGTACTGTACGTGGACGACATCCTACTGATAGGGAATGATATTCCCATGCTAACCTCGGTCAAGGTCTGGTTGTCAAAAGAATTCTCCATGAAAGACCTTGGGGAAGCATCCTATATTTTGGGAATAAAGGTCTATAGAGATAGATCTAAAAGGATGCTTGGCCTTTCACAGAAGATGTACATAGAGGAGGTGCTGAAGAGGTTCAGCATGGAAAACTCCAAGAGGGGTCTCTTACCCCTAAGGCATGGGATTCATCTCTCCAAAAAGATGTGCCCCAACACATCTGAAGAGATTCAACGCATGAGCAAGATACCCTATGCATCGGCAATAGGGAGCCTCATGTATGCCATGCTATGTACACGACCTGATATAGCCCTTGCTGTGAGTGTCACAAGCAGATATCAGTCGATTCCAGGTGAAGAACACGGGACAGCTGTGAAGAATATTCTTAAGTACTTGAGAAGAACTAAAGATTTATTCTTGGTTTTTGGAGGATCATCAGAGTTAAAGGTAGAAGGGTACACAGATTCAGACTTCATGACTGATGTCGATGATAGGAAGTCAACATCTGGATATGTGTTCTTGTGCAATGGTGGTACGGTGAATTGGAAGAGTTCTAAACAACCGATCATTGCTGATTCTACTATGGAAGCTGAATACATCGCCGCCTCTGAAGCTGCTAAGGAAGGCTTCTGGTTCAAGAAATTCATTGCGGAATTGGATGTAATGTCATCAGATGCCATAACACTCTACTGCGATAATAATGGCGCCATAGCTCTTGCTAAGGAGCCAAGGTCTCATCAGAAGTCCAAGCATATAGAGCGGCGCTTCCATCTCATATGCAACTATGTTGAGAAGAAATATGTAGAGGTGCAGAGAGTAGACTCCGCGGATAACGTGGCAGATCCGTTCACTAAGCAGCTAAGTCAGCAAAAGACTGAAGCCCACCTTGAGAAGATGGGGCTTAGATATATGACTGATTGGCTTTAGTGCAAGTGGGAGATTGTTAGATGTATGTCCTAGAAGCCAATCTGGCTGACACATTGTTAATTCTAGAGACATAATTTTGTACTTGACTATTTATTATTGAATAAATAAAAGGCATCTTTTCATTCATATTATTTATGTGTCTATGAATCGTCCAAGAAATTAATAAGATGATGATGCATATTCTCAAGAGTTGAGAATTTGAGCCATGTATCATTGGTGATTAATTTCTAAATGCTCCTGATCAATGGATCATCACGAGGACGGTGATCGATCCGATCAGTGCACAGATCACTTTCCTTCTGGATGGACGAGACTTGAGTCCACAGTGTAGGGACACTGAAGTGATAGTGCAGGTGCTTGTTAGAGAACAAGGGTACTGAGCGTGACCAATACAAGAAGTCACTTGGATGTCTATCCACTCGTCAGTGACTTACTTGATGTTGCAGTAGTGTGACTGGTCCTTTGACCTGCGGTGCTTTGGCTACTCACAGTGAGGTTATTGTAGTTTGACTGCACACATACATGGTCTCTAGCCATATGGGTCCATGCAGTGTAGATTGGCTGCAGTAAGTTCACTGTAGGAGTAAGGTATGCACCTATAAGGAATCTATCGACCTTGATAGATAAGGAGAGATCCTATGTAATTTATAAGACTGAGTTCGTAATACCTCGGCCGGGGCAGTATGCACAGTGGAGAAAGAGTTTTCCACTCTCGAACTTAAGTCGAATAAATCTTCACATATGACAGACGATGGGGTTTGACGAGTTGTCCATGACCTCCGTCCTGTAGGGATCCACGATAGTAGGACTGTATCACATGATAACTGCACCTAGAGGTTCATCATTCTATTCTACTGGGTAGCCACTACATGCTGCTAGGTGTCACTGGTGGATGGTGGGACTCACAGAGATTATCTCGATGATCGATAAACCCTAATGAGTAGAGTTGGAATCGTTCCAATCCATTGAAAGGAGTTTTCAATGATATCATGATAGAGATCATGATATATCTCACTACCAGTCAGAGTAGAACCTATGGAGTCACACACACTAGAAGTATTGACCGATCCGATGGTTGAATCGTGATTAGGAATCACAAGTAATCAATTCGATTGATATTCAGTTGAAGAAGGAACAAAGGGAATTAATTAATTGGACTTGAGACAAGAGTCCTACTTCGAGTAGGATTTCTAGAGTCCTAATTGAATTAGGACTGGGAATCCTAGTTGGAGTAGGACTGGGATTCCTACTTGGAATAGGATTCCTACAATCCTAATGAGATAGGAGTTTTGAATTAAAATCGGATTCCTACTTGGAGTAGGATTCTTAGAGTCCTAATCAGATTAAGACTTCGGATTCAAATAGAGTCCTAATTGGATTAGGACTAAAATTAAATATGTCCTAATTTGGATTAGGGTTTCTTAAGTCACAATTAATTATTAATCTAATGAATCAATAAGACTCCTAATTGGATTAGGATTGAAGAGTTCAATTGAGTCAAAATTGATTTAAGTTCTAATTGGATTAGGACTTACCTAGATTGGATCCAAATTGGTTCACCCTTGGGCTAAGCCTAATTGGATTAGGGCTTGACCACATTAGGGCATTCCAAACCCTACTTAATGTGGATTAGGGTTTACCATGAGGAGGGGCATATGCCTCTCCCTTTTCCATGTGGAGAAGGGTGAAGAGAGGGGGCCGGCGCCCCCTCTTAGGAAACTAGTCTAGGGCTCCTAATTTGTAGGAGCCCTAGATGGCTATAAAAGAGGACAAGGGGCCGGCGCCCTAGATGAACTCTTCCTCCTCTTCAAGCCGTGGCTACCCCTCTCCTCTCCTCTTGGTTCAGCCGCAAGCAAGGAAGAACTACTCCAAGGTGTTGGCGGCATCCTCTTCCTCTCTTCTTCCTTCCAACGCAGGGAAAAGTAAGAAGGCTGCAGGGGCTGTGTTCTTCTTCCTTGGTTGCTTCTTCTTCTTCCTCCTCTCAAGCACAATCAAGGGTTGATTGAAAGAGAGGAAATCAGCCATCAAAACATATCTCTGCAAGGGAGCTAGCACCCCGGGGAGATTAGAGCGATTGGATCGGTCCTCTGCTTTGTGTGGATACCCGTAGAGGCCGGGCACTTGAACGGCTTCAAGCGAACCTTCATCCTAAACCACGAACTTCAGTTTGCGGTGATCATCTATCCGCACAAGGTGAAGATCTGATCTTCTAAATGTTTTAAAAATTTTTAATTCTTGCCTAACTACGAACGGTTCATGAAACAACGTTCATGCGATGAACGTCGATCCCGCACATGCCTCTTCTGCTGCCATCTGATTTTTTTTTGAAATATCAGCGGCATGGGCGGGTTCCCAACATTGATTTTATGGGTCCTTTTCCTATGTCGTTTGGACATCAGTACATTCTTGTGGCAGTTGACTATGTATCAAAATGGATTGAGGCTATCGCGTGTAAGACCAATGATCACAAAGTGGTGATCAAGTTCCTTAAAGAATCTATCTTTGCTCGTTTTGGCACCCCTCGTGCTATCATTAGTGATGGGGGGAAACATTTTTGTAATAAAATCTTTAAAGCTCTTATGAGAAAGTACAACATTAATCACAAGGTCAGTACACCATATCATCCACAAACAAGTGGACAAGTCGAAATTTCCAATCGGGAGATCAAGACCATCCTTGAAAAAACTGTTCATACATCTCGGAAGGATTGGTCTCTTAGGCTAACAGATGCACTGTGGGCATATCGGACGGCTTACAAAACACCAATTGGAATGTCTCCATATAGAACTGTCTATGGCAAGGCCTGCCATTTACCTGTTGAGTTAGAGCACAAGGCCTATTGGGCTATTAAACATTTAAATTTCGATCTTGACAAAGCAGGAGAACATAGGAAGCTTTAACTCGATGAGCTTGAAGAAATTAGAAACGATGCTTACGAGTGTGCCAAAAAGTACAAAGATCACATGAAGATCATGCATGATAAAATGATCATTCGTAAGGAATTTCACCAAGGACAAAAAGTCCTTCTATATGATTCTCGATTACATCTATTTCCTGGAAAACTTAAATCTCGCTGGACTGGCCCATACACAGTAGAGAAAGTGCACCCGCATGGTGCAGTAGTAATATGCAATACCAAGGATGGTAGGTCCTTTCAAGTCAATGGACATCGTTTAAAACCATACCTTGAGTATCTGAGTCCAGAAGTTGAGGAGACACTTCTGACCGACACTGTTTATCATGAATGAATTAGAATTGTCTGGCTGAAGACATAAAACTTAGCGCTCTTGGGAGGCAACCCAACATATAAATATCTTCTAAAAAAAAAAAAAATACTAACATGCAGGTTTGGGGGATTATGCCCCAATTTTCAATTTACCCACCCATATCAGGTAACCTCTCCTCTGTCCTCTTACTGCTTTAAATTTTCTTTAACATTGAGGACAATGTTAGATTTAGGTTTGGAGGTATTTTTACGCATTTGAAATTTTATAAAAAAAAAAGTTTTTAGTTAAAATTTTTGAAAAAAAAATATATACAACACACAAGGTATATAAAATCTAAGAGCCCAATGACTAGTTGGAAGTAGTGCAAAGTGAGTTCTTTTTATTAAGTTCCTTTTAGTGAGTTGTAAGCTAATTAGTGCTTTGAATTTCACAACACATCTGGCCTGCATTTTCTAAGGTATAGGTTCGACATTGTGTTGAAGAATATGGTAGCAACCTCGAATCCTGATGAACCATCTTTTTCTGATTCAAAAAAAAAAATGGTGGATTTAGTCAGGTACATCGAAAAGGGCTACCTATTGTCAAAGGTCAGCGGGCTTGTGATGAGGAACCCGAGCATAGGTCCGTAGGGGAGTCTTGATGCCCGACACCTCATGCCAACTGGTGTGAGAATTGTCGACTAAATGCTCGCTACATGGAGGAATCATCACAGGAGTAAAAGTGCACAATATATACATTATCATTTCTCTTTAATGCAAAAAAAATATTAAAAAAAAAATGAAATGAAAAAAAAAATAATAATAATATGTATATTGACCTTAAGAAAGACAATAGTGTGAAAGCCGTCGTTGTAAAAATTCGAGTAAACTGGAATATTACAGATAAAGCCCATGAGGTATTAAAGTAAACATCCACAGCTCTCGAAATTCTGCAGAAAAGATGATTTTGAATCAGCAAATAGGTCTTGTCCGACCAATTCTTGGAAACTACTAATATTAGCAATATTTTGGAGATCCAAAACCTTAGCTTGTGCATGGTCCAAACTTCACTGAGCACTCAAGTATAAATAAGTCTTACAACTTCCTAACGGAAAACTTAATAACTTCAACTTAAATTGCATACTAACCTAGAAATTGGGCTACTTAGTAATTAAAACCTTGTGTGCTTTTGAAATTCTTATCAGTTATGTACTTGAAATAAGACTTTCATTTCACAAACCAAATTTTATTTTGGGATTGAAGTTTGTGGATAACTTCACTGCAAACCCTCACGAGACAACACTCGTCCACTAGGATAACCTAGGGGTTTAAAGGCTTGTTGCACGTGCTAAGTGCAATCGTAATGCTCTACGAAAGTGAGTATTTATCTTAGTATATTTATATAATAAATAACACTTTTGCACTCTCATTTTATCATTGTTGCACTGAATTGCTAGAGACTAGCAATAAGTTAGTTGGGGGGTGTGATGAGAGCACAAAAGTGCGACCTATATGTCACCTAAATTAGTATTATTGCTAACCGATAATGATAAATTCACTGGATTAATATTATATTTGGGTTTGACACAGATTATCATAAATTAGAGATAAAATGCACATTGAGTACAAATTTGACTTCCCAGACCCGACTCGGGTCCGAGTCGGGTTTGGGTCCGAATCGGGTCCATTTCTTTTGTGTTTTTTGAAAATAATTTTGGGCAAATCTAAATTGGCTATATCATAACTATAAGGTGCTGGGTGACCCATGACTTGAAAGAATTGCACTTGACCTCCAGCCAGGATAGATGACCCGTCTACAAGCCAAATTTCATATGATACTATTTTTTTGTTTATATGACTAATTGGACAGAACTTGGTGTCTCCCAGCTCCCATCTTACGAGGGAAAGGAAAATCCAAGCCACCGCGTCCGTGCCCCCCTCCGTGATCCAAGCGCCCGTCCGCGTTCATCCGGCGATCACGCACGGCGTCCAGATCCTATTCCGGAATCCAAGCCACAGCATCCCCATTTCCTCCTCTTCCGCGTTTCTTCCTTCCGCGATCCATCCCAGCCACCCGTGAAGGAGGAAACCAGCATCCCGTGCGAAAACAGGGAGAGCAACGGTCCCCACCATCCCGTGATCCACTCGTTCCGACTGCAAAGAAAATCCCAGCCAAATTCTTCCATTTCAGCATCCCGGATGACCACCTTCCGCTCCTTCCCAGCAACCAAAGAAGGAAGTCTCACCGTGCCAGCCACCGTGCCAGCAACGAACCGGAATCCCAGCATCCTTCCTCCTCCGCGTGTGATCCCGACGATCAAGCCCAGCCGAAGAAGAGAAGATCCTCCGAACCGGAATCCCAGCATTCTTCCTCTTCTCCCGTCGCTAAGAGCTCTCCCATGCCATGAACGCCCCAAATCCAGCGCCCAAAGAAGGAATCACGCATCCGTGCCTCCCAGCGAAGCTGCAACAATCCAGCTCCTTCCAATCTCCGGCGATCCCGCTCCGCCTCTTGCGCGTCCCCACCTTCCGCTTCAGCTCCCAGCAGCCGTCCACGAAGCTTCCGCCCGGATCTCATCCGTGATCGACTCCTCCCCGCGTCCTCACCGCGTCTGCCATCTCCCTTCCGCATCAGGCGTCCGTCCGTGGCTATAAGAAGAGAAGGAGGAAGAGGAAGGGAGGTGTGCTCGGTGGAGGCCAAGAGAGGAGAGGGCTCGGCTGGTCTAAGGGAGAAGAAGAAACAGAGTATTACTCTGTTCTTGGGAAGAAGAAGAAGATAAAAAAATATATTTTATAAGTCCACCGTGGGAGAGAGAGGGAGGAAAGAGAAGTGATTTTTTTTTCTTTGTTTCCTTTTCTTTATTTTATTTGCAAAATAGGAGGAGTATTAGGCCTCTAATCTCCACTTTTATTTGTAATCAATTTTCTTTTTATGAAATCAAGCAAAATTTCTTTCATGCAATCCCTGTTCTAGGTTCAAGTTAATTTCTTTTTTTTTTAATGCAATCTTTTAATTCTTCTTTGATGCAATACATTAAATTTTCTTTGATGCAATTTATGTTCTAGGCTTTTGATCTTCTTAGCACTTGTCTTCATCCATTTTAATTTATGCAAAAAAAATTTTTCCTTTGAATAGTTAAACATTTCATGAATTCATAAATACTCTTTGATTTCAAGTACTTGTCTTTTTATTATTTTTAAATAAAAAATTATTCTCCGGTAGACTAGAGAATCCATCAACATCCTCAAAAAAAATGTTTTTCTTTAATCAGTCAAAAATCGATTTCAAATCCGAGTGAACGTTCTAATTTTTATGCAACTCCAATCGCCTCCCTGTGGATCGACCTCTTACAACCGCTATTCTTCGAGTAGGAAAGGTAAGAGTAAAAATTTAAATTTAACTTTTGTCCGTCGGTTCTAACAACCATCTGTCTAGCATATTTTTAGGTAGACAGGAATCGGACGAACAGTGATCGTGGCTGTTAGGTGGTTGTAACCGCCGGATAGCTGGCGATTACCACCTCCATGGATTTCCAGATGGGCCGGCCACGTTGGGCTTGGCCCATTAGCCCACTGTGTGTGGGCCGGTCCTCACATTCTTCCTTCCTTAAAATAATTTTGTCCTCAAAATTTTACATACGTTAATTCTTAATGAAGATAGTCTTTTATCTAATATTCTACTAGGCTCCCGCTGTGCAACTCTGATCGAGCCCTACATTTCTAAGGCTCAATCTCAATTTGTATTAACTCTAACTTTCTCATTTAAGTGATAAAATTCTTAAACATAACATCTATAAAAATAACTTTCTTAAGAGAGACAACATCACATAAAGGCTAGTTCAATTCTTATGGTGTGCATTATAGGGAGACTGAAATCCAAAAGATACAAAGGGGTCAGAAGATTTGCAATCAACTGCCATATGGCATTTATGGAGTGACCTACAATGATACTTGTCACTATTTGGTCACTTGCACCGGCATTTAATGCAAAAGCTGAGCACCAAATTCATTAGGTTACGAGTCGTTCTTCTTTTTATTTGGACAGTCCCTTGCCAAATGTCCATGTTGACTACAAATGAAGCAGACTCCCATCTTCTTAAAATAAGGCCCCCCATGAGTCTTGCCACAGTAGGTACAAGCCTCAAATCTCTTCTTCTTATTTGTATTACCTCTAGGGTTCCGTGGTCTGTCACTCAAACTTCCTGTCATCTTGGGTCTCTTCTGGTCACTCCTTTCTTTTTTTTGATCTCCTCAATTCAGCTTCCAACTTTAAAGCTTTTTCCAATACATCCTGGTAATTTGTGAAAATCAGAACTGCCAATCAGAACCTGATCCCATATCTCAAATTCTGCTCAAACCTATTGGCTTTATTTTTTTTCTTCCTCCATAAATTGAGAACAAAACCGGTCCAATTCATTGAACTTACAAGCATACTCCAACACTGTCATGTTCTCCATCTATCTCAGTGCTAAGAATTTATTCTCTTTACTAACCTCACTGACTCAGGAAAGTACTGATCATAGAATTTATCTTTGAATTCCTCCCATATCAATTGTTCACCATTACCTTAAGTTGCAGCCTTCACCATTACTTTTAACTGCAGCCTTCATGGCTATCCCCCAGAATTTGGCATTTCTTCTGAGCACAGGGATTGCCAATTTGACCTTGACCTCGTCGGAAAATTGTAGGGCATCAAACATTTTCTCTATTTTTCGAATTCAGGTCTCAGCAGCTAAGTAATCCGCTCCTCCCTCGAATATAGGAGGATTCAGCCTCTGGAACCTCTCATAATATGTATCTGTGGATGGTACAGGTTAGGAGATAGTCTGTGTCTGCTGTTGCTGCTGAAGGAGTTGTGCCACCACTTGATATACACCAGCAAGATCTGCCTTGGTGGCTACGACGTTTGGAGCTGGCTCAGTTGGCATGCTGGTAGCTCCTCGAGATGATGCTCTTACTCCTTTTCTTTTATAATTTGCTAGTACTTTATCCTCGCTATCACTCATTGTCACCTATCAAAATATTAGTATTAATCATCATTCATTTCATCATTTTTTTACTTATTCTATTTATTATTATAACATTATTATCATTGTTATTCCAATTATGCAAAAGCCAACTTAGCTACCCATTCCTATGATTAATCTTAAACTTTTTAATCATGGTTAAACCTATAGCTCTGATACCACTAAATATCACGCTCCGAATCCGGATCATGACACAGCTGTGCTATTGCAAACCCTTGCCCGCAATAGCACGCAACCACATAAAATTTTAAATCCCAATGGATTATTAATGAATGTCATAAAGTGTTTGAACAATAAGGAGTGATATAGAGCTTCTAAAAATTTGTACAATTATATTCAATATATCCCAAACCTTGGAGTGAGTCAAGCTCCTTGCTCCTAGCAGTCCTATTTATCTGTAAGGACATAAATGAATTGGTGTGAGCTATAACAACTCAGTAAGTAACCATGTATAATCTTACCAGATCAAGCATAATGTACTTCATGCCAGTGCATTAATTTAGAAAATTAACAGTTATAACAAAATAGGAATTTCATATAGCATATATCCAAATCAGTCATAAAGCAATGCATGTCCAATCATGCAAGTTCATAAATATGGATGTGCATCATAAAACATTGCCATTAATCCATACTTTAAAAACAGTGCTTTCAATTGGTAGTGCAGCTATGGTCACTACTTTACCCGTGACAGGGTCGTAATCTTTACCAACTAATATTTTTCATTGGTAGGGTCTAAACCAAGCTATTATAAACCGTTGGCGAGGGCCATATGCCGAACTATTATAACCCGCTGGCAAGGGCCATAATTTTTGCCAACTGTTATTTCCCATTGGCAAGGTCTAAACTAAGCTATTAAAATCCATTGGCAAGGGCCATATGCCGAGCTATTATAACCCGCTAGCGAGGGCCATAATCTTTGCTAACTATTATTCTCCGTTGGCAGGGTCTAAACCAAGCTTTTATAATCTGCTGGTGAGGGCCATATGCCGAGCTATTATAATCCGCTGGTGAGGCCGTACATGGCAATCTGAGAGTTCATAAACCATATCATGCTTTTCATAAATCTTACTTCATATGTACATTGGAAATTGAATAATGGCGTCACAATATGCAAAAATCCATGATCATGCTTCAAACTTCATTTTCCCTTGCATCTTTCTACATCATCTTAAATTATATGTTCACAATATAGTAATTATGATGAATGTCATTTAACCAAAATCATGCAACACTTGCTAACATATGCTTGATCTTAATTTTTGAGAAATATAATAGTAATATACAATTTTAATTCTAATTAATGTCATGTATTTGAAAGCAATAAGATTGTGTGAGGGTCACTTACCTTAATTTGCTCACCAAATCTTAGGCTTAGATGCCAATTCTCCAATACCTAGAAATATCATTAAATTACATGTCACTTACACATTCAATTTCTATTTATTTATAATTTTTTCTTAATTAAAATTATTTACAGCCCATCCATAGGACTCAATTTCATTTTCAGGTCCATAGCCTAATTCAATTTCTAGTTCAGGTCTAATCTAATTTCTGGTTCGGATTTGATTCAATTTTTGGTTCAGGTCTGGTGCAGCTTCTGGTTCAGACCTGATTCAACCTCTTATTCAGGTCTGATTTAGCTTTTGATTCAGGTCCGAGCCAATTTCAACTTCTGGTTTAGACCAAATTACCCTCTGGTTCAGGTCTGGGCCCATTTGCATTCAGGCCCGAAGTTTAATTAAATTCTGGATCAGGCCCTTGGCCTGATTCAGTTATTGGGCCCATTTATATTCAGGTCTAGAACTTGGTGAAATTCTGGAACAACCCCTTGGCCTGATTCAGTCACTGGGCCCATTTGTATTCAAGCTCAGTAACATAATTAGTTAACTTATAATTAAATTCTATTAGTTTTAGTTAATTTAAAGGGGACCTTGACTGAGCCCATAGAGTTTATATTCACTTGAACCCTTTCATTAAGGTTTGGACCCCTCAGGTCCAACTTAGTTTTGGATTTAAGAATACTTGGCTCGAACCAGGCCCAGCCCGGTCTCAGACTCTTATAATCAAAACCAATTAAAACCATTTTGTAGCCCATTAAACCACCATTTCGGGCCCATTAACATGTCTCCTTTAAATCCAAATGCAGGCCATTCAGGAAAACCCAAGCCCATGTATTTGGCCCAATCACCCAATCCATAGCCCGATAGCCCGGCCATAGAAAAGCCCCTTTTCCTCTTTCATTTCCCTCTTCTTCTTCCCGATCGGAACCCTCTTTTTCCTTCATTTCTTTCATCCCCGATCTCCTCCCCCTCCTCTTCTTCTCTCCTCCCATGAGGCAAGGGCTGAGCTCGGGAGAAGGCCGACCCGAAGCCGGCGGCGCTGCGGCCGACCAGTGGTGCTTGCGGCGGCCGCGGTCCAGCCTGCAGCAACCGTGACCCAACTGGTCGCTCTCCTCCTCCACCTCCGGTGGAGGAGATGGGAGCTCGGGCACCCACCGAGAAGAAGAAGGACCTCGGATTCCCGACCTCCCTCTCCGACCATGAAGATGGAACCGGTTGGTTCATCTCGAAGGTCGGAAGACCCGATCTAGCCTAGGGTTTGAAAGAACTGGAAAAAAGAGGTTGAGGAAAAGATGGAGAGAGGAGAACCTTCGGCACGACCGACTGTGGTCATAGCCGTGGCCGATTGTGATGGTGCCAGGACGTCGACCATTACCAGGTTAGTTCTTCCCCCTTCCCCACTCTTCCTCTTTTTCTTCTTCTTCTTCTTTTATATTTCTTTCTTTTTTGTTTTGATTTTCCGGCTAGGCTAGATCCCATCGATCAGGCATGAATAATAGAAGGGAGAAAGAGATCAAAGACTTACCTAGCTCCGGAATGGAGCTGTGATGTTTCCTCCGGTGATTCGGCAGTGGTGTCGAGCTGGGGATACCTTCTTCTTCGGTATCGCCGCTCCCGATCCAGTTCGTTGTAGCAGGAGGAGGAGAGAGTGAGGGGTAGTGGGAGGGTGGTTGATAGAGTCCCTCACTGAGGAATCCATGGGCTTTTATAGCCCTCGGTGTGCAGGGAGAAGAGTGGTGGTGATCGTGGCTGTTAGATGGCTGTAACTTCAGATGGGCCGGCCATGTTGGGCTTGGCCCATTAGCCCACTGTGTGTGGGCCGGTCCTCACACTAGTTGACAAAGAAAAAGATGAATAAAGATCACAAGCATAAAGCAAAGGCATGAGGTCATTATATACACATACAGAAGTATATATCTACATATATACTTCAATATATACGTAGATACGTACATACATATACATCTACTATATGTGGATAGAGAAATAGATAGATATAGATAGCTAGACTTTGTTACGTGCTTTTGTGGGCATTCTGCTCAAAATGTTTTCTAGTTGAAATTAATAAAGGTTCTCTAAAAATGAAAAATGGCTAAACCATAAGTCTTTAAGAGATCCTTTGGTGCTTTCTACTAAAAAAGCCTTTGGAGCTATCTGTTGAATTTTTTTGACTAGACTCCCTTGCTCCTCTCGTTAGGATTATTAACAAAAAAACATGCTTAAAAAAAAAAGTTAGGCACAATCTTTTTCCCACTCTATTTGTTACTTATCATCTAATTCACAACCACATAATTTCTCCTAAACATCTCAAACTAATTGGACTCTTATTTTTTAAAAAAATAATTCTATTGATCCACCTTATCTAAATCATAAACCAACAAACTCTTTTTTAAAATTTAAAAAACAAACAAAGAATTGAAACTCTTTAACTAATCCATGCATTTTATATTTCTTAACCTATAATTTTGAACTCTTTTTTGTTACTTTAACTTTTAACTTGCATGGCACATATCCAATGCTAGAACACATACATACTTATATACACATACATACATACATATGTATTGATTGTTGTAATCATTTCCAGCTAGTAAAAATAATAAATTGCAAAGCACCAATTTCTAGAGAATCAGGCAAAGAGAGAGGATGTATACTTTGTTAATAATTTGTAAAAATAAAAGAAAATTTTAATGGGTAAGCTATAAAAACATGAACAATAGAAGAATTAGATCAATCAATTTCTATTACAATCTTGCATGAGAATTGTTAGTTCAATAAAATTAATAATTACATTTTGTCATTATTATATCTTCTTTCTCACCTCTAAAATTTTTGGACTAGAGAGGGCTATCTTTGTTTTATTGAACATTACCACTATTAAGATGGGCATGGTGAGACATTATTAATCCACTGGGTTCTTTTGCTGGTCAAAAAAGGCAAGGATCAAAATATTGATGAACTTTGTTTGACGTGAGGTATTGATTTCCTCCAATATCTTACAAAGCAGACTATTGAATTAAATAAGGAAAAATATTGAGCTAAGTTGATGTGATGATAATTTTGTCTCATAGTTAGTACTGGAATAAGTAAAATAGGTTAAAGAATAGGTAAATATGGAAACATAGATAAATAAATATTATGAATGGAGTAAGTTCTTCAACATTAATATGGAGTCATTCTTTTCCCATTCTTGTATAAATCCTACTCATTAAAGTGGTGTTTCCTAATCATCTAAGTGGTGTGAATATGCATTTTGACAAAAAATGATAAGAAAATCCGTCCAACTATTATCAAAATAAGTTTATTTATAAAATATGATATAGTAAAAAGTTATAATTAGTGTATTCTATAAAACAAAAATCAAAAAGTATAAATAGGAAGGATTTTTTTGTCTCGAAAATAAATAAGAAGCTTATTTATTAGAAACCAAGAGATTGTCATTTAGGAGGACAGCCGGGGCAATATGTTAAATGCAAGATGAAAAACATTGGTTAGTCTATGCATCGTATTGGATGATATCTTGGGATTTAGTGGGCTATATTGGCTGAAATAACAAAGATCGAGATATTTTATGCTATATGAGAGGGTGGTAATAAAAATTGAGATCACAACTATGATTTAAACCTCCAAAAACAATAGCCATCGATATGATTATTTCGAAACACATCTTTACATAAACTTTGTTTCATCATCCATCACAACTAAACTTTATCTAATCTAATCCCAAGACAATGACAAACTTTTGACTATCCCTTGAATACTACTACAAAATTCTAGAAAGAAAACTCCTACATGATTGCCGAAGTTGTTGTCAGCGCCCGCGCCGGAACCCACTCACACCGGCGCCGCCACCGACGTCGGACAAGCAAAGAGAGAAACGAACGGATAAGCACTCTCTCGCTCCCTCGACACCGGACTCAAGGATCACCACTTCGCTTCCGCTGTGAAGGGCAAAAGATTACCCCTGGTATCAGTAGGGTAAAATACTTGAGTACCGCAACGGATTATCAAACCAAAGAAAGAAGAAGGAAGAAAATAGCAAAGCAAACACAAAGATGTAACGAGGTTCGGCTACAAGTAGCCTACGTCCTCCACCGCTCCAAATCTCAATTAGGATGAACTGATTACAGAGATAGCACACACCCGAACGATCACAAGCGATCGATCTACAAGAGATTCACACAGAATTCCCTTTGCACAAGAAGTGGGATCTCAATCCTATTCTTCTCTAGAACCCTAGCCTCACAAACAAGAGTCTCTCTCAAATATACGGCAAAATTCATTATCCTAGGGCTCTCATGAGTCCTATATATAGTCTCAAGACCTTCAGATGATCATAGCCGTCGAAACGCCAAAAAACACCAAAAAAAAACTCATCCGTATGATTTCCCGCGAGCTCGAGTCGACTCGACTGAAGTTCGAGTCGGCTCTGGCACGTCTGGACAACTTCCAGTATAACTGGCACGATCTCGGGTCGACTCGACTGTGGCTCGGGTCGACTCGACTGTGGCTAGAGTCGACTCGACTGTGCTTCGAGTCGACTCGACTGTAGCTCGAGTCGACTCTGACAGTTCAGACAGAAACATGATTTTTTCGGCTTTTCTCCTCTCGGGTCGACTCGACGGGTCTCGAGTCGACTCGACTGTTCCCGAGTCGACTCGACTGTAGCTCGAGTCGACTCTGACAGTCCGCCAGATAGAACTATGCAGAATTAATTCTCCTTCAATTCTCTTCATCACCAATGGTCTCCACATACCCCAACAATCTCCCACTTGGAGACCTTGGGTATATCCTCTTGTTACTTGGTTCTCCTCTGTGCTCACACTGAAACTGGATCATCCTAGTGAAATCGGTACGATGCCTCCTCAACGTCTTCAAGCATGAAGACCAGCAGAAGCTGAACAACTCCTCAGCTTCTCTACCATGACGACCTTCGTCAACATATCTGCAGGATTCTGACTTGTATGAATCTTCTCCAACTTGACAAGTCCTTGCTCGAGCAATGACCTCACGAAGTGGTACCGTATGTCAATATGCTTCGTCCTTGAATGGAAAGCTGAATTCTTCGCCAGATGAATTGCACTTTGACTATCTGAATATAACATGCAATCCTTCTGTTCCTTCCCAAGCTCCTTCATCAAGCCTTAAAGCCATATTAGTTCCTTGCACGCCTCTGTGGCTGCCACATACTCCGCCTCCGTAGTCGACAATGCAACAACTGGTTGCAACCTGGAAATCCAACTGACGGCTCCACTGCCCAAGGTGAACAAGTACCCTGTCGTGCTCCTCCTGCCGTCCAAGTCCCCTGCCATGTCTGAGTCCACAGAGCCCTATAACCGGATCTGAGAACCTCCATAGCACAATGACATGTGCTCAGTGCCTCTCAGATACCTCAGTATCCATTTGACCGCGCGTCAATGCTCCAAACCTGGGCAGCTCATAAAGCGACTCACAACTTCCACTGCTTGAGCAATGTCTGGTCTCGTACATACCATAGCGTACATCAAGCTCCCCACTGCCGATGCATACGGGATTTTTGACATATTGAGTTCCTCCACCCGCGTCTTCGGACTTTGCCCTTTTGAAAGCTTAAAATGGGCACCCAGCGGTGTGCCAACAGGTTTGGCACCCTCCATGCAGAATCTCCTGAGTACTCGGCTGATGTACTCCGCCTGAGATAGTCTGAGGATATGTTTAGACCTATCTCTGCTGATCTGCATCCCAAGGATCTGTTTCGCTGCTCCTAGATCCTTCATTGCAAATTTTCTTGACAGCTTCAGCTTCAATTTTGCAATCTCATGCATGCTAGCTCCTGCAACTAACATGTCATCAACATACAATAGCAAGATAATGTAAGATGTACCGAAGTCCCGGAAGTAGCAACAGTGATCCTCCTGACATCTCCTATATCCTATCTCAAGCATGTAACTATCGAACTTGAGATACCATTGTCTGGGTGCCTGTTTCAAACCATAGAGGCTTTTCTTTAATTTGCAGACTAAGTCACCCGTGCCAGCTATAATGTATCCCTCCGGCTGCTGCATATATATCTCCTCATCGAGATCTCCGTGGAGAAAGGTCGTCTTCACATCAAGCTGCTCTAAGTGAAGATCCTCTACTGCCACCATGCTCAGCACCGCTCGAATAGAAATCATCTTGACTACAGGAGAAAAAATCTCTGTGAAGTCGATACCTGCTCTCTGCTGAAATCCTTTTACAACCAGCCTGGCCTTGTACCGCTTCTTCCCACCCTGCTCTTCCTTCAGCCTGTAAACCCATTTGTTTGACAGTGCTTTCTTCCCCTTGGGCAGATCCACCAAATCCCACGTTTGATTCTGCTCCAATGACTTCATCTCATCATCCATGGCCAACTCTCACTCCTTCCTGGTATCAACCTCCAATGCCTCCGTGAAGCATTCAGGTTCGCCATTATCTGTGAGCAACAAATAACTAAGAGTCTCATCATACCTTTGAGGAGGCTTCCCATGAGTACTACGAGTGGACCTTCTTAGTTGTGGAGGGGGTGCCAATGCTTCAGGTTCTTGCTCTGACTGAGTCTTCTGACCAGAATTTGTAGACTCCTCTTCAGGATCCACAAAACACGGCTCAACAGGTTTTGTTTCTGATTCATAGCTCTGCTGTATTTTCTCATTGAATACCACATCATTACTACGAATGATCTTCCTGTGTTCGGGATCCCAAAGCCGGTACCCAAACAGTTGACCTCCGTATCCAACGAAAATGCACTTCTTTGATTTGGCGTCTAGTTTGCTTCTTTGACTGGAATCAACATGGACATAACTGTTACAACCGAATACTCGTAAGTGCGCCAAATCAATCTTTTTTGCTGTCCATGCTTCCTCAGGAATCCCAAATTCAAGTTTCTTTGATGGCCCTCTATTGATCAAGTAGGCAGCAGTGTTAACTGCTTCCGCCCAAAACTGCTGTGGCAATCCAGCATGTATCCTCATGCTCCTGGCACGATCATTAATAGTTCTGTTCATCCTTTTAGCAACTCCATTTTGTTGTGGTGTCCCTGGAACTGTCCTCTGCCTGACGATCCCAGCATCTGCACAGTAGTCCTCAAACTCCCTGCTACAATACTCACCACCGTTGTCCGATCTCAGGCATTTCAACCTCTTTCCTGTCTCGAGTTCTACCATCGCCTGCCATCTCCTGAAGACCCCAAATACCTCTGACTTGTGCTTCAAGAAGAACACCCAAAGCTTCCTGGTAGCATCATCAATAAAAGTAACATAGTACTGAGATCCACCAATGGAAGAAACTGGTGCAGGCCCCCACACGTCCGTGTGCATGAGATCTAGCTTTTCTTGCTTCCGAGGTTTACCTTCTTTGTTGAATGAAACACGCTTCTGCTTTCCGAGAACACAATCCTCACAGAAGTCCATCTCAACACTCCTGAGACCCTGCAGCTTTTCCAACTGGTGCATCACCTCCAGTCCCTGATAACTCATGTGCCCAAGTCTACAATGCCATAACTTGGTGTCCACATCTGCTGCAGCAACTCCAATAGAATTCTCCGTGCCGTTGGCGACATAAAGTGTCCCAACCTTCTTGCCACTAGCCACCGTCAACGAACCCCTGGATATCTTCCACTTATCAGCTGTGAAAGTAGTGTTGTACCCCTGGCTCGCCAACTGTCCAACAGAAATCAGATTCCTCTGCAGTTGAGGCACGTGCCGTACATCCTCAAGCTCAAGTGAAGATCCAGAAATCAACTTCACTTCCGCGCTTCCCCTTCCTTGTATGGTGCAAGGCTCTCCATCCCCTAGGTAGACTTTGCCGAAGTCTCCCTTCTCATATCCTCCAAGAAGCTTCCGTTGGGATGTAGCATGGAAAGACGCGCCCGAGTCTATCACCCAAGACTCGTCACAGGTAGATAAAGATAGAACGAGGGCATCCATATCACCGTCTTCAGCAAGATTTGCCAGATCCTTGCTGACTCCTTCGGTGTGGTCGCCTTGCTTCCCTTTAGGAGATTTGCAGTCCCTCCTAAAGTGCCCTATCTTCCCGCAGTTCCAGCACTTCACTCCCTTGTTCTGAGGTGCTCGAGACCTGCTGGATCTCGACTTCGAGTCGCTTCGAAATCGACCGTCCTTCTTTTGTCTTCCCCGGTCAGAGGTGTTTAGTACACTTCCAGACGACTCCGTAGCTCCAGAAGATTTCCTTCTTGCTTCTTCACTCAGAAGCACTCCCACAACGTCATCAAAGATCAACTTCCCCGTCGCCGAAGAGTTGCTCACTGCCATCACCAGGCCCTCCCAGCTATCAGGCAATCCGGAGAGGATTAGCAATGCCCGAATCTCATCGTCAAAACTAATCTCCACTGACTCCAACTGGGCCGTGAGTCCATTGAATTCGTTGAGGTATTCTGCTATGCTGCCGCCATTTTTCATACGAAGATTAAACAACCTCTTCATGAGAAATACCTTGTTTGATGCTGAGGGTTTCTCGTACATCCGCGACAATGTTGCCATCAACTCCATCGTCGTCTTCTCGTTTTTGATGTTGAATGCCACTTGGGATGCAAGTGACAATCTAATGGTGCCGAGCGTCTTCCGATCGAGGACCTCCCAGTCTTCATCGGGCATCTTCTCTGGTTTCTTTGCTCTACCTCCAAGAGGTAAATAGAGATCCTTCTGGTAAAGGTAATCCTCTATTTGCATCATCCAAAATCCGAAGTTCGTTCCATTGAACTTCTCAATTCGTACCTTTCCTTCATCCGCCATCGCAGAAAACCAATAGCTCTGATACCACTTGTTGTCAGCGCCCGCGCCGGAACCCACTCACACCGGCGCCGCCACCGACGTCGGACAAGCAAAGAGAGAAATGAACGGATAAGCACTCTCTCGCTCCCTCGACACCGGACTCAAGGATCACCACTTCGCTTCCGCTGTGAAGGGCAAAAGATTACCCCTGGTATCAGTAGGGTAAAACACTTGAGCACCGCAACGGATTATCAAACCAAAGGAAGAAGAAGGAAGAAAATAGCAAAGCAAACACAAAGATGTAACGAGGTTCGGCTACAAGTAGCCTACGTCCTTCACCGCTCCAAATCTCAATTAGGATGAACTGATTACAGAGATAGCACACACCCGAACGATCACAAGCGATCGATCTACAAGAGATTCACACAGAATTCCCTTTGCACAAGAAGTAGGATCTCAATCCTATTCTTCTCTAGAACCCTAGCCTCACAAACAAGAGTCTCTCTCAAATATACGGCAAAATTCATTATCCTAGGGCTCTCATGAGTCCTATATATAGTCTCAAGACCTTCAGATGATCATAGCCGTCGAAATGCTAAAAAACACCAAAAGAAAACTCATCCGTATGACTTCCCGCGAGCTCGAGTCGACTCGACTGAAGTTCGAGTCGGCTCTGGCACGTCTGGACAACTTCCAGTATAACTGGCACGATCTCGGGTCGACTCGACTGTGGCTCGAGTCGACTCGACGATGCTTCGAGTCGACTCAACTGTAGCTCGAGTCGACTCTGACAGTTCAGACAGAAACATGGTTTTTTTGGCTTTTCTCCTCTCGGGTCGACTCGACGGGTCTCGAGTCGACTCGACTGTTCCCGAGTCGACTCGACTGTAGCTCGAGTCGACTATGACAGTCCGCCAGACAGAACTATGCAGAATTAATTCTCCTTCAATTCTCTTCATCACCAATGGTCTCCACATACCCCAACAGAAGTTAGGTTATATTCCAACAATAATTAAGTTTTATTTTAATGATTCATGATCAATAATAAAAGGTTATTCATAGAAAAAATAAAATTAATATATAGTACGTATTAGATAACACGAAATGTTGTGAGAAGAGGTAAAATATATAACAATGATGTAACTTTTTTAATTGAATTTTGAAAAACAGATATGGAGGTCTTTGATATCAGACTAGAAAAAATTAGAGTGGACCATATTTGTAGTTCATGCATGAGAAATTTGGTTTTTAACATGCATGCTAAGGGTTATAGGAATGGTCTTGTTAGCTTAGTAGAATTTTCAAAAATCTCTCTTATGTTTGGCACTATTCCATACATATCATATTTAGTCATTTTCTAGTAAAAATGACTAGACAATATTTTAATTTTTAATAATAAATTTAAAGAATTAATATTAGGAACATTAGTACAAATATGCATGCCAACCTCTTATTAAAAAAATAAAATCAGTCGACAAATGATTCGATAACATAAGTACCATGGGCAGTTCATTGCTTCATTTATCTATTTGCTGGAAAAACCTATTCAAACCCACCAAATCTCATTGGACAAAACAAAATTCAACAATTTAACATTAAACATAGGATAATGGATATTTTGAGAAAAATCCAGGTCTTTCTCTTGCACACCCCATAGGAAAAAAAGAAAGGAAGAAAGAAAGAAAGAACCGAACTCTTGTATACATGCCATCAAAATTTAAACACTCATTCCCTATTTTTCTTTTTCTTTTTAAAAAAAGGGTAAAACTCTTCCCTTTAGAAACTCATGTCCGGTGTGTTTTACGAGCTAGTTCCATTGTCCTAAAGGGGGACTCGGCCACAGTCATCAGCTGGATTCGGAGGAGCCCAAGGAGTAATGGTTGCGTCCATTCTTTGCTTCGAGACATCTGGGCATTGGTGAGGGACGGAGGGGCCTTTCAGGCCAAACATGTTTAATTTCCGTGAAACCAATGAGGTTGCGGACTGAGTGGCTGATTATGTAGCCAGTCCTTCTGGCAGTATTCTGTGGGTTGGAGATGGGGAGCTGCCCGTGGCACTCCTAGGTATTTTATTTTTTGATTTTATTGGGTGTATCCATACTCGTCAGGTATAATCTACCTGCCTTAGCAAAAAAAAAAAAAGTTGCATATGTTAGATCAACTTTGTTTCCTTTGAAAAGGATACCTCTTCTGATTTTTCAGCCAGTGAAACACCACCAAAATCATTTATTAAAGAACAGAAACATCGGGAGCAGCCAAAATAGACATAAAAATGAAGGATTTTTAGACTGAAGACAGACAACATGATTAAAATTAAGCAAGAAACCAATCAGAAAGGAATCTCCAATGAACAGGGTAAGAGGGTTGCTACCTCTAACAGATAGAATTACGCGATAGTAAAACATAATATGTAAGGATGATGATGGTAAAAGATAGCAAAAAAAAAAGTGGGTGTTGGAGAGTAGGGACAACGAGAGAGTAGCAGTAGGGGCAAGAGGGTGTAAGACCTTTGGAGGAAGGAGGGCATGGGATGATTATTAATTAAATGGAGAGAAGCAGATGATGGGGGGAGGTTTAAGGCCTTTGGAGGAGAAAGCAAATTCCATCCATCCTAATTTGGAATCCAAGTAATGTGCTGTCATACATGGGTCTGCCCTTGATTGCGACCATCCTGTTTTTACTTGACATTCGCGGACTACTGTAGGAGTGTAATGCCCATCAGACTATATACATTTACAGAGAAACAAATTGTGTAGCTGACTGGATTGCTTCCTATGTGGCTCACTAGGAGGTTTTGTTTGAAGGGAGCGTGGCATATATAGTACCGGATTCTTTTTCTATTTTGTTGTTTTTGAATTTTGTTGGCCGCATCGGAACCCGTAGGATGTGAGTCGCTGTTGTACCAAAAAAAACAAAAAAAATGCAGCCATCACACATCTCTGCGGACCAGCTGTGCTCTGTGATGTCTTTCTGCACGACTAAATTCTCAGTTTTATAAAACAAAAATTCCCATGCAGATTAGAACTTAGCGGGCCAACGTTCTAGCACGTTCCTTTTGGGCTTAGGTACTTGATGTGGATGTAATATGGAAGACGCGATTTAAGGTCCACTGGGCCTGGAAGTTTGTCCGTGGAAATGGATTGGGACATGTCCTGCATCCATTCGTCTCTCTCTTTGAACCCAAACTCTAAATAATTACAGGATTTAGTGTTATCTCTGCTATTATAATGCAAATTACAAGATGCAGAACTCATGCATCTCAACCATAGCTTTTTACGGAATGACCTGCTCTCTTTATTATTAAGTCGTTATGTGTTAAATATAAGAATTTATGATGCAATAGGAAAGGGTTTAGCTAGCTGTGGGCCTTAATTTTGTATTACTTTGACCTAGTCCATTTGTCAAACTTAACAAAAAATTAAATATATTTTTTCAACCAATTATTTGACATTTACAATGGGCAAATAGCCCCAAAACATACTATGGGTAATGCATGGATGACCCGTTTATGAAACCAAGCCATTCAGCAATATTTTAATAATATTTCTATGCTCATTATATTTTCGTAATATTATTGTTGACTTTGAAGTTTTAAGTCTCAGCAGGACGAAGAGCATTCCGGCTGCCCCATCCTATTTCTATGAGAAAACTTGATTGTGATCGGGCTGGGGCTCTGAAACCTATTCATGCTAGAAGAGAAGAAGCGGCAAGAAAGGAAAGAAAACTTGTGTGCCTTGGGGCTCCAAAAGCCATTCATACGGGAAGAGAAGTAGACGCAAAAAAGAAAGGAATGAAAGATAAAGAAAAGGAAAATATGAAAAGAAAGAAGAACAAGAAAAAAAAAAAGGAAAGAAAGGAAGATAGAAAGGAAGGGATAAAGGAAAGAAAAGAAGAGAAGGGAGATGGAGAATATCTATCGGGATGCATGAGCAAAACTGCTGTCGAGATAAGGCGAGACAGCAAGATCTCCTATTCCATGGAAAAACTGGGATACCCTAATCCCACGAAATTTAAAACCTTGAATCCTCCTAATACTACGATGATGAAAAAGAGAAAACGCTATACCGTCCATTACTTACTTAGGCACCATGGATGTTTTTAAATATAAATGCCCAAAAAGATTTTAAACCTTCTACAGCTTGATCAAATGAGCATAATTGTACTCCGTGCCATGCCAAAATTTGATTTAGAAATAATAAAAAGGCTGACAATGATGGAGCACAATAAAAGTCAATAAAGGGCAAATTAGGTAAAAAATATCATAATTAGTTCGAGATTTATTCCTAAAGCTAGCTGTAGTTTTCAACAGATGAATCCTCCCGCATAGTGAAACATAAAAAGGCAATCCAGTCGTCGGCACGGTTCGCCTTCTTGTATACATGCGTAGCCTGGTTCGATCTGCACTCCCCCAGAAGTCTACAAATGTCCCTGAGCATCGGCCTCTCCTCAATGGCGTGACCCTGTCCCCGGACCCATGCGATCACCGAAGCCGAGTCCCTCTCAAGTAGTATGTGATCCGCCCCCAATGCCTGCCTGGCATAAGATAACCCCTCCCAGGCCGCTCTGAGCACGGCGCACACAACGAATGTGTCAAAAATCCTCCGATCCCCCACCGCCACTAGTGTAGCAGTGTGGTCTCTGATGATAAATCCCACACCTCTGCAACTTCCGCCCTTGCTCACACTGTCATCGAAGTTCACGTTGAGAAAGCCTTGAGATGGAGGCACCCAGGAGATGAATACAGTCATGGACGCTGTAAGAGCAGAATGGGTGCCTCAGATATCCTTAACCAACCCAGCAGATGAAGTCTCAGTAGTACCAATAATCTCAGTCGCATGCAGAAGCGCTCTGTCTGCCACCACCATCGGATGAAACTTTTCGTCCTCAAATACCCGGATATTCCGGTTCAGCCAGCAATGGTAGGCCAAATAGGCCGCAATAAATGATTTCTTATTCAAGAACCAGTCAAAAATTGGGACACTGTTGTTCTCGAATGGCCATATGTTGCCCAAGGTGACAAGCCAAGAGGGGGGGGTGAATTGGTTTCTCTTAATTTTTACTATCTTACTTATGTCAATTGATGAGTTAGTGGAATTTAACAAAGCACAATACAAACACATAAGAAGTATAGTGGTTCGGTGCTCTCCTAAGCACCTACGTCCACTCCCCAAGCGACCCCTTGGGAATTCACTATAATCCCGCGGATTACAGTTGGATTGTTTTCCGGGCTCACAATCCAAAAACCTTTACACTTTGGTTTTCCGGGATCACCAAAAACCTATATTGGTTTTACGGGCTCACCAACGAACCTATGTTGGTTTTCCGGGCTCACCAACGAACCTTTACAATTGGTTTTACGGGTTCACCAATAAAACTACACCGTTGGTTTTGCGGGCTTACCAACAAACCTTTACAAGGTGATTAATAAAAGAAGTAAGAAGATTTAAGCTCCTAGATGAGCAAATATAACAATTATAATCTACAAAGAAGAGTTTAGAGAATAGTTATCGCTTGATGAGACTTCTCTCTTCTTTGTCAAGGATGCTTCACTCTTCAAGGGTGGATGGAGCTCTTAATGACTCTTGGAATCTGCTCAACCACTTTCTTTTGACTCTTGAATGAAGCACTTGGATGAAGAAGATTAGGGCACTTGTCTTTCTTGTGTACTCTTTGATATTTTGCACAAGGATGTTTTCTCTGATGAATAGTGCCACTTTAAATAGTTTCCTTCATCCATTGGACAAGCCCCAATGGTTAGAATTCAAAAACTAGCCGTTACTCACTGTTGGAAGGTCAAAAAGTACTTCTGCAGAACTAGCCGTTATGCTTCTGCCCGTGCTTGGGTCGACTCAACTTTTACTGGGGTCGACCCAACTTTCACTTGGGTCGACTCAACCTTTTCTTGGGTCGACCCTCTCAGAACCACAGAACCTTGTATTTCAGCCTTCCTTCACTTGGGTCGACTCAATATCTTTTTGGGTCGACTCAAGGTTCAGTTGGGTCGACTCAACTTCCACTTAGGTCGACCCTCTCAGGATTTCCAGAGAACCTATTTTTGAATGTCATTGCCTTTGGGTTGACCCTCTCAGTGTTTGGGTCGACTCAAGTTTGGGTCGACTCAACTTCCTCTTGGGTCGACCCTCTCAGTGTTTCCAGAGAACTGTTTTCTTGAGGCTTGAGAGGCTTGAGGTTTGGGTCGACTCATCCTTTCCTTGGGTCGACCCAACTACTATTCATCCGTGCCATTTTTGCAGAAGTGTGCCAGATGCTTTCTTGATATGCTGGGGTCAACCCAATCAACCTTGGGGTCGACTCAATCCACACTTAGCTGCAACTCAAGGTTAGATTCATCCATATAAACAATGAAATGCATCTTTATCTTATTATACGAATTGTACTGAGAGTAACAGACTTATAAATGATGTATCGAATTAACTTGTAACATACTCTTGATTATTGTATTAATCATCAAAATACCACTATCATCCTCAATCTCCCCTTTTTTGATGATTACAAAATATAGAGTATGAGCCTATTGATACTTATCTTAAAATTAGTTTTAAAAGGGCTCAAGTTGCTGAATTTCAGCTTTTCAAATTTGAGAGTGAAGTCTCCCCCTATTTCATCCAAATGTTTCCAATTTGACCTTTTGAATTACTCCCCCTTTCTTTTATATTTCATTAAAGATGAAACTTCAAAAAATTTGAGATAAAGCATGAGTTTTAGATTATGTATCGAGGTGTGAAAGGTATGTGCCAAATTCTGAAATTCTATGTGCCAAATTCTGAAATTCAATATAAATTTTAGATTTGATCATTTTCATTGTTACAAATTGCTCCCCCTTAAATGTATATGCTTTCCTATTATAATTTTCAACTTGTTTGTCAACTTATTTCTCTTTTCTTGCTCAACTCATTTCTCTTTCCTTGCTTCTCCCCCCTTTTGTTATCATCAAATAGGTGCATGGGAATAGACACAATAATTAACAAACATTTCAGCTTCATTGATCAAAATGGAACATTGTAGTACAATAATGCCAAAACAAAAACAAATACAATGTTCCTCAATCAAAGTTCAAAGTACATGATCAACACAAAATACATATGAGAACTAGATACATATCCTAGTCTCTAATCAGAAATGCTAATATCAGCCTAGGGAGTATCTAATGGCTGTGATCTAGTCCTCATCCTCCTAGCATAAGTGGCGAGGGGAGGTCGAGCCTGATGGGACTGAGTCTGGCGTGGAGCTCGGTGAGCTGGATGACTCTGTGCCGAAATCTCTGACTCAGCTGCCTGTGGCACAGATGGTCCATGAACCTCTCTCTCTCTCCGTAGAGCTCCTATCTGCTCTCTAAGATCACTGATCTCAGCAGTCATGATATCTAGCCTGCTCGTCAGCCCATCAGTGATAGTCCTCGCCTAAGCTGACATAAGCTCAGTCATCCTACTCCAAAACTCATCTGTGTCTCCCGCAAGAACAGATGACGAAGGTCCAGCCTCTGAAGGTGCAGTAGGATGATCCGTATGCTCCTCATCCTCAGGGATAGGGTCTCCAATATCTGGTGCATCACCCTCTGGTGCATCACCCTGAATCCCTGCTCCAGCATGTACCCACTGCCCGTTCACCTTCTCATAGCCCATGCGAATAAGGGATCGTGTAGTGTATGTGTCAGTGAAAAGTAGATGCCTAGAGATCTCTCCCTCTGCAGATATATTGTGCTGTCGGAAGATCAAGGTGAGTATCATACCATAAGGCAGCGAGACTCTGGAGTTGCATATTACCTTCCTCATCTGCCTCAGTATCATAGCCGGGAGATTCAGGGGAATGCCCTGAATAATATGCTCCATAACAACCAGATCTCGCTCTGAAATGAGATCAAATCTCCCGCTCTTCAAAAACAAAATCCGACCAATGAAGTTGTGCAACAACCTCATTTCCGCTGAAAGAGAGCTTGCTATTACATTTTCTGAGTAGTCGAAGTCTTCATTCTCAAGAATCAACTGCAAGGCTCTCAATTTGTTTTCTGGTTTTTCTGGAGTTGCTCCTTCGCAGGGGAGATGAAGCAACTCACTCAAACTTTCTTCGGAGACTCTAACCCTTACTCCGCGAACTTCGGATATAAGCCCTCCCATTCCAGTTTTGAGGAAGGCATAGAACTCACGGACTAATCCCGGGTAGATCACCACATCTAGGGAGCAAAGATACTCCCATCCTTGCCTTCGGATCCATTCCCCCAAACGGAACCCTTCTTGATCCAAAAACTTGGAGTGGATCCTTCTCCCCGTGGTAACCAGTCTCCCCGCAAATTTGGCAAGTTGTACTGAAGGGGAGGGAGGAGGAGGTGGCTCTACACATGTCTCACCTTGTGGAGACACTGTAGATGGCTCTGTAGCATCCCTATCCGCACGTGTGATCTGCGAAACTCTCCCGGATCGCTTGGCTACGGCTCTCTTGGGTCCCATTTCTCCAAGATCTTGATGTAATCTACTGTTTGGAGATGATTGGAGGAGATTTGAGAGTGGAGAATAGGGTTTTCGGAAGAGGACAAAGTGAAAACAGTGCCCTAGATGGCTCACGGGTCCCCCTTTTAACAGTGGGGTCCCGTCGTTGGGTCGACCCTAGATTTTTATTGGGTCGACTCAACGTTGGGTCGACCCTATTCTGGGTTGGGTCGACCCAAGTTCAGAAATTTTTCTTTCTCTTCCTTTTTCCCTTTTAAAAATTTTTCTTTCCTTCCAATCCTTACAAACTCTTACTGGGACAATGATACATGAGTAAGGAATCTATAGATGACAAGTTTGACTAATGTTTCATGGGTTTTTAGAAATGAGAGGAGTGTATCATGAGACTGCTTGCTCCCTTTTATATCTCCTCAATAAAAAGGATCACATATGCCTAATTCCCTCCTAAGCGTGCAAAATCTATCTTCACTCAAAGGTTTTGTGAATATGTCAGCTAATTGTTTCTCAGTACATACATGCTCAATACATATGTTTCCATTTTGCACATGATCTCTAATAAAATGATATCTTATTTCAATGTGTTTGGCTTTAGAGTGCTGAACCGGATTTTTAGTAAAGTTGATGGCACTAGTATTATCACACTTTATAGGAATGTTATCTAGCTTAACTCCATAGTCCTCTAGTTGTTGCTTAAGCCATAGTACTTGAGCACAACAACTGCCGGCAGCTATATATTCAGCTTCAGCTGTCGACAGTGCCACTGAATTCTGCTTTTTGCTAAACCATGATACTAAGTTATTTCCTAAAAATTGACATGTTCCACTAGTGCTCTTCCTATCTAATTTGCATCCAGCAAAATCAGCATCTGAGTAGGCAAGCAAATCTAGACAGGAGTCTCTCGAGTACCATAATCCTATGTTTGTAGTTCCTCTTAAATATCTAAGGATTCTTTTAACAGCACTTAAATGTGACTCCTTAGGATCTGATTGGTATCTAGCACATATTCCTACACTAAACACGATGTCTGGTCTACTAGCAGTAAGGTAGAGCAAGGATCCAATTAATCCTCTATAAAGCTTAATATCAATACTCTTTCCTTTCTCATCTTTGTCTAGCTTACTAGTAGGATTCATTGGAGTGCCTACTCCCTTGTGATTTTCATTCCCAAACTTCTTTAGTATTTCCTTTGTATACTTAGTTTGATGAATGAAGATACCTTCTTTAGTTTGTTTGATTTGTAATCCTAGAAAGAAACTTAGTTCTCCCATCAAACTCATCTCGAATTCTCCATGCATTAAATCAGCAAACTCTTTGCAAAGATTATCATTTGTGGCACCAAAGATTATGTCATCTACATATATTTGTACCACTAGCAGATTTTCGTCCTTTCTTTTGAGAAAAAGTGTTTTATCTACATTTCCTCTACTGAAGTCATTATTTAGTAGAAATTTGTTTAATCGATCATACCAAGCCCTAGGTGCTTGCTTCAATCCATATAATGCCTTATGTAGTCTAAACACATGATTTGGCAATTCATGATTCTCAAAACCAGGAGGTTGCTCTACATATACTTCTTCCTCTATAAAACCGTTTAAGAATGCACTTTTTACATCCATTTGATACAATTTGAAATTCATGAAACATGCAAAAGCTAGAAGTAATCTAATAGCCTCTAATCTAGCTACGGGAGCAAATGTTTCATCAAAATCTATCCCTTCTTCTTGATTGTATCCCTTAGCTACAAGTCTAGCTTTATTTCTTATAACTACCCCATTTTCATCTAATTTATTTCTAAAGATCCATTTTGTTCCAATTACAGAGTTATGCTTTGGTCTCTCAGTTAATGTCCATACATTACTTCTTTTGAATTAATTTAATTCTTCTTGCATAGCATTTATCCAATTGGTATCTTTTTCAGCTTCTTCATAAGTCTTAGGTTCTAACTGTGAAACAAAAGCAAGATAATCATTTAAATTTCTAAGAGAGGATCGAGTTCTTACCCCTTGAGATGGATCACCAATGATTAAGTCTTTAGGATGTCCATATGCATACCTCCATTCCTTTGGCAAGTCTTGAGATTGTGGTGGCACGCAATCATTTCTCTTATCTTGAATTGGCACGTCATCAAGATTTAACTTTTCAAAGTTAATAATTCCTGCAGCATCATCAAGAATATTTTCTTTCCGAGCAGACTCACTATCAGACTCATCAAATATGATATTTACTGACTCTTCGACTACAAGAGTTCTTTTATTGAAAACTCTGTATGCCCTGCTAGATGTGGAGTATCCTAAGAAGATACCTTCATCTGACTTGGCATCAAATTTACTTAGATCCTCCTTGCCATTGTTTAAAATGAAACATCTACATCCAAATACTCTAAGATATTTAGCGGTTGGTTTCTTATTCTTCCAAAGTTCATAAGGAGTTTTCTTGGTAATAGGTCGTATTAAAATCCGATTTAGAATATGGCAAGCAGTGCTTATAGCTTCAGCCCAAAAGTACTTTGGAAGATTTGACTCGCACAACATCGTGCGTGCCATTTCTGCCAAGGTCCTGTTTTTCCTTTCAACAATCCTATTTTGTTGAGGCGCTCTAGGTGCTGAAAATTGATGTGAGATACCGTTTTCATTACAAAATTCTTCAAAGTGTTGATTTTCAAATTCAGTTCCATGATCACTTCTAATTGCTATTAAGGTGAGCTTCTTTTCATTTATGATATAATTATAATGTTTCAAGAATGTTGAAAATGCTTCATTCTTATGTGCCAAAAATGAAACCCATGTATATCTTGAAAAATCATCTACTATAACTAGTCCATACTTCTTTCCACCTAGACTCGCAGTTCTAGTGGGTCCAAATAGATCCATATGTATGAGTTCAAAAGGCCTAGTTGTTGATACTATATTCTTTGATTTGAAGGATGATTTTGTTTGTTTTCCTAATGAGCATGGTCCACAAATTTTGTCCTTTTCAAAGATCAATTTTGGCACATATTTTATTAATTCCTTCTTGACTAGTTTTGATATTAATTCCATACTAGTATGTCCTAGTCTACGATGCTAAAGCCAACTTGTTTCATTTTTATTTTCTTCATTAGTAATTAAACATAATCCATTTTTCTTGCCTAATTCATGAAGATCTACCATGTAAATATTTCTTTGCCTTTGTCCTATAAGTACAATGCTATTATCTTTAGGATTTGTGATTATGCATACTGATGCTTCAAATGTGCCTTTAAACCCTTTATCACAAAATTGACTTATGCTAAGTAGGTTATGTTTCAAACCATTAACTAATAAGACATTTTCTATGAAGGTAGATGGAGTAATGAAAATTTTACCCTTTCCAATGATATACCCTTTTCCATTGTCTCCATAGGTTACTACTCCACCCTTCTTAGATTCCAAGGTGACAAATTGGTCTACGTCACCGGTCATGTGTCTTGAACAGCCGCTATCTAGATACCATCGTTTATCCACTTTATTAGCTGCAAGACACCCCTGCAATCAAGATCAAGAATGAGCTTTAGGTACCCAAACTATGTTGGGTCCTTTAGGGTTAGTACTTGATGTTCCTTTTGGAACCCAAACTTTCTTGAATTTAAGCTTATGATTATTACTCAATTTGTTTTGGCCGGACTTTCTATAGTTACATTCATATGCTTTATGTCCTAATTTATTGCAGCAATGACAAGTAATATTTTCATTTTTAGCTTTCACAAAAATGTTCTTTATTAATTTTTTTTTCTATTTGTTTTATATCCTAATCCAGCCTTATCATATACAGCTTTTTGACTATCAAGAATCATATTTAATTTGGTTGAACTAAGTGTAAACTTATCTACTAAGGATTTATATTTTTCAGCATCTTCTTTTAACTTGACATTTTCAGCACTTAGATTTTTGGTTTCAATTGTGAGTTTCCCACTTAATGTTTCATAGTTATGAGATAGTTTCAACTTATCTTTGATAAGAGATTGATTTTCTTCTTTTAGAACTTTATTTTTATTGATTAGTTTTTTATGTTCTTCCATGAGTTCTAAAAATGCATCATGTAATTCATCAACAGTAAAATCACATTCAAGTTCAGAATCTACCTCATCTTCATTGGCTATATGGCATATTTGGGCCGTCTCTTGATGATCTTCCTCTTCCGAACTTGACTCCTCACTTTCACTCCATTCAGCCATGAAGTTCTTCTTTTTAAGTTTTCTTGCCATCCACTTTAATTCCGGGCAATCTATCTTATAATGCCCGGGCTTGTTACACTCATAACAAATAGGTGTTTTCTTTTCCTTTTCTTTGTCCTTACCCTTTTCTTTGCTTGAGCTACCTTTGAAGAAGGGTTTCTTTTTATGAAATCTCTTCTTACCTCTCATAAATTTTCTGAATTTTCTTCCAAGCATAGCCATTCCTTCTTCATCAAATTCATCATCATCAGATTCTTCCGACTCAGTTTCTTGTTTTGGAGTGGTAGACTTGAGGGCAATGGTCTTTCTTCTCTTGACCTCATCTTTTGAATTTTGCCTCATGGTCAACTCATGGGTCATGAGTGATCCTAGAAGTTCCTCTAATTGCAGTGTATTGAGGTCCTTTGCTTCCTGAATTGCGGTTACCTTGGCCTCCCAAACTCTTGGTAGAGACTTGAGAATTTTTCGCACCAATTCAGAGTTAGTATAAGACTTTCCTAAACTCTTTAGCCCATTTATAATTTCAGTAAAACGAGTAAACATATCAGTTATGGACTCAGTGGATTCCATTTTAAATAATTCATACTTATGTACTAATATGTTTATTTTTGACTCCTTAACTTGATTGGTTCCTTCATGTGTGACCTCAAGTTTATCCCAAATTTCTTTTGCAGAGATGCATGTAGATATTTTATTGAATTTACTTACATCTAATGAACAGTAAAGTACATTAATCGCTTTAGCATTTAATTGTGCTAATCTTCTATCACTTTCATTCCAATCCATTTCTGGTTTGGGTATGATAGTGCCCTCTATACTAATTGTGGGTGTGTGAGATCCTCTAGTTATAATATACCACAATTCATAGTCTAGAGCTTGAATGAATATCCTCATCCTAGCTTTCCAGTATGTGTAATTTGTGCCATTAAATAGAGGAGGTCTATTTGTGGATTGCCCCTCACTAATAGAACATCCCACTTGGATTGTCATGATCTTTGACTCTTGATTGTGAGATCAACAAATACTATAGGAGCACCTTGCTCTGATACCACTTGTTGCCCAAGGTGACAAGCCAAGAGGGGGGGGTGAATTGGTTTCTCTTAATTTTTACTATCTTACTTATGTCAATTGATGAGTTAGTGGAATTTAACAAAGCACAATACAAACATACAAGAAGTATAGTGGTTCGGTGCTCTCCTAAGCACCTACGTCCACTCCCCAAGCGACCCCTTGGGAATTCACTATAATCCCGTGGATTACAGTTGGATTGTTTTCCGGGCTTACAATCCAAAAACCTTTACACTTTGGTTTTCCGGGATCACCAAAAACCTATGTTGGTTTTACGGGCTCACCAACGAACCTATGTTGGTTTTCCGGGCTCACCAACGAACCTTTACAATTGGTTTTACGGGTTCACCAATAAACCTACACCGTTGGTTTTGCGGGCTTACCAACAAACCTTTACAAGGTGATTAATAAAAGAAGTAAGAATATTTAAGCTCCTAGATGAGCAAATATAACAATTATAATCTACAAAGAAGAGTTTAGAGAATAGTTATCGCTTGATGAGACTTCTCTCTTCTTTGTCAAGGATGCTTCACTCTTCAAGGGTGGATGGAGCTCTTAATGACTCTTGGAATCTGCTCAACCACTTTCTTTTGACTCTTGAATGAAGCACTTGGATGAAGAAGATTAGGGCACTTGTCTTTCTTGTGTACTCTTTGATATTTTGCAAAAGGATGTTTTCTCTGATGAATAGTGCCACTTTAAATAGTTTCTTTCATCCATTGGACAAGCCCCAATGGTTAGAATTCAAAAACTAGTCGTTACTCACTGTTGGAAGGTCAAAAAGTACTTCTGCAGAACTAGCCGTTATGCTTCTGCCCGTGCTTGGGTCGACTCAACTTTTACTGGGGTCGACCCAACTTTTACTTGGGTCGACTCAACCTTTCTTTGGGTCGACCCTCTCAGAACCACAGAACCTTGTATTTCAGCCTTCCTTTACTTGGGTCGACTCAACATCTTTTTGGGTCGACTCAAGGTTCAGTTGGGTCGACTCAACTTCCACTTGGGTCGACCCTCTCAGGGTTTCCAGAGAACCTATTTTTGAATGTCATTGCCTTTGGGTCGACCCTCTCAGTGTTTGGGTCGACTCAAGTTTGGGTCGACTCAACTTCCTCTTGGGTCGACCCTCTCAGTGTTTCCAGAGAACTGTTTTCTTGAGGCTTGAGAGGCTTGAGGTTTGGGTCGACTCATCCTTTCCTTGGGTCGACCCAACTACTGTTCATCCGTGCCATTTTTGCAGAAGTGTGCCAGATGCTTTCTTGATGTGCCGGGGTCGACCCAATCAACCTTGGGGTCGACTGAATCCACACTTTGCTGCAACTCAAGGTTAGATTCATCCATATAAACAATGAAATGCATCTTTATCTTATTATACGAATTGTACTGAGAGTAACAGACTTATAAATGATGTATCGAATTAACTTGTAACATACTCTTGATTATTGTATTAATCATCAAAATACCACTATCATCCTCACCATAGCATGAGAGGAAGTGTCGGCAAAGATCCCCACCATGTCTAATTAAATATAAGTAATATTTAGCCAGTGTTGGTTATCAAATTGAAGTATAAGTAATATTTTGTCAGTGTTGGTTATCAAACTCCAGAGACCTTAATTAGAAGCCCATTACCAATTGTTGGTTGGAGCTATTTAAATCATTAGAATGAAAAAGTGGGAAGTTCTCCGCAATTAATCTGGGTACATGATAGATCTGATTTTAAGCTAGCAGTCATATGGCAACCGTGTGCACCGTCCAAGCTAGGGACAAACTTTGCAACTCTCTTTTGGTGCTCTCTTGGTGACTGGCTAGCAAACTAGAAACTCACTCCCAAGATCATGTATGGCTCTCTCTAATTGGGCCAAGTGTTTATTAAAAACTATTTTTGTGTTGTACCCAAAATATATATATATATATATATATATATATATATTTTTGTGCAATATGCAATGCTTCCTTACATCTTACTATCGGAGGCTTTCCTTTTTCTCTCCCCACTTCTTCTTAGCTTTTCAAAAGAGTAACGCTGTGGGGCGTCTCTTTGGTGCATATAAAAAGCTTTTTTAGCTCCCATATCACATGAAGGGGCTAGTGCAATTGTAGGTGGTCGAATGCAAGCTACCAAGGTCAGTATTAATTTTATGCGCCCAAAAGATTTTCGGCAAAGTGGCTTGCAACAGTCCCTCTCATACCATATAGGATATTAGATTGAGCATTTGGATCAAGTGGTGCACTCAAGACAATAATGGAGAAAGTCTACTTTCACTTTGTCTTGTGATTTGCTTTCGAATTTGGTCCAGTCTTTGTAATCTAAAATTTGGTTGGAATTCGATCTTAGTTTGGGATGCTAAGAGGAAAAGTCAAAAAGGCATGGCTAAATGACAACAAATACCAAAATTCAAGCTGGACAGCTAATGAATCCTATTGAGAATATTATATGTGAAACTGAATTTGATAAAATTTTGTTCTCATGTCGGGATTCCCCTAATAAATTTTGTTGATTTTTTTTTTTAATCTCCTCATAAAAATAAGTTCCAAATTTTAGGGACATAAAAAGGTATTCTGAGCTTGCAGAAGTTTCATTGGTTAGTGGTGATATTCCAAAGTCCAAATGGAATTAGCTAGTACAATCTGGTTAATCTAAAATTAGCTAATATAGTTGTTCTATGGAATTAAAGAAAAGCCTTCTTGAGAATAACTCAATAAGGTGCTACTGCGCTTTTGTTGGCTATCCACGCCATTTGAGGAAATGGAACATATTAAAAACCTTTCAAAATGTTAATCTTGATCTACAATTTCATCAAAGTGCTTGCTGAACTGCTTAACTTTTGACAAAATATCATTCAAATATTAGAAATAAATAAAGCATTTTTACTACTCTGGCATGTTCTTGATATGATATTTCTTCTAGTTGTCATAGTAGTAGATCTCATTGCTTAACCGTTGCATGAGATGCTAGAAATCAAAACTAGTTGTTAATGCAAAAAAAAACATAAGCATTGTCATCGGGTACTCTCTGTATAATTAAATTTCTAGGGTGCAACACGTACGCCAGATTTCTAGAATTTTTTAAAAAGTTATTTAGATACTTTTATATAGTAAATAGAAAGAAAAATTGTTTTTTTAAACAAAGAAAAAATATATATTTTTGATCCCTCCAAGTTTTAACAAATTACACTTGAACCCTAAAAATTAAACAATTTGCAATCAAGACCATCAAATTATTTTTATGTATCAATATGATCTAAGAGAAGATCTTAGCATAATAATAAAATTGTTCCATTATGATCTAGACATGACATATATATGTTTGAAATCAGAAAACAACATTTTCACATATGAAGATAAGAATGCAAATATCCAATCCTCTCTAAATCCCATAACGGTAGGAGCCTCGTACCTCGTATGCTAGGATGCCTCTACTTTCATACAAGTCTTTCTCACAAACACATGCCAAACTACGGTAGCCCTTCTCTCCTGCTTATAAGATACTCTCTTTGCATGCATACCGAATCATAATGTCCAGTGAGTTCGCACCTTGAACTAGCCATGTTGTTCAAGGCTACTTGTATAGCACTAGATGATGGCCTAATGATCATCATCGATAGTACCTTGTGCTTGCCTAGATCATGGCAAGGATCATAAGATTCGATACCTAATCCTTGTGCCGGCCTGGATCCGCCACTGGTCAAATTGGTATACGTCCAAGGTGGCTAGAAAGGAGATCTTTTTAAATTAAGCAAAATACGGTGTTGGTAAATTTCTTTGAATCTCCCTTAGCTTTAGCTGCCGACCGCTCCTTTTTGAAAATTTGGTACATGCCATGAGAAAGGTTGCCTCCCTCGGGGGGAGGCAGGTCATGTGAACATAAAAGCTTAAGAAAACTCTATAGTATCTCTTGTAACCTATTGGATGCCTTCAAGATCCTTTCCAAGCTCCCAACTTTCCATTGATGGGAGACTTGGGAGCTTTGGAAACATGGCTGTCCTAGCCACCCCAACTTTAACAGAAGATTAATAGATGGCACGTGGCACAAGGCGTGTGGTGACTAAAAATGTTCCGCCAAACATGCCATGGAGTGGCCAAAACGTTGGGCAAACATCCTCCAAAATGTAGGCCAACATGCCATTCACACCTTAGGGTAGTCAGGTTCTTGATGGGGACTGCACTCTCACTACGTAAAAATATTAAATTCCCGACTTTTATTTGCCGACGCTAGCAACAAGCGTCGGCAAAATATGCAAAATCGTAAAAAACTGCCGACGGGTGTTTATAGCGTCGGAAGTTGACGACGCTTATAAGCGTCGTCGGAACCGTTTCCGACCTTCTCCAGGGCATGGACGGGAGGTGAGGTTCTCGAGGAGGCTGCTGTCGGAGGCGGCGAAGAAGGCGAGGACGGTGCTGTCGAAGGCGACGAAGAAGGCGAGGATGGGAGAGGTGAAGTGGCGTTCGTCGGGGGTGAGGGTGTGGAGCCAGTGGGGGAGGTCGGCGGAGAGGTCGGCGGAGGGTGTGGAGCCCGTCGGGGGTGAGGGAAGAAGAAGAAAACAGGATGTTTTCGTAATTCGAGGAAGGTAAGGGAAATTTGGCTTCCGACGATGCTTTCGACGACGCTTATAAGCGTCGTCGGAAGCCAAATTCCCCTTCCCACCTTTCAGCACCGTCGGATTCCGGCGAGGGAAGCAGAGTGATGTCAAGAAGGAGGCCGCGGATAGACGGCCATCAAGTTAGTCCCACATCGGCAGATCGATCGGAATAAAAGGAGAAAGAAAGGAAGCCACTCAGGAGCGACAAATATGAGAATTTCTCCTTTGTTTCCAACTCCGGCGTCTGCATCGCCACCTTCTCCTCCATTCTGGCCGCCGCTGCCGAGCTCGTTGCCTCAGCAGAGGACCGCGATATCGCGGTCTACACTCCTCCCTGTAGACCGTGATGTCGCTGTATACGGGCTGCTCCCCCATCGCCCAGGCCGCCGCCGCCGCCTGGGCCGCCGCGCCGCCGAGCTCGCTTCTAGCCATCCACATCTTCGCCTACGGGATGGTTTTGAGCGTCGCGACGCTTTAAAGCGTCATCTAATACCGACGCAACACTCGGCGTCGCAAAAATCCATTTCCACGCTCGCATAGCCGACGAGGTTGCCACGCTTGAGGGTGCGTCGGGAAGAATTTTAGAGACGCTTTTTAGCGTCGGTGAAAGCCAAAAAAAGCGTCGGAAAATATTGTTTTTGCTGTAGTGTCTTGCCTTTGCATGCGAGGAAACCATTGCACCCAGCAGTAGTTAGGCGAAACAGAGAAAAAAGAACAGGCCACTCGAGGAACAGATAAAGAAGATGGAGATGGTGGCAAGAACTTGCGTTGCAATGAAAAGAAGGTTGCATTTATACAAGTCGTGGCCAATACCTCCCTCTTGCTTAAGGTGCGTACGTGGATTTTAGACTGTGCGACTACGTGTTCGTCATGGTGTCCTCATTTGAAGTACGACCCACTGCATGTAGCTAATGGTTTCTGACACTGCAGGTCGCACGGGGCACGACTAATGAAGCGAGTATGAGCAGCTTGGAAGCTAATTAGATTTGTGTCACTGCCCATAAGAGAGAGATTCCAGACAGGGTCTTGTCTGGGATCGTTTGGAATATTGAGGTTGTTGCGAGGACAGGATAGAACTGGGAAAGATGAATTTATTGGTTCATGTTTGACCTCGCCTGGTATCAGCTCAGTCCTGGTCATATGCGGTGGGGACTGCTTAATGAGTTGGTAGTCCTGTGGAGTTATGTATGTACATATCCACTAGACAAATAACTCCACTGGATACTCGACAAATATGTGAAGAGGGGGAGAAAACTGATCAGACTCTTTAACGATGAAAAGGATAAGAAGATCGGAGACAAAAAGATTGACTTGCATTTGGCTAACCTAGGCTCATCACACAAGTTATGTAAAATTTCAATGCGTGACCCTTAGGATGAAGCATAGGTCTAGATTTTGCGCCGACTTACAAAGTTTTATACAACAAATTAATCGATTGCTCTATTTTTCTCTTCATGAATGTGCTTGAAACTACCCATATTTCAACCTAGTTGAAACCAATTAGAGTTCGATATAAAGCACCAAGGAGAGAGGAGAGATATCACCTCCATTTTTGTCATGAAAAAAGAAAAAGAAAAAAAATCATGTTATTCCCCTACCAATGATTCTCTTCCCCATTCGATGCCTCCTATCAATTCACTGATCTAAGCATACTAATTTCTCTCTTCCCCTATTAAATTCCTCCTATCAACCAATCCTGATTTTTCCTTAAATTTATGCAGAAGGAATGAAAGAGTTTTCAGTCTTCTTAAATCCACAAAATGGATAAAATATTTTGGTCTGCCATAGGTCTAGCGAAGATGGCACAACTTGGGTCAAATTTCCTGTAGCCTTCTTTTTTATTGTTATTTTTCCAACCTCTGGTTCAAAATTCAAAGTACTTAGAATAGGTGATTTTTATTTTTATTTTTATTTTTGACACAATATAGAACCAGTAAGATTCATGTCCATTTTGGTGGCTATACTTTTGGTCAACAATAACGATATTGCCCAATTGAATTCATCATTGGTCCAGTTAGGGCACCATAGAAATGGAAAAAGATAGCAATCAGCGGACAATTTATTCTTTTTTGGCTCACAAAAGTTAGAGTCTTAATTAATTGCAGACTTATCATTAATTTTGACTTGACTGTGATTTATCTATGCAAGAAAAGTCAACCCCATTCTTGGAGCAGACGGATGCTGCATTGGTTGGTGGTGACAACATCAAATCCAAGCTGTGAGTTCAAAATGATCCAGGGTGACAAAAGAAGGTAGACGATCCAAAATGCTTAGAAACTAGCCTCTTTAGGAGAAAGCAAGTCCAATTGCCGAGTCTCAATGAGATCACTAGCTGGCTGGAACTCAAGGATGTAGATAGTAAAATTTTGATTGCGGGCTTCTAGCCGTCCGATCGGGTGATGATGCAGCGATGCCAAATCTGACCTTTTCCACATGAGCTACATGCATGTTTGAATTCGGGACTTATGTGACATGATGGAAAGAGTCATAACCTTGAAATATGTCAAAGTTTGACCTGGTTTGCTCACACTGTGGTTGGTTGTATTCTATCGGAAGCCACCAAGTTCTCATCAGATGACTTCCATACTTATAGTAGATGGTTGGGTGTTGGTGTGGGCCTCCATGTGAAGCCTCTCACAGTGTGTTATCTGAGACTTTTTTAAATGATGAACGTGGAAACACGTAGTATGGGATAGAGTCCGTAAATGCCGTCAAGAAGGCTAATTGGAGACACAAGGGCCACATGACTTTGATGAATACCAAAGTTCTTTTTTTTTCTTTCTCAGTGACGTCTTACGATTAGAATTATTATCCATTGCACATGATTGATGATGATTCATGCAATGTAATCTGCAACCAAAAACTCATATTGTCTCGTTGACTTCAATGTGCTTCTGTTTTCTTATATTTTTCATGTTCGACCTAAATTTATAACAATATCAGCCATAACAGGTAGGCTAGTGCCCTTCTTTATTTATACGAGCTCCTAAGTTTATAAATAAAATGAAATGCACTCAATTGCCTTTTTTTTTCTTCTTCTTCTTTTTGAGCTCTCTCAGTGTTTCTCAATCAGTTTGGCTTGTTATTGCTTCTAGTTATTTCTGAAACTGAAAAGATCCCTCTCATCACCTGTTGCAACTGTGTTTAGGGATCTGCCAACATGCAATGTCATTATTTTGATCTCTTCCCACGCTTCAACCTCCCATAGCCTCTCTTCAATGCCAATACTCATATGTAGCTTTATGACATTAAATCCAAGTATTTAAACAGGCACTAAAAGTTTAGGGAATTAGAGACCTGTACTATGGAAACCTAGCAAAATCCCAATAAAGACTTCTTGGAGCACCTCAGCATCTGCCAATTATGAGACCATGACTTCTTAGGGGTTCTTGCTAAAAAGACCTACTGTGGCGGTTGGCACTGGTTTGCGGTCAGGCAACGAAACCATATACGTAGTGCTGAGGCCCAGGGAATTGGTCTCATCATGTATGGGGTTGGCAATAGAAACTTGCGGTCTTTCCGACTAGAGATGGCAACGGGTTGGATACGGGACGGATCAGGGGTAGGCCATTATCCACATCGTTCGGTACTTGCTTCAGAAGCGGGGGGGGGGGGGGGGGGGGGGGGGGTGGGGACGGGGTGGAATGAAGGGATCAAATTAGGTAAAATTATAAAAAAAATTATACATTATATTTTTTAACCTCGAGATGTTGTTTGTGAAAAGTTAAATATATTCAAATTAAATTTGTAAGGACCCATGCTGTGAGGACTCGTGTGGGCATGTATTTAGTTCCATATTAGTTATTCACCGAGAAAATATTGGGTACTTATATAGGATTAAGAAATCCAAATAATACTTTCTAGCTAGCCATTTTGGGTAAAGTCATGGGTTGTGACACATGCAGGCGTCTGTTTAATCCCATATCGGTTATTCGCTAGGTAGACTTTGGATACTTATATAGAATAAGGAAATCCAAAAAATAACTTATGGCTAACTTTTTTCAGTGAGATCCTAGGTTGTGATAAATGGTATCAGAGCAGACCCGTTCCATAACCTATATGGACTAAGGGACACTGTAGCACAAATTCATTAGGTCTATCCACGGGCCGATCGTGGTGCTTGTGATTAGATTTGAACCCTTAATCTGACGAGAATATCAGAGCTTAAACGAGAGGAGTATGTGAGAGTACAAATGATTTTAAAGAGACTACCGACTTGTTCTATATTTTGAGATGATTCAACAACATCTAAAAATAATTATTGATTGAAACCAACATCTGAAAAAATAACATTTTTTCTTTGGAGAATGGATTATGAATTTATAGAGGGGGATACAAAGCAAAGTTGGTCAATTGTTATCATGCTTAATCTTACATTGTCACAACTAATAAATGGAGCATGAGTAATTAAACTTGCAACCATTGGGTACAAATTGTAAGAGAGCTACATGGTTCATATTATGGAAAAAAAGGAAACCTCATCCATTGACGGATTAAGGGAAGATCAATGAATAATGTAAGTAACAAGGAGGGCCACGAACATCAGCACATAAGCAATCCCTTGATCAATTGTCTTGCCTGCACCAGAGAAGTTAAAAGTGTTAATCCAATGTTAAAGAAAATAAAGATTCATGATATTGGTCTTCATGTTTTTCTCTTAAGGGATGTTTGGTTGTAAGAAAAATTGCATGAAACGCTTGTTTTCCTTAAAAAGTTCTTTTTTTAAAAAAAATGTAAAAGTTTGCTATCCTACTTCATTTTTTTTTTCTTTTAGAAAATTTGCCCATTGAAGAGCATATTCTCTGTCTAAGAAGTTTTCCTCATGTACTTTATAAAGATAATTCGGACCAATAGTTCTTCTTTTTTGGGTAAATCAGAAAAATTATACCATTTTAGTATAAATACATCTGTGAAAATTAAAAAATAAAATATTCAAAAATTGAAAAAGATAAACCTACTCTAAAATCTCGTATAGTTAGTTATATATATAAGAGGCCATACAATTTGCTGCACTATTTTTTTTACTCTTAAAAAAATATTAGAATCAGTTCAACTCAATCCACCATTTACACAGTTTAAGATTTTAAGCTAATATAGAATTGTATGTGAATAAAGAGTTCTTCAATGGAAATAAAGAGATATATGCGCGCGTAGACACACATACGCGCAAATAAATCTCTTCACTCACCGTCGATTATCCTGGCATTTGCTGATGCTGAGGTTGCCATTAGAGAGAATATGACAGAGAAATAGATCGCCAAGAGATTGTGTAAATGTGTGGAGGTAGGGCCTATTCTATTGAGCAAAGTTTTGGAAAGAAGAGGAAAGCTAGTATTTGTCCTGGATGTGAGTGGATGGATCAAGATGAGGTATTTATAGGCCATCAAGCAAGCCCAAAAACCAGGTGTGAAGAAGTCTTGTGTGGCTACCCAAGGTGGATAGTTGGACGTATCGTCCATTGGCCTTTTCTTTCCTTGGATCAGGATTATTCCTAATTAATTTTGGATTCATTGACCCATCCAAGTTGACCGGATACTCTAACCCAAAAGTTTCTACCGATTCGCATCTTTTCTGTGGTGTGCATTGGACTTTGAACGTGCATCATACGGTTCCATTTTTTTGGCATGCACGATTCCACCACATTCGACTTTCGCGGCGGTTTCGCTTTCCATGCTTCCTATATATCTTGGGTGAATTTGGCTCGTGACCAGAATTGGAAATGGAATGGTTATATTCTCGAGTGCATTTAGCTTATGACTAAAATTGGAATCGGATCGGAAAATCAATTAAATAGAGAGATGTTTATGTCGACATTTGATTACTAGAAGGAAAGTTTTGACTGGGTTTTGGACATGATATTCTCGTTTCCTACCATACTCCTTGTCTCGCTCCTTCTAAACAAACAAACTTGGGATGCACGGTTCATATATTTTTTGATTGGTAATATGATAAGATATTTAATTGTCCATATTGAATCAATTAAACTGCATGGGAATTTTAAATTCGGCGTCCTTGACCGGACATCACGTAAGGAAACCGGCATTGCATCTGCCAGAAGGACGGGTCCTTCAAATGATTTCCCTACCAGACAAAAAATCATTCAAATAATTCTGTGGATGCATGATAAGCCGGGTCCAACCTAACAACAGCCAGCACAATTATGGGCTGAAATCATGGGCCATCCACGACTTTGTCAAACAGAAACTATAAATCCATTAATTAAAGCATCATGCTTTTTTTTTTTTTTTAATATGAAGGCATGAATAGGTTTTGCGGAATTAAATCTGTAGACGGTCTTGAAAAAACCAAAGCATGCAAGTATTAGTT
Organism: Phoenix dactylifera; assembly: GCF_051530095.1. NCBI lineage: Eukaryota > Viridiplantae > Streptophyta > Magnoliopsida > Arecales > Arecaceae > Phoenix > Phoenix dactylifera. Next base: position 72,068,881 of record NC_143190.1, on the reverse strand, counting down.
ATAACATTCTATTTCGAAAGCTAATCAGCCTGCTTGGTATCTTCATAGAGCATAGATATGGAGCTCGTGAATAGTTTGAATATGTACGTGTGAAGACCCGTTAGGACGTGTATTTAGTTCTATATTAATTATTCACTGAGAAAATCTTGGATACTTATACAGGACTAAAAAAACTCAAAAAAATCGTTATGGCTTGTTTTTTGGATGAGGTTTTAAGTTGTGACAAATTGTATCAGAGCAGACCGGCCCATAAACTATACGGATTAGGGGACACTGCAGCATGGGTTCATAAAGGCTGACCACATGTCGATCGTGATATTTGTGATTATATTTGAATGGATTTGAACTCTTAGCCTGACGCATACGTCAGGGCTTGAATGGAGAAAGTATGTGAGGATCCATGCGGGTGTGTGTTTAATCCGACATCGGTTATTCGCTGGGTAGATCTTGAGTACTTATACATGACGAAGAAATGTAAAAAATATTTTCCGGCTAGCCTTTTTGGATGAGATTCTGGGTTGTTGCAAAACGAGTGCTGTAGATTCATAAATGCAGCACCAAGACTAAATCTTAACTAAATCTTGACTAAATCTGTCCAGCCATAAAGGCTTTCCTAGGGTAAATTCTGCACAACTTTGTGCCCGTTTGCATGACGACGGCCATGCATAAAGACGCACTTGATGCTTTGGCTTAGTAAATGCTTGGTGGAGAATAGATCATGAATAAAGCTGATTTCATTTACATTTGGTCTGCTTCTACTTGCAAGAGCACAAAAGCATCATGTACGTGCCTGTTAAATATTGCTTTTTGCGACACGAAAAAGCTTTGCATATAGCGTAGTGGTTTGGTCTGATATTCTGCTCCGGGCCTAGTGCGGCATCTTTCAGTTTGTTCATTCAGGAGTATCAGCCCTCTCATTATCTTTGAAATCAACACTACAACATCCTTTTTTTTTTTTTTTTTTTTGAGAGAGAGAGAGACATTCGAAGTGCAAATGGAAAGAATATAAGGCGAAGCTAAAGACGGACTGGAAGTACGAGGGCATGACTGAAGAAGAGGTGGCCCGTGTTTGTCCTCCAGATGCAATCTCTCATCAGTGGAGGGAGCTTGTCCCCTACTGGTTTTTCGAGAAAGCTTAGGTTGTTGGGAATTGTATCCTAAATGTCAATCGTCAGCATATTGATGATTGAATTTTGTAAATGAATTGACAAATTAATAAAGTATTATTTGGCATTATTCATCATTTCATCTTCAAATGAACTCTTATATGATGAAGTCGTTAGGACTTATGTCATGATAAAGGAGGATTTATCTTTGAGTCCTTAAACTTGTTCGCGACCAAATGATATGTTGTTACTAGGACGACAACATTATCGAGATTAGGTCGTTGTGTGACATATACGTTAGTTGTCCTCTTAACCAAGGAGTGTGGAGACACTAGTATGCCATACAGGTGAAGTGTAGGAGTACATTTCACTAAACGTGACCAATTCCGGAACGCTCTACTGTCAAGAGATGTTCCGAGTGGATATGGGTATAAGTTTGGCCCTCTGACCTGAGATCACAACCTGTGACTAGCAAGCAACTCAGTGTACTTTGGTACCGAACTACCTAAATTTCTAATTCAGTGACGGAAGGTCACTGGGTGCAGTCAAGTACTTGCGTAGTCAGTTGTGAGTCGAGATGGAATTGACGCCTCCTGAAAACAGAAGATAATGTCTTGTGATTAATTTAGCAAAATATTGGCCAGGGTAATCCCAGTGAGGAGTTACGGGATATCTAAAGTTAATCACATAATGGATGTACAAATTATAGGGTTGACAGTGAGCTCTAAGTCATCCTGGCATTAGGAGTCAAAGGGATTGAATTATACAGTAATCATAGTCCAGGGTTCCAGAATATTTGCTTCGCATATATTCGGCCTATCCGGACGTCGGTTACCATTGCTAGATAGTCACATCGATTAGTATAGGAAGACGTTCCTATACTACCGACTTAGGATCGAACCTATGAGGTCACACACATAGAAGTTTCTAGGTTGATCAAATGGTTGATTGATGATTAAGAATCATTTAGGGGTAATTTGGTCAATTCGATTGACAAATTATCCAAAGCAAAAGTTGCATTAAAATAATTATTGAATTATTGGAGGACTAATTAGCAATTAGATTGCTAATGAACTCAATTTGATTGAGTAATTGGGCTTAGGTTGAGCCAAATTGAATAGGATTCAATTTGGGCTGCATCAGGGTTTGACCTAATTGGATTAGGTTCAACCCAAGTAGATTGAGCTTGACCCAATTGATGAAACTTGACCCAATTGGATTGGGCTTGATCCAAATCAATTAGAAGACCTTATTTGTGTTAGATGTATGCCCTAGAAGCCAATTTGGCTGACACATTGTTGATTCTAGGGACATAATTTTGTACTTGACTATTTATTATTGAATAAATAAAAGGCATCTTTTTCATTCATATTGTTTATGTGTCTATGAATCGTCCAAGAAATTAATAAGATGATGATACATATTCTCAAGAGTTGAGAATTTGAGCCATGTATCATTGGTGATTAATTTCTAAATGCTCCTGATCAATGGATCATCACGAGGACGGTGATCGATCCGATCAGTGCACAGATCACTCTCCTTCTGGATGGACGAGACTTGAGTCCACAGTGTAGGGACACTGAAGTGATAGTGCAGGTGCTTGTTAGAGAACAAGGGTACTGAGCGTGACCAAGACAAGAAGTCACTTGGATGTCTATCCACTCGTCAGTGACTTGCTTGATGTTGCAGTAGTGTGACTGGTCCTTTGACCTGCGGTGCTTCGGCTACTCACAGTGAGGTTATTGTAGTTTGACTGCACACATACATGGTCTCTAGCCATATGGGTCCATGCAGTGTAGATTGGCTGCAGTAGGTTCACTGTAGGAGTAGGGTATGCACCTACAAGGAATCTATCGACCTTGATAGAAGAGGAGTGATCCTATGTGATTTGTTAGACTGAGTTCTAAGACCTTGGCCAGGGCAGTAAAGTGGAGAAAGAGTTTTCCACTATCGAACTCAAGTCGAATAAATCTTGACATATGACAGACGATGGGGTTTGACGAGTTGTCCATGACCTCCGTCCTGTAGGGATCCACGATAGTAGGACTGTATCACACGTTAACTGCACCTAGAGGTTCATCATTCCATTCTGCTGGGTAGCCACTACATGCTGCTAGGTGTCACTGGTGGATGGTGGGACTCATAGGGATTATCTTGATGATCGATAAACCCTAATGAGTTGAGTTGGAATCGTTCCAACCCATTGAAAGGAGTTTTCAATGATATAGTGATAGAGATCACAATATATCTCACTACCAGTCAGAATAGAACCTATGGGGTCACACACACTAGAAGTATTGACCGATCCGATGGTTGAAATCGTGATTAGGAATCACAAGAAATCAATTTGATTGATAAAAGGTTGAAGAAGGAAAAAGGAATTAATTAATTGGACTTGAAACAAGAATCCTACTTCGGGTAGGATTCCTAGAGTCCTAATTGGATTAGGACTGGGAATCCTAGTTGGAGTAGGACTGGAATTCCTATTTGGAATAGGATTCCTACAATCCTAATGAGATTAGGAATTTTGAATTAAAATTGGATTCCTACTTGGAGTAGGATTCCTAGAAATCCTAATTGGATTAGGACTTCGGATTCAAATAGAGTCCTAATTGGATTAGGACTAAAATTAAAATACATCCTAATTGGATTAGGATTCCTTAAGTCTAAATTAATTATTAATCTAATGAATCAACATGACTCCTAATTGGATTAGGATTGAAGAGTTCAATTGAGTCATGATTCATTCAAGTCCTAATTGGATTAGGACTAGCATAGATTGAACCCAATTTGGTTAAGCCTAATTGGATTAGGACTTAACCACATTAGGGCATCCAAATCCTTACCTAATGAGGATTAGGGCAACCATGAAGGAGGGGCACACGCCCCTCCTCCTTTCATATTGCTTGGTGCGGCAACAAGAGGGGCCGGCGCCCCTCTTGGAATTATTTCAAGGGAGCTCCTAAAAGTTAGGAGCTCCACTTGTTATTTAAAGAGGGCTTCATGGGGGCTGACCGAATAGAAGAGAAGGCTTCTTCCTTGCTGCCGTACGCCCCCCTCTTGCTCCTCCTTTGGTTCAGCCGCCATTAGCAAAGGGAAAAGAAGAGGAGGCCTCTCCCTCCTCTTGGTCTTCTTCCTTGGCTTCAACGCGTGTGAAGAGAAGAAGGCTGCGAAGGGATTTGATCTTCTTCCTCTTCTTCATCCTTCTTCTTCCTCCTCTCAAGTGCAATCAAGAGTTGATTGAAAGAGAGGACATCAGCCATCAAAGCTATCTCTGCAAGGGAGCTAGTACCCCGGTGAGATAGAGAGCTTGGATCGGATCCTGCTTCGTGTGGATACCCGTAGAGGCCGGACGTTTGAACGGCTTCAAGCGAACCCTCTTCCAAAACCACGAATTCAGATTTGCGGTGATCATCTACCCGCGCAAGGTGAAGATTTGATCTTCCTATTAGTTTTAAAAGTTTTAATTCTTACCTAATTACGAAAGGTCTCGAAACAACGTTCATGCGATGAACGTCGAACCCGTGCATGCCGATTCCGCTGCCATCTGAAAAATTTTTGAAATATCAGCGGCATGGGCGGGTTCCCAACAGTGGTATCAGAGCCTAGGCTTCGTAGATTAAGGTAAGAATTAAATATCTAAAGGCATATTAGATCTGAAAATTAAATGATCATGCATGCTGAAAAATTCTGCATGCAGATTTTTCAGGGGTGCTGATTTTTACATGCTGATTTTTATGTGATAAAAAGATGATTCTAATTGCATTGTTAATGGGATTACAAAGTTTAGAATCATGATTAGCATGATCAGCGACCTATGTCATGATATAATCAGTTAAGTTTCAGATCTGAAAATTATAATTGTAGCATACGGTGATGATCATAGGATTCAACCCCTTTTGGTATCAAATGTAATGACCTGCGATGTGATCTGCGATGTCATGTAATTTTTCAGATGCTTGCATGCATCTTATTTGATGTTTTGAGAGGCCTGCGTGCCTCCTAAAAGGAGATGTAAATTATTTTTATTTTTATTTTACATCTGGTTGTATTTCTGTGATGTGATGTACATCAACGATCAAGTTGAAGCAAAGGCATGAGATGAAAGGTGATCCAAGCGGTTGATGGCGATGGGATCAAGGGTTGATCAAGGATCGAATCAAGGAGGCTTGGAACCAATTCAAGAGTTGAAGACCACTTGATCAATTGATGTGCATGTGCTTGTAATACGACCTAATTAGAATCCATGATCATCACCTAGTTAAAGTTTAGCTTTAATTATTGCCGCGATTATAACTGCCTGCAATGCGCCGTTTGCATGTGATGTGAATGAGAGTCGGGTAGATAGGTCTACATGTGATGTAGCAAACCCAATTGAGACCTAAATCAAAACCTCCTCAATCAAGTCGAGAGTGAACCGACATGAGCAAGTCATATTAGATTAATTGATCTAATTGGTGTCTAGGAAAGCATGAAAGGTGGTTACTTAATTAGGACCTTACTCTCTGAGTAAGGGGAGCCTCCCACCTGCTTACCTGGCCAATTGTTCGATTACCTCTTATGAAAGGCTCAAGTTGCAAACACTAAGACCTGATTAACCAATATTAAGTCAATAGGTCTTCCACTGTAGTAGAGCTGCTAAGGCCTTTCTGATGTTGACTTGTCTCGGCTGGATACAGTGGTCAAGTTGCATTGGGGGGCTGGACCTCTCTATAGACATGAGATGTTGTAGGGTAAAGGTGGGGTTGGGCACCAATAACTGTTAGGTGAGGACCCAATGACGACTTTATTCCTACGGTTATACAGTGGGTCTGACTTAACTAAGAAATGAGACCAATAACTGTTAGGTGAGGTCTTCATGGCTTAGAGACCAAGTTGCACTGCAACATGCTTGAGAAGCATTGTACAAGAGTTGTACACTCATCCATCTATGTGTCACCAATAACTGTTAGGTGAGGTGGCATGTAAATTGGTGGGACCGCAGTACCCACTAGAAACCCTAGTCGTGTGGGATTTCCGTTTTCCTACCAGGGGAGTGTGAGGAATTCGAGAAAATAGTGGGAGTCACAATTTGTTCTAAAAGACCTTGGAACAGATTAGGATCAAGTACAAAAGTCTAACTAGAATCTTTACTCTCTGCAGATACAATGTCGGCTTCAAACCCTTTGACCCGTATTCTTGAGACCAACCGACTGACCGGAACCAATTACAAGGACTGGCTTAGAAATCTCAAAATTGTTTTGGACTGTGAGAAAGTAGGCTACATACTCGATTCAGATATCCCCACACTACCAGCACGTCCCACTGATGTTCAGCGTGAGATGCATAAAAAATGGTTGGACGATGACATTAGAGTGAAATGCTATATGATGGCATCCATGTCTAATGAACTCCAATGCCAGCATGAAAATATGAAGACTGCTAGGGAAATACTGGCACACCTGCAAGAGTTGTATGGTGAGCAGAGTCGCACAGCTCGGTTTGAAGTGTCCAAGAGGCTCTTCAAAGCGAAGATGCGCGAAGGGCAGTCTGTCCATGATCACGGTCTGACCATGATCAAGGACCTAGAGGAGCTTGAGAAGCTCGGTATGGACATGCACAAGGAATTGCAAGTGGATTTGATCCTACAGTCACTTCCTGATTCATTTGGTCAGTTTATAGTAAACTACCACATGAATAAGATTGAATGCACTAAGACTGAACTAATCAACATGTTGGTAACTGCTGAGGGAGCCTTGAAAGGTTCAAGGGGCAATGTCCTCGCTGCTGAGTTGACTTCTGGTTCCAAGAGAAAGTCTACTTGGAAGAAAAAGAAGCCTGCAAAGAAGCAGAAGAAAGACAAGAAGCCAAAGAAGGAAGTTCAAAAGAAAAAGGCTAACGACAAAGGAAAATGTTTCCACTGCAATGTCGAAGGCCACTGGAAGAGAAACTGTCCTTCATACCTCGAGAGCCTGAAGAACAAGAAAGGTGACACACCTTCAGAAGGTATAGACTTGCTCATTATTGAAACTAATCTAACGGTTTCTTCTACTTCTAGTTGGGTTATAGATTCTGGTTCTAGTGCTCATTTGTGCACTACCATGCAGGGTCTAAAGGAAAGTAGAAGGCTGGCGGAAGGTGCAGTAACCCTTCGGGTTGGCAACGGGGCAAAAGTTGCTGCTGTGGCTGTGGGCACCTACCATCTGCGACTACCGTCTGGATTTAGTTTAATACTTAGAGACTGTTATTATGTACCTGTTGCTAGCAGAAATTTGATTTCTGTTTCATGTCTAGCACAGGAAGGTCATGTTTTTACATTTGACAAAGACTGCTGTTCTATTTATTTAAGAAATAAAATAGTCGCACGTGGTTTCATGATTGACAGTCTCTATCATTTACATATGGATGTATCTGTGAATGTTACCGAGCAAGATGTGAGTGCCAAAGGATCCAAAAGATCCAGAGATGAGATAAACCAAAGGTATTTGTGGCACCTTAGGCTTGGCCATATTGGAGAGGACAGAATGAACAAAATGGATAAAGATGGGCTTTTAGGCTCATTGACTTCCGAGTCATATCCAGTTTGCGAGACCTGTCTTCAAGGAAAAATGGCTAGACTGCCCTTTGTAGGACATGGGGAGAGGACCATTGAAATACTTACCCTAGTACATACAGATGTATGTGGCCCATTCGATGTGCTAGCCAGGGGACGTTATTCTTACTTCATTACCTTTACCGATGATTATTCACGGTATGGGTATGTGTATCTTATGAGACACAAGTCTGAATCCTTTGAAAAGTTCAAAGAGTTCAAAAATGAAGTAGAAAAACAAACTGAAAAACCTCTTAAGGCTCTTCGATCAGATCGAGGAGGAGAATACCTTAGTGGGGAATTCCGGGACTATCTCAAAGAAAACGGCATAGTCTCACAATGGACACCTCCGGGTACACCTCAACTCAACGGGGTGTCAGAGAGGAGGAATCGGACCCTATTGGATATGGTCAGGTCCATGATGAGCTTCACTGATTTACCTATGTTTCTTTGGGGAGATGCCTTACTCACAGCGATTTATTTATTGAATAGAGTTCCCTCTAAATCCGTTCCTACCACACCGTATGAGATATGGCATGGTAAGAAACCAAGTCTGGGTCATCTCAAGATTTGGGGGTGTCCGGCCCACGTCAAGCGACTACAGGCGGACAAGTTAGAGGCTAGGACCATAAGTGCTCGTTTTATAGGATATCCTAAAGAGTCATTAGGATACAATTTTTACGTCTCAGAGGATCACAATGTGTTTGTGAGCCGTCATGCCATCTTCTTGGAAAATCAGTTTATCCTTGATAGAGGCAGTGGGAGAAAAATTGAGCTTGAAGAGAAAGTCTCTGAAAAGCAACGAGTCATGGATCCTAAAGAACCTATTCATAAGGAGCCAGTACACGATGTCCCTCAACCACCTCGTAGATCTAGTAGGGTCTCCCATCCTCCCGATAGATACTTAGGTATACTAGAAGAGGATACCGAGGAAATGTTCCTAGTGGGAGATAGGGATCACATACAGGATCCCAAAACCTACAACGAGGCGATATCTGATATCGATTCTGAGAAATGGCTGAAAGCTATGAAGTCAGAGATAGACTCCATGCATTCCAACCAAGTCTGGACCTTAGTAGATCCACCAGAAGGTATTGTACCTATTGGATGCAAATGGATCTACAAAAGGAAAATAGGTTCGGATGGAGAGGTAGAGACCTATAAGGCAAGGCTTGTGGCAAAAAGGTATAGTCAGCGCGAAGGCATTGACTATCAGGAGACCTTTTCACCTGTAGCCATGCTAAAATCCATCCGAACATTGCTTGCCATTGCAGCATTTCATGATTATGAAATTTGGCAGATGGATGTGAAAACTGCTTTCCTGAATGGATATCTTGATGAAGATATCTATATGGAACAGCCTTTGGGTTTCACTTCCAGTGATGGAGATCACAAGGTCTGCAAGCTGCAAAGGTCCATCTATGGACTAAAGCAAGCCTCTCGGAGTTGGAACACTCGTTTCGATGATGCAATCAAAACGTTTGATTTCATCAAAAACGAAGAGGAACCATGTGTTTATAAAAAGGTTAGTGGGAGTGCTGTCATTTTTCTCGTACTGTACGTAGATGACATTCTCCTGATTGGGAATGATATTCCCATGTTAACCTCGGTCAAGGTCTGGTTGTCAAAAGAATTCTCCATGAAAGACCTTGGGGAAGCATCCTATATTTTGGGAATAAAGGTCTATAGAGATAGATCTAAAAGGATGCTTGGCCTTTCACAAAAGATGTACATAGAGGAGGTGCTGAAGAGGTTCAGCATGGAAAACTCCAAGAGGGGTCTCTTACCCCTAAGGCATGGAATTCATCTCTCCAAGAAGATGTGCCCCAACACATCTGAGGAGATTCAACGCATGAGCAAGATTCCTTATGCATCGGCAATAGGAAGCCTCATGTATGCCATGCTATGTACACGACCTGATATAGCTCTTGCTGTGAGTGTCACAAGCAGATATCAGTCGAATCCAGGTGAAGAACACTGGACAGCTGTGAAGAACAGTCTTAAGTACTTGAGAAGAACTAAGGACATGTTCTTGGTCTTTGGGAGAAGATCAGAGTTGAAGGTAGAAAGATGCACACATATTGATGATAGAAAGTCAACATCAGAATATGTGCAATTGTGGTTCAGTAAATTGGAAGAGTTCCAAACAACCGATCATTATAGATTCTACCTTAGAAGCTGAATGTTAAGCCGTATCTAAGGGTGCAGTGGAAACCTTCTGATTAAAAGTTAATTGCAGAATTAGGTGTAATGTCATTAGATGCCATGACACTTTACTGCGATAACATTGGCACCATAACACTAGCTATGGAGCCATGGTCTCATCAGAAGTCCAAGCACATAGAGCGGCGCTTCCATTTCATACGCGACTATGATATAGAGGTGCAGAGAGTAGACTCCGCGGATAACGTGGCAGACCCTTTCACTAAGCAGCTGAGTCAGCAAAAGACTGAAGCCCACCTTGAGAAGATGGGCGTAAGATATATGACCAATTGGCTTTAGTGCAAGTGGGAGATTGTTAGATGTATGCCCTAGAAGCCAATTTGGCTGACACATTGTTGATTCTAGGGACATAATTTTGTACTTGACTATTTATTATTGAATAAATAAAAGGCATCTTTTTCATTCATATTGTTTATGTGTCTATGAATCGTCCAAGAAATTAATAAGATGATGATACATATTCTCAAGAGTTGAGAATTTGAGCCATGTATCATTGGTGATTAATTTCTAAATGCTCCTGATCAATGGATCATCACGAGGACGGTGATCGATCCGATCAGTGCACAGATCACTCTCCTTCTGGATGGACGAGACTTGAGTCCACAGTGTAGGGACACTGAAGTGATAGTGCAGGTGCTTGTTAGAGAACAAGGGTACTGAGCGTGACCAAGACAAGAAGTCACTTGGATGTCTATCCACTCGTCAGTGACTTGCTTGATGTTGCAGTAGTGTGACTGGTCCTTTGACCTGCGGTGCTTCGGCTACTCACAGTGAGGTTATTGTAGTTTGACTGCACACATACATGGTCTCTAGCCATATGGGTCCATGCAGTGTAGATTGGCTGCAGTAGGTTCACTGTAGGAGTAGGGTATGCACCTACAAGGAATCTATCGACCTTGATAGAAGAGGAGTGATCCTATGTGATTTGTTAGACTGAGTTCTAAGACCTTGGCCAGGGCAGTAAAGTGGAGAAAGAGTTTTCCACTATCGAACTCAAGTCGAATAAATCTTGACATATGACAGACGATGGGGTTTGACGAGTTGTCCATGACCTCCGTCCTGTAGGGATCCACGATAGTAGGACTGTATCACACGTTAACTGCACCTAGAGGTTCATCATTCCATTCTGCTGGGTAGCCACTACATGCTGCTAGGTGTCACTGGTGGATGGTGGGACTCATAGGGATTATCTTGATGATCGATAAACCCTAATGAGTTGAGTTGGAATCGTTCCAACCCATTGAAAGGAGTTTTCAATGATATAGTGATAGAGATCACAATATATCTCACTACCAGTCAGAATAGAACCTATGGGGTCACACACACTAGAAGTATTGACCGATCCGATGGTTGAAATCGTGATTAGGAATCACAAGAAATCAATTTGATTGATAAAAGGTTGAAGAAGGAAAAAGGAATTAATTAATTGGACTTGAAACAAGAATCCTACTTCGGGTAGGATTCCTAGAGTCCTAATTGGATTAGGACTGGGAATCCTAGTTGGAGTAGGACTGGAATTCCTATTTGGAATAGGATTCCTACAATCCTAATGAGATTAGAAATTTTGAATTAAAATTGGATTCCTACTTGGAGTAGGATTCCTAGAAATCCTAATTGGATTAGGACTTCGGATTCAAATAGAGTCCTAATTGGATTAGGACTAAAATTAAAATACATCCTAATTGGATTAGGATTCCTTAAGTCTAAATTAATTATTAATCTAATGAATCAACATGACTCCTAATTGGATTAGGATTGAAGAGTTCAATTGAGTCATGATTCATTCAAGTCCTAATTGGATTAGGACTAGCATAGATTGAACCCAATTTGGTTAAGCCTAATTGGATTAGGACTTAACCACATTAGGGCATCCAAATCCTTACCTAATGAGGATTAGGGCAACCATGAAGGAGGGGCACACGCCCCTCCTCCTTTCATATTGCTTGGTGCGGCAACAAGAGGGGCCGGCGCCCCTCTTGGAATTATTTCAAGGGAGCTCCTAAAAGTTAGGAGCTCCACTTGTTATTTAAAGAGGGCTTCATGGGGGCTGACCGAATAGAAGAGAAGGCTTCTTCCTTGCTGCCGTACGCCCCCCTCTTGCTCCTCCTTTGGTTCAGCCGCCATTAGCAAAGGGAAAAGAAGAGGAGGCCTCTCCCTCCTCTTGGTCTTCTTCCTTGGCTTCAACGCGTGTGAAGAGAAGAAGGCTGCGAAGGGATTTGATCTTCTTCCTCTTCTTCATCCTTCTTCTTCCTCCTCTCAAGTGCAATCAAGAGTTGATTGAAAGAGAGGACATCAGCCATCAAAGCTATCTCTGCAAGGGAGCTAGTACCCCGGTGAGATAGAGAGCTTGGATCGGATCCTGCTTCGTGTGGATACCCGTAGAGGCCGGACGTTTGAACGGCTTCAAGCGAACCCTCTTCCAAAACCACGAATTCAGATTTGCGGTGATCATCTACCCGCGCAAGGTGAAGATTTGATCTTCCTATTAGTTTTAAAAGTTTTAATTCTTACCTAATTACGAAAGGTCTCGAAACAACGTTCATGCGATGAACGTCGAACCCGTGCATGCCGATTCCGCTGCCATCTGAAAAATTTTTGAAATATCAGCGGCATGGGCGGGTTCCCAACAATTTGATGAGAATTATGAGTCCAAATAATCAGAATTGGATAAGGAGAAGAATCCCTAAATTTTAGGAACCCATCCTTATCTTCTTGGAGAAGAATGACACTTTAATTTATCCCCAATATTTTCTATGCCTATCCTCTTTATTTTTAGCCAAAAATTGGCATGAGAAGAGAGGAGGCGTGGGGCTATATTTTCTACGAAAATGGTCTTTCTAGAAAGATTTAGATGAATTTCCTAATTTGTAGGGATCACATGGTGCATGAAATAGGGTGGTCTGCGGCTAAACTTTGGACGCATGAATTTCTATCTTTTAGGGATCCAAAATGCACAAAATTTGGATATATTTATCTCCTCTTAGCTTCCAAACCACCATAATTTTTTGGGAATTTTATCAGCCAAATTAGTTGGCTAAATTAGGTGTGAGGTGTGGGGTGGTCTTTTGGCTATAAAAGACCCCCATGCCTTGGGTTCAAGATATACCATATTTAGAGGTTTCAAAAAATTCTGAAAAAATTCTCTGAGGGCCTCCATCCCTTCTTCTCCTTCTTCCTCACGTCCATCCTCCATCTTCTTGAAGAACAATTAAAGGTTGAGTGTTTAGAAGGAGAAAGCTTCAGCCATTGCAACGTTCCTGCGCGAGTTAGCACTCCCGCAGAAGACGATCTACCTAGGGCTTCGCATGTACTTCTCATAGAGGCCATTCGTTTGTGTGGCTATGAAGTCAAGGATCAGATCTAAAAGTTTCTTCTATCATAAAAGGTAAATCCCACATCAATATTTTATTTTGGAGTCAGGGTCTAGGTCTGATTTCTCGAGGTTTTACCCTCCTTTGGGGCTCCTCACGGAGTTATCTCCAGAATCCATTCGATGGATATTCGGAGATTAATCGGAATAGAGTGTTTACCTTTCAGATCTGATAGTTAATCACTCATGAATGTTTTAGCATAATTGTTTAAACGATTCCGGCATAATCCTATGTGTTCTTAAGGTGCTGATTTCTAAATTTGATCTTGTAAGCATGCATAAATTAAATTATTTGATTCGGTTTTTCTGCTGCGTTTTAAAACTTAAAAAGAACTACGTATGGCTTGATCCCCCTTATGAAAGGGTACGTAGGCAACCCGATCAAGTTCAGCCATGGTTTTTAAATAAAAATAAAATAAATTTCAGCATGCTTAACACCGAAGAATCTAGGATTCACTTTCAGTGGTATCAGAGCCAGGTTCATATTTAAACTTTTGTGTTTTAATTTTTGCAATTAAATCTAAAATCATGAGCATGCTTAGATTAGATCTAAAGAATTTTTATGATTGATTTAATTGCTGATTATGCATGATTAACTAGATCTAAAATTTTGGATGCATATGATGCATGTTTGTGTTAAGATTTGTAACATAAATAAATCTGAAATCATAATATTGTTTAGATTAGATCTAAATAAAATTTATGATTCATATGATCTCTGATTTTAATGAACAAATCATATCTGAAAATAAAAGGGAAAAAATAAATACATAAGATGTATGTTGTTTGTATTAATTCATGTTGTTATGTATATGTGATGCATGAACATTAAATATAATGACTTAAACATGAATTAAATCTGATTACATGTGATTAATTACAAAAACTCAGATCTGAAAATATGTTTTAAGAACTGAAAGATTGTAATTAATATGTAATTAAAAAGAAATATGCAATGATCAAAACTTTCATAAGTCTAAACTTAATTGAGAATTAAGTGTTATGAAATAGAATTGTAACTCAATTAATTGACATTGCATAATTTTTTGGGCATATGGGTTAGCTTGAATCAAGTTCCTAGGATTGGGTTAGACCTAAGGTTAGAATCATACATGGACAAATAGAATTAATTGATCAAATCTAATTAAGTAGTAACTAGATTAGGTTAAAAAAATTTCAGGTCAATTTACGATAGTTGTAGATGGATCAAGTCCATGTCTTTGATTAGACCAAGATGGAACTTGATTTAGGGTCAGAGGTGTAGCCTAAGTCATTTGAGTAATCAAATCGAAATTGATTAACCAGTCGGTGTCTAAGGTAAGTTTGGCAGTTTTGACCGGTGGTTTTTAATTGGAAGCTACTCGCACTGATTCGTCTTTGTCGAGTTAATGGCATATCCCTTCCACCGATCTCACTTACCTGGCCGACATGATCAATCACATTTTGATTGGATCACTTAATAATTCGAGTTAGCCCATGCCTATAAGAAAAATCAGTCTGACTGATTTAGGTGCCTCCTTAACCGATTTGAGTCTAATCTGATTTGGTGAAGTCAGTGGGAGAAATTAGACTAACCGGATCTTCTCATCTATTCTAATTATGAAATCCTCTAAAATTATTAGGTCCTTAAAATAAAATGGTTATGGGGATAACTAGATCATTGCCTCCCATTAAGTTGGATGATAATGGGTCCAATGTTTTGATAATTATTGGAGGCACCACACGCCTGGTACTTATCAAGCATTGAAATTGTCATTCAATATATAATGAGTTAAGTGTACCTTCAATAGGCGGTCAGATGAGTCGAGCCACACTTGGGCTTGGTCCTCTATTAGTTGATTAGATTTAACCCTATCATTTAATGGTTGGACCTGACTAGGGTATTCGGTGGAGGCGCCACACGCCTGCTGAAGAACCTAGGGCAAAATCATCACTAGAAGTTGCTTGGTGAAGCAATTGGTTAAGAACCTACCAATAGGTGCATATGGGTTAGCCGAGCCACACTCGGACCTATATGTGATCTATTGGGTTTTAGTGCTCACTAAAGAATTAAGAATAATTTTTCGAATTGAAGGTAGAGGCTACCAATTTGTATAAATTAGTGGAAGTACATTTAGACTAAAGTCCAAGTCTATTGAGTTTAGTCAATTCATATACTAATGGCCAAATTTTCTTTTTATGCAGAAATGACCACTAATTTGTCACTTCGCTCATTATTGGACAATGACAAGTTGATTGGTCCAAATTTCAATAATTGGCATAGGAAACTGAAAATAGTGCTAGAGCATGAAAGGATCCTTTATGTGATAACGAATCCAGCACCTGAGCAGCCCGCTGCTAATGCATCAAGATCGGCTAGAGACACTTATTAGAAGTGGCTCAGTGACCGGATCACTATTCGATGCATCATGTTGGCAGCAATGAGTGATGAGTTTAGTAGGCGTTTTGAGAATATGCTGCCGGAAGATATCATTCAAGTGTTCAATGAATCATTCGGTGTTCTTGACGACGTTGAGAGGCACAAAACTAGTTGTGCCATCTTCAGCGCCCGAATAAAAGATGGGACCTCGGTAACTGATCATGTACTGTACATGATTGAGTTGATCGAGCGTCTAAGCTCTCTTGGCTTTCCCCTTCATGATCAATTGGGGAAGGATGCCATACTAAACTCATTGCCTGGATCATACCATCCTTTTCTCACTCATTTTCGTATGACGAAACCCATAGTGAATTATCACCAATTGTTGGGGTTACTATAGACGTTTGAGAATGATCACCAATTTTTTATGAAGACGGTGAACTTTGTGGAAGGTTCATCCTAGGGTCGCCCCTTTAAGAAAGAGAAAAAGAAAAATAAAATCCAAAAGAAACAAGTGCACCATGCTCAGCCTAGTCAGAAAAAGAATAAAAAGGCTGATCAGAGCAAGGCAGAGTGCTTCTTCTGCAAGAAGCAAGGACATTAGAAGAGGAACTGTCCTTTTTACATTACATCCCTTGACCCGAACAGGCCAAGCAAAAGAAAAGGGCAATCAGTTGCTGATCAAGGTATTTATATGATAACACCTTGTAATTTCTCTATATGTGATAATTCGACCTGGGTATTAGATACTGGAAGTTCGTTTAATATATGCAATTCGTTACAAGGACTTCAGGTCAATGAGAGATTTGAATACAGCGAGAGATTCCTGAATGTTGGAGATGGAAGATCTGTTCCAATTCTAGCTTTAGGAAATCTCAAACTTGTTTTCAATTCTCATGTAGTTGTCTTGAGTGATTGTCACTATTGTCCTATGTTCTTATTGAATGTAATTTTCGTAGGCCTTTTGGCCATGAACGGTTATGAAATTTCAATAAAGAAATGTTCTTGTGATATCATTATGAATGGTGTTACTGTAATAAATGGATGATTAAGCAATGGCATCTACTTATTATCACAACCTGTTAATGTAATGTACACATCAAGTAAACATCCTAGATTAGATAATGTCACGGATATCTACCTTTGGCATCATAGGCTAGGTCATATTAACAAGAACAGGATGAACAGGTTAAGTAAAAAGGGAATCCTCGATGTTAATGATTGTGAATCATTGACAACCTGTGAATCATGCCTTCTTGGTAAAATGACCAAATCACCTTTTACCGGAAAAGGTGAACGAGCCAATGACTTATTGACCCTTGTACATTCTGATGTATGTGGGCCAATGAGCACAAATGCTAGAGATGGGTATTCATATTTCATTACGTTTACAGACGACCTTTCTAGGTATGGTTATGTCTATTTAATGAGACATAAATCTGAATCATTTGAAATGTTCAAATTATATCGTAATGAAGTAGAAAAATAAACTGGAAAGAGTATTAAAACTCTTCGATCAGATAGAGAAGGTGAATACCTCACCAATGAGTTTTTGACATATCTAGGAGAAAATGGGATTCTCTCTCAATGGACTCCTCCTGGTACACCACAGTATAACGGTGTATCAGAAAGGAGAAATCGAACTCTGTTAGGCATGGTTCAATCCATGATGGGTTTGCTGATCTGCCCATATTCTTTTGGGGATATGCTCTTGAGTCAGCCTGCTACATTCTAAATAAGGTTCCAAGTAAGTCTGTAAATAAAACACCACATGAGATGTGGACTGGACGTAAGCCGATGCTCTCTCACCTTAGGGTTTGGGGGTGTCCAGCGTACGTCAAACGTTTGAAGACAGACAAACTTGAACCCAAGTCTGACAAATGTTTTTTTGTTGGTTATTCTAAAGAAACTAAAGGATATTACTTCTACTTTGCTGAAGAACAAAAGTTGTTCGTAAGCAATAGGGCTGTTTTCCTGGAGAAAGAATTTCTTAGTGAAGGAACTAAAAGCTCTAATGTTGAGCTTAGGGAAGTTCAACATGTAGAAGACCCGATACCATCCACTGAACCAATTGAGTCAAATTTGATTAGATCAGATCCAGAACCCATCTTAGATGCACCATTAAGGCGATCAGGTAGAGTACCACATCAGCCGGACATATACTACAATTTTTTGGTCTGGGATGGGGATCCTATCGAACTTGATGAAAATGATGAGGATCCGATCACATATATGGATGCAATGCAGAGGTATGACTCTGATAAATAGCTTGGAGCCATGCAATCCAAAATGGAATCCATGAAGGTCAATGATGTATGGACATTAGTTGACCCACCCGAAGGGATTAAACCCATAGGGTGTAAGTGGATATTCAAAAGAAAACGGGATGCAGACGGAAAGGTAGAGACCTATAAAGCCCATCTGGTTGCCAAGGGATATCGTCAACGTTATGGTATTGACTATGATGAGACATTTTCTTCTGTGGCAATGCTCAAGTCCATTTGGATTGTGCTTGCGATAGCAGCATATTTAGACTATGAAATCTGGCAAATGGATGTAAAGACCGCATTTCTAAATGGAGATTTAGAAGATGAGGTATATATGATACAACCTGAAGGTTTTACATCTACAGATGAGTCTAAGGTGTGCAAGCTACAAAGGTCCATTTATGGATTAAAGCAAGCTTCACAGAGTTGGAATATACGTTTTGATAAGGTAATCAAAACATATGGCTTCATTAAGATTGAAGAGGAACCTTGCATTTATAAATGGACAAATGGTTCAGTTATTATATTTCTTATTTTGTATGTGGATGGCATTCTTTTAATCGAAAATGACATTCCTGCATTACAAGGAATAAAGGTATGGTTATCATCTCAATTTGCCATGAAGGATTTGGAAGAAGCATCTTACATCCTAGGGATGAAGATCTATAGAGATAGATCTAGAAGATTGCTTGAATTATCCCAATTCACATACATTGATACTATACTGAAAAGGTTCAGTATGATTAATTCCAAGAAAGGCTATCTTCCAATGGGCCATGGAATTAACCTCTCTAAAAGGGATTGTCCGACAACCTCTCAAGAAAGAGAGAGTATGGATAGAATTTCATATGCTTCGGCAGTGGGATCTATAATGTATGCCATGACATGTACTAGACCAGACGTGGCATACTCACTAGGAGTAGTGAGCAGATACCAGTCTGATCCAGGTAGCAACCACTGGAAAGTTGTAAAAACCATCCTTAAGTATTTGAGAAATACTAAAGATCAGTGGCTTGTCTATGTTGATTCTGACTTAAAACTTGAGGGAGATACCGATTTAAGTTTTCAGTCAGATCAAGATGATAGCAAGAGCATGTCAGGATATATCTTCACTCTTAAGGGTGGGGCTATCTGCTGGAAGAGTTCCCAGCAGCATACAGTGGCAGATTCTACATGTGAAGCAGAATACATCGCAGCATCTGATGCAGCCAAGGAAGCCGTATGGTTGCGCAAGTTCATCACCGAGCTGGGAGTGGCACCTTCTATTGATGTTCCAGTTCCTATATTTTGTGATAACACTAGAGCCATAGCTCAGGCAAAGAAACCTAAAGCACATTAGCGGACCAAGCATATTCTGGGACGCTATCACCTAGTTCGAGAGATTATAGAACGAGGTGATATTGATCTTCAGAAGATTGACACAAAAGAAAATCTGGCTGACCTATTTACCAAAGTTCTCGGCATCAAAGAGTTCAACGAACACAAGTTGAAGATGGGTATTAGATACTATGCCAATTGGCTTTAGGCTAAGTGGGAGTTGTTGGAAATTGTATCCTAAATGTCAATCGTCAGCATATTGATGATTGAATTTTGTAAATAAATTGATAAATTAATAAAGTATTATTTGGCATTATTCATCATTTCATCTTCAAATGAACTCTTATATGATGAAGTCCTTAGGACTTAAGTTATGATAAAGGAGGATTTATCTTTGAGTCCTTAAACTTGTTCGCGACCAAATGATATGTTGTTACTAGGACGACAACATTATCGCGATTAGGTCGTTGTGTGACATAAACGTTGGTTGTCCTCTTAACCAAGGAGTGTGGGACACTGGTATGCCATATAGGTAAAGTGTAGGAGTACATTTCACTGAACATGACCAATTCCGGAACGCTCTACTGTCAAGAGATGTTCCGAGTGGATATGGGTATAAGTTTGGCCCTCTAACCTGAGATCACAACCTGTGACTAGTAAGCAACTCACTGTACTTTGGTACCGGACTACCTGAATTTCTAATTCAGTGACGGAAGGTCACTGGGTGCAGTCAAGTACTTGCGTAGTCAGTTGTGAGTCAAGATGGAATTGACGCCTCCTGAAAATAGAAGATAATATCTTGTGATTAATTTAGCAAAACCTTGGCTAGGGTAATCCCAATAAAGAGTCACGGGATATCTAAAGTTAATCACATAATGAATGTACTAATTATAGGGTTGACAGTGAGCTCTAAGTCATCCTGGCATTAGGAGTCAAAGGGATTGAATTATACAGTAACCATAGTCCAGAGTTCCAAAATATTTGCTTCGCATATATTCGACCTATCTGGACATCGGGTACCATTGCTAGATGGTCACATCGATTAGTATAGAAAGACGTTTCTATACTACCGACTTAGGTTCAAATTTATGAGGTCACACGTATAGAAGTTTCTAGGTTGATCAAATGGCTAATTGATGATTAAGAATCATTCAGGGGTAATTTGGTCAATTCGATTGATAAATTATCCAAAGCAAAAGTTGCATTAAAATAATTATTGAATTATTGGAGGACTAATTAGCAATTAGATTGCTAATGAACTCAATTTGATTGAGTAATTGAGCTTAGGTTGAGCCAAATTGAATAGGATTCAATTTGGGCTGCATCAGGATTTGACCTAATTGGATTGGGTTCAACCCAAGTAGATTGAGCTTGACCCAATTGATGGGACTTAACCCAATTGGATTGGACTTGATCCAAATCAATTAGAAGACCATATTTGATGAGGATTATGAGTGCGAATAATCAGAATTGGATAAGAAGAAGAATCCCTAAATTTTAGGAACCCATCCTTATCTTTTTGGAGAAGAATGACACCTTAATTTATCCCCAATATTTTCTATGCCTATCCTCTTTATTTTTTGGCCAAAAATTGGTGTGAGAAGAGAGGAGGCATGGGGCTATATTTTCTAGAAAGATTTAGATGAATTTCCTAATTTGTAGGGATCGCATGGTCCATGAAATAGGGTGGTCTGCGGCTGAACTTTGGACGCATGAATTCTTATCTTTTAGGATTTAAAAATGCACGAAATTTGGATATGTTTATCTCCTCTTAGCTACCAAACCACCAGAATATTTTGGGAATTTTATCAGCCAAATTAGTTGGCTAAATTTGGTGTGAGGCATGGGGTTGTCTTTTGGCTATAAAAGATCCCTATGCCTTGGGTTCAAGATATACCATATTTAGAGGTTTCAAAAAATTCTGAAAAAAATCTCTAAGGGCCTCCATCCATTCTTATCCTTCTTTCTTACATCCATCCTCCATCTCCTTGAAGAACAATCAAAGGTTGAGTGTTTAGAAGGAGAAAGCTTCAGCCATTGCAACGTTCCTGCACGAGTTAGCACTCCCGCGGAAGACGATCTACTTAGGGCTTCCGCATGTACTTCTTATAGAGGCCATTCATGTGCATGGCTACGAAATCAAGGATCAGATCCATAAGTTTCGTCTATCATAAAAGGTATTAATCCCACATCAATATTTTATTTTGGAGTCAGGGTCTAGGTCTGATTCCCTGAGGTTTTACTCTCCTTTGGGGCTCCTCACGGAGTTATCTCCAGAATCCATTCGATGGCTATTCGGAGATTAATTGGAATAGGGTGTTTAACTTTTAGCTTGTAGCTCGATAAGGGAGGAAGGAGTACCTTACCTCGATCCTGGGCTAAAGTCATTGCTCTTCTAGTAGGAGAACATCAGATTTCCACAATCGATTTTCAGATAGTTAATCATGCATGAATGTTTTAGCATAATTGTTTAAACGATTCCGACATAATCCTATGTGTTCTTAAGGTGCTAATTTCTAGATTTGATCTTGTAAGCATGCATGAATTAAATTGTTTGATTCGGTTTTTCCGCTGCATTTTAAAACTTAAAAAGAACTACGTATGGCTTGATCCTCCTTATGAAGGGGTACGTAGGCAACCTGATTAGGTTCAGCCATGGTTTTTTTTTTAAAAAATAAATTTCAGCATGCTTAACACCGAAGAACCTAGGATTCATTTTCACAAGTTGCGTATATGATAGTCAACTTTAAAGACCACGCAATAGCACATATCTAGTAGGATAGTGATTACGGGTATCGATCCACAGGGATTGGGGTATAGTTGTTTTTCTTAAAAATAAAAATATTTAAAAGGATGAATTTGTGAAGACTATTAAACTAAGCAATTTAATAAAAGAAAATGTAATTAAAGGGATATTAGTTTAGGAGAATCTAGGGCAAGGAATTCACCACTAACATCGGAACAAGGGTTATTTATATTTTATTTTATTCTTGGATAAACATGCAAATTGGCTACAAGCCTAATAAGCATTTAAATAAAAATTTACAAAAGTAATTTGGGCATAATCCATCTTCAGTAGGCATGAAATGTCTACCCTAATCTAAGGTGGCAGCACATCGCATCTTCCCTAAGCATGGACTATCTTATATTTACTTAGTAATCATGAAGAACAGTTGTACGAACATCATACTTAAAATCACAGAAATTAAATATGATTCAAAAGAAGATATCCATTATAAACAATAAGTTCATACAACCCCAAGAATATAAAATAAAATATAAAACCCGTGTCCCTTTGTTAGGGCTGCATCCAGCCCTAGAGAAGAGATCAGCCCTGCATGGAGTTGGAGACGGCAGCAGCAGCACAGCAGCAGGCTCCCATCTCTTCCTTCATGATCAGCTTCCTTTCTTCCTCCCTCAGCACTTCAATCTTATTTTTTATATACATGGGAAGTTATTCCCAAAATAACCAAACTACTCTCTCCCCCATGCACTGGGATTTCAGCCTCCGAGAAGCGATGCCCCAAGGAAGAAAGCTCTCCTCCTTTTATAGGCTCGGCATCCCCTCTCTCTCTTCTGTTTCATGGCTCTTCCGAATGGAAGGATCATCTTGGATGCCGTGAAGCTTGGGAGGATAAAGCCGAGGAAGTTGGAGAGCTGATCCCTTGAATCGCGGATGATTCGAACGGAATGCTGATGATGCAGCTGTTGAAGACCGGATTGTTGCAGATGCAGGGGATTTGATCCACCGATGGGCAGCTGGAAGTTTGGTTGAACGAGATGTGAGGAGAGATGGCTCCACGCGGACGTGAGGAGATCTAATCCATTGGCTGTGTGTTCTGTTTCCGTGAAGTTTGGGAAGAAGAATCGGAAGCATGGGATGATAGGATTTGTTCCACTGGAAACAGAGGAGCTGGGAGGTTTGTTGCTGTTTCGAAACAGGGGAGGATGGGATCAAACTAGAAGAGGGGGACGCGGAAGCTAATCTTGCGAACGGGAAGAAGTTTGAGGTTGGTTGGCAGCGGGATATCCGGATGAAGAGGGTGGCTGGGAAGGACATGGAGGAGACACAGCTCTATCGTGGAACAGGGGAAGGAGGCTGCGGACGTGGAGAAGATCCTGGTTCTGTTCCCGTGGCTGGGGTCAATCCGAATGCTGGGATTTGTTGATGGATTTGGTTTGGAAGAAGAAGTTGGTTGCTGGATGGAACTGATCCGGCTGAGATGCAGCTGGACGTTGGGAGATGTTCATCCGTGGAGGGAATCTAGCTGGAGAAGCTTCGGAGAAGGAATTTGAATGGGATGGAATCAGAAGAGGAGGAAGGTTGGATTCTGTGGATAGACTCGGGAGGTTCTTGGATGAGTATTGGGAGGATGCGGGAGATCCGGGATAAGGTTGAGGAAAAGCTGTGTTTGTTTGGGATAAAGTTGCAGGGGCTTCGGCTGAGAGGAATCCGGAAGAATGAAGCTTGGGAACGGAAGAAAAAAAAAAGAACTCCTCCGTGATGCTCGGCATAGCTGGAAAACAGGGGATGGAGCTGGGATCTGTTGTGATTTTGTGGGAGGATGGAACGGTGAATACGATTGATAGTGGGATTCGGGAGGATGAAACAGCTGGGAGCAAGGGATTTTGTTTGGATACGGGAGAAGAGGATGGGGCTTGGTTTTAGATGAATGTCTTGAATGCATGGGAGCTGGGAAGGGAGTGATCCGTGGGTGAAGAGGAGTTGAGATCGGGAGGTTGGTCACGGTTGGCTGGGAGATCTTTGGAAGAATCCCTAGGCTGGGAATAGGGGAGTTGGAATGCAATCCGAGGGTGATGGAACTGGATGCTTGAGATTCAGCTGGTAGTTTGGTGAAGACATCTTTGTTTCGGAACAGGGGAAATAATTCGGAACGCTGATCTGTGGTGAGGAACGGATGCGGGGAAATTTAGATGTGAGCATGGGGAGTTGATGCGGTCGTGGGATGAACTTGTGTACGTGAAGCAGGGAATATTGTGGGACACGGGTGCTAGGAAGTTTAATTGGTTTTGTTAACGGAGAAGAGATGGAATGAGGATGGGTTGAGGCTTTGGGATCCGTGCAACTAAATGATATACTTTGAGATATGAGAAACAAATAATTGGAGGAATTTTATTAAAATAGGATCATGTGGCAAAAGAGTTGGGTGACTGAATCAGAGGGTCTTGATTTGCGGGGTGCATATGATTTGGGTTCAGGGATCATCCCAAATAAGTTTGACTTGACCTGCATTCATTAGGCTTAATCATTAAATAATTAAAGCAACTCGAATTACCTCTGATAATTATTAAAATGCAATGATGATGGTAACACATATTTTATGGTTAAATTTACGAAATATGTGAATTAAAATAATGATAAGTGCTATGAATAAAAGGTTAATTTATGCATTATTTAGCACTTATCAGTATATTTCTTCAATACCTTACAATGTATTTACTATTATTATAGATTAGAAATTTATACATTGTATATGTTACATTGTTTACTGTTTTTTTGGAAAATACATATTCTAACATTAGTAGAGCTACTCGAGCATCGCAAATTGTCGCTCACACTTCAGGCTCGATAAGTTATGCGAGGCGTAGAGCTGAATTCGTAAGTTTTTTTTGAAACTCTTTAAATTTATCTTAAATTGTTCTATCATATAGCATGTATACTTTTGAAATATGTTTTTTGTTGTAGATGGATGATAATGGAAAGGAGCCTGGTAAGGTGGAGTTTTATAAGATGAATCACACCCACCGAGATGGTAGCTTTGTTCGGGAGGAGTCAAGAGATATAGTTGTATGTATTCATCTTTGATTGTGCAATGATTTTTTTGTTCTATTATTGGCATATATTAATTTGACTTTTTCTTTTGAGAGATATAGGACATGGCAACAAATCTTATTTCAGAGCATGTCGGGGAATCACCATCATCCAACGCGACTAGTCATATCGAAGCTCAAGTGCTTGCTGAAATGATGTGCCTAGAACATTATGATCGAGTGAGGGGTTACGGCATTTGAGTTACCCCAACTCAGTTGTTTGCAGTGGGTATGTATACAAGAAATGCCAAAGAAGGTAGTAACACTGCAGAAGTTCGTCATCTTCAAGCAACTATTGAACAGCTGAAGCAGAACCAAGAAAACTTGCAGTCTCAGCTTACGAATATTTCATCTTTGTTACAACGATTTCTTCCTTCTCAGGTAAATAACTATATATATTTGAACACTTTACATATTATCAATTATGATGTATGAGTTAATGTATCACATTATTCCTAACTTCTATGGTTTCTTTTTTTTTTGTAGATTCCTGATACTTCAAACGCTTGCAGAGATGATGATGATAGAGCTGAATCCCATCCCTAATACTTTGTAGATTGTTTTTTATGGAGTTTGATATGTATATGTTTTTTATATTTTTTAAAGTACATTGTAATTCTAAACTTTTTATGTAAATTTAATCAGATATGACAATATAAATATTTCGAATGATCTGAATGTTTGTGTCAATGTCAATATAATATGAATGTTTTGTTCATATTGTATAATGTGTGTTTTATGAACATATGTATTTGTATTTTTAATTTTTTTTAAAAAAATAATTACAAATTCCGACGCTTTTAAGCGTCGGCAAAAACTGTCGTGGCACGCTCGGCACGCCTACGCCGACGCATTAAAGCGTCGGCAAAAATTAAGGTTATGCCGATGCTTACATGAAAGCGTCGGCACAAGATTTGCCGACGCTTTAAAGCGTCGGGATTTGCCGATGCTTTAAAACCATGAGAAAACCGTGAGGAATTTATCCGTCCGGTATCGTCGACGCTTCTGCGACGCTTTGTTTAGCGTCGTCGGAACTTTAGCCGATGCTTATAAGCGCCGCTAAAGTTTATAAAAAGCACCGAAAAAGGTGAGTTTTCTTGTAGTGTTCACAGTATACTTGTCAATGAATCGTTTATTGGATATGTGAGGAATACAACACTAAAAGACTTCTCCTGTCATTCATAGGAGAAGAAAAAGTGCAACAGTCGCAGGAAAATATATGCAGTAGATCAGAATATATATCCTCCATGAGGCATGATGAGTATCAATGTACAAGATAGGAGACAAAGAGGGCCACAAGCATGAACACATAAGCTATCCCTTGATCGATCGTCTTGCCTGCATAAGAAGGGTGACAAGAGAAATAAGCCATTTAGCTAACTGCAAACACATGCAAAAGAAAACTTGTGCCTCAAAAATGGCCAAATATATATACTCGATCACCATCGATGCTCCTGCACTACAGGAAAAAGGGTAAAAGCCGACTCTTGAATGCTGACGCTATGGAAAAGCGTCGGCAAAGTTGGCTGGCTCAAGAACTTTTGCCGACGCTTATTAGAAGCGTCGGCAAATTAAAGGAATCCACGACGCTTAAAAGCGTCGTCATAGTCCTCAATTCCAACTGCCGCTCGGAAGCGTGGGAACTGGTTATAGGGCGACGCTATTACGCGTCATTGTTCTTCCAGACCTACAACGACGGTTAAATGCGTCGGGATAATACAACGCTTATAAGTGTTGATATTAGACGACGCGTATAAGCGTCGTTGAAGGCGAGCACACCACCCTAACCCAGCGACCGACCCCGATCGAGCCCTTATTTCTCCTCTCCGGCGCTGCTCGAGCTTCCGTACTCCTCTTCGGTGCTGCCCTAGGTTCCGTCTTGCTCCTCTCCGGTGCTATCGTCACTTCCGTCTTGCTCCTCTCCGGTGCCGGCCGTCCGACTCCAACCCCTTCTCCTCCTCCCTGCTCTCCGGCGCCGACCGACCGACCCCAACCCCTCCGCCCGAGGTATTTTTCTCCTCCTCCCTCCGCTCCCTTCTTCTCGCTTGTTCTCCTCCTTCTCCACCTCCTCTTGTTCGTGTGTTCGTTGGTGTTTCTTCCAAATTTTACTGATTATCTTGCTTGGCCTCCGCACGAGGATCTCCTCCTCCTCCCTCCTCTTCGGCGCAGTCCGAGCAGTCCTCAAGCCTCGATCGAGCGGTATTCCTCCTGTCCGGAGACCAGCATCGACCGACCGGCCTGAAGCAACGAGGTACTGTTCTTTTTATCTGATTTTTATTTAAAGGGAAACCCAGGTTGGATTTCATTACCACCCAGAGGAAACGTTCCTATGATTTATTTTTATCTGTTTTCTCTAGTGATTGGTCTTGTCATTTTATTTTCCTTTGTTTTCAGATGCTGTAACAGATGCATATGATTTAACTATTAGCTCATCTGGATGCAATTGCTTTACACTTCTATATGGATAGTATGGAATTAATAAGCTGTAGGTAGGCAGGCCAAACATGCTGAAGTAAATCCCAGCCTCTCTCTACCATTGCTAGGGATTAAACCCCAAAACATTATAGATACAGATGGCATTTATCTATACTTTTGTCTGCCATAAGTGTCCAAATACATTTATCATGGTATTCTATCAGAGATGGTGTTTTCTCTGATAGAATACATTTATCATGAAAGTCCAGTATGAACACCTAATGGCTCAATTCTGTTTCCAAGAATTGGTGAACCTTTAACATCTGAGTTGGCTCTATGATTTTCCAGTGATTACTCTGATAATTAGCTAGGAACACTGGTCTTTGATGTCATCTTGCTGTCAGAAGCCAGTGATAAGTGCTTAATAATTTATAATTTAGTTACCTTTCCATAGCACTTATCAATATTTTTAAACTGATAAATACATATTTTACCATGAAATTGAACAAACATTGAAGTAAGTTTAAAATATGGTAATTATTCTCTTAAACTAGATTCTGAACTTGTCTCTCTCTTGGTTGTAATCTTTCATGAAAACTACAAAAAATATATAAGGAGATTGTGTTGACCCGACTAAGGTTATAACTAAATGGGCTTTGGTCCTGATTCGATTGAAAGTTATAATTGTATAGGAAAATATTTGATTAACCCTTTTATTAAGTCACGGTCTTATTTATCTGGTCGAGTTCAGTCTGAAGCGGTTTAGTAAGAATTAAATAACATTGGACTCGAGGATAAATCAACAACCATCCAAAGCCAACTCCCCTATCCTTCTCAGATCAACAGCCATCCAACATATATATATATATATATATTCACAACGCTGAAACAGGAAAGTCATGCCGATTTTTCCCCCATCAAAGCAACCGATCCTCCATCCTCAACGGGACCTCGTATCAGCCGCGTGCCAAATCCATCTAAGAGGGAAATCAACCGCGTGACCACCGCATCCAGCTCCTCCGTCTTCATCCCCGGGTGTTCCGCCAGCGACCAATTTCCTCCGTGATCCATGCAGTGCACCAGCGCCATCAGCCGGTAACCCAGCTCGGCATCCATCTCCAGCTCCATTCCCGTCTTCTCCGAGATCCCAAGACTTCCGTGATCAGCATCCTAGCCGCATTGAAATCCAAGGATTCCAGCTTCCGTCCGCGTCGCTCCCAGCATCCGTTTCTCCTTCCTCCCATGATTCAGCCACCCAACCAGCTCGTTTCCGGATCAGCGCCTCCTTCCTTCCGCACCACGTCCAGCCGTGCAACCATTCCGGATTCAAGACCCCCACCTCCGCATCTTCTTCTGCCCGTTGATCACGATCTCCAGCGCATCCAGATCAGCTCCCTCCCGGCTTCTTCCACTCCTCCCAACGGTTCACAGCAGCATTTCTTCCCCTGTTTTAGCAGCCGGTAATCCAGCTCCTTCCATCGCGCCTCATTGCAGCACCCTCTTCCGGAAACTCCCACACTCGGACTGCAAGCGTGATCCAAGCCGTCTGTGATCAAGACGACGCAGCCAGCTTCCTTCCCAAATCATCATCCACGGATCACCTCTTCCGCAACCAGCTCCCGAAAACCAGCCCTTCTTCCTCTTCGTCCGCAATCTGCCTCCCGGTACCACGCCCCGGAATCAGCTGCCGTGATCCCTTCTTCCTTCTCTCCGCGTGCGCCGGACGGCTATAAAAGGAGGAGGGTGAGAAGAACCAAGGGGGGGAGGATGCTCTGTTATGGTGCCAAGAAGAATAAAAAAAAAGGGGATGCTGTGAGCGGATGAGTTAGAGAAAGAAAAAAAAAAAAGAGAAAAAGAAGGAAGGACTTGAGACGGATGGCGTGGAGCATCTCAGCAAGCCGATCAAAGTCGTCGAGCATCATGAGCAGCTAAACCTCGGTTTAGGGGTTTGATGAAGCCATAGAGGAGTATTCGTTTCATTTTTATTGATTTGAGTTTGTATTGTAAGAGTGTTGCATGATGAAGAATTTATCAATTGATCTTTATGATTTATCCAATTTATATGAATTATTTATCTTGCATAAAATATTTTATATAGATTGATCTATTTCATCGAATCCAACACCTGTGGTTTGGAGGAGATATTCATGTGACATCGATTTCATGTTTAATGAATTAATGATCAGATGCATCATGCTAGGTTAGACAGGTCATGCTTATCGTTAGAGTAGATGGTTTGTGCTAGACTTAGATGATTCATGCTGGAAATTAATCATAATTTTCTTTTATGATTGCTTTGGCTTGTAGTCGGAAGCAATCAAGTCTTAAATACAACTCAATCATTGAAAGCGTCACGAATATAAATCTATCGGTGGATTCTAGCCCTAAACACCTCTCTCCATAGATAATTCATACTACTACACCCATATTAATTCTTAGTTTTTATCATTTACTCTAGCTTATCCCCTTTGAAGTAATTATTTAATTAGGAAAAATAACTTGTCTCCAATCCCTGTGGACCGACACCCGTAATCACTATTCTACAGGATACGTGCTATTGCGTGGTTTATTTTTGAAATTGAAATAACCGATCAGCCAGTTACCGTTGCTGACCATTAGTATTGTAGTATTTCCTTGGTAACATATCCGCACACTAGAACTTTATATTCTTTTGTATCTTGTTACCTCTCAGTTGTTTGATTTGTCATTTATTTGGATTTCTGCACATCATGTGAAATTTCAATATTTCTTTAATTAATTGTTTGAATTAAAGAAGAATACTAAGTGATTACTCTCATCTTCACTGCCTTAGTAAATATTGTACTTTTTCTTTGCCATGGTGTTTTTTCTGAGAGGACAGTGTTTTGTACATTGACAGAATTATACCATATGCTTTCATATAGGTATTAAACCAGTTCTTGCACTTTGAGATATCATATGAGTCCTAATTTCATATGAGTCCTAATTTTGTTTATATTTTTTTTATAAACTGTAGTTCAATCGGTATTCTAATAGAATGGACAAAAGTTGGATAAATAAGTTGAGATCCAGTGCCGAATATTTGGATGGAGTTCAGAATTTCATTAAGTTTGCTTTTGAGAAATCTAATATGAACGGGAAGATTTATTGTCCATGTCAAAAATGTGTAAACGGTTCTGCTCTTGATCTAAAAATTGTTGAAGAACATTTGGTGTGGAATGATTTTCTAAAGGGTTATACTGAATGGGTTCTTCATGGAGAGTTCATACCTTCATGTAACCAACCCTCCTATCTAGAACACACCTTCAATTTTGGAACCAGTGACACGGAAGAAAATTCTGTAGAAGAAGATGATATAAGGGGCTTACTTAGAGATGCTCTTGGACATAGTATTAGAACTGTAGGAGAAGATGAGCGTACAGTTAATGATCAGTCCATGCATGTTGATGAATCTATACATTCTGATGACACAGCTCGTTATGATAACTTGGTGAAAGATTGTGATCAAGAACTGTATCCAGTTGTAAGAATTTTATGAAGATTTCTTTTCTTCTGCATTTATTACATTTGAAATATTTGAATGGGTGGTCCAGCAAGTCTTTTACTATGCTTCTTCAATTATTAAAGGATGCATTTTCGGAAAGTGTTACTTTGCCAACATCTTCATATGAAGCCAAAAAACTAATAAAAGAGTCGGACCTTGGGTACGAGAAGATACACAGTTGTCCGAATGACTGCATTTTATATTGCAGCAAAAATATCAACCAAGAGTCATGCCGAATATGTGGAACTTCACGATGGGGAAAACATAAAGAAGATGAGAATGATTCAGTGACTGAAGTGGATGCTTCACCGATTAAGAAAAAATCGGCTAAAATTTTGAGGTATTTTCCTCTTATACCAAGATTGAAAAGGATGTTTGCATCACTGAAGACGGCTTCCTCGATGAGATGGCATGTGTTGCCCAGTAGATACAACCCAAGAGGGGGGGTGAATTGGGTCTTTTAAAACTTTTAACCTACTTCTGAAAGTTTTTGATTAATTATGCTAAGTTGTATGGATGCACAGTGAAAGTCAAACTTAGCAACAGTTTGATGTATAGAATGTGACTTGATTGAATATGCTTGCAACTAAAGGATGCGCGGATAACAGTAAAGCAAGCAATTTATCTAAGTAAGTAAGTGTGTTAGTTAGACAATGACAAGAGGCATTACAAACACAACAAACATATAGTGGTTCGGTGCACCCCAGCACCTACATCCACTCCCCAAGACCTCTTGGAAATTTCACTATAATCCTACAGATTACAGCCGGTTGTTTTACAAGCTCACAACCCAACTTGTTGTTTTGTGAGATCGCAACGAACTCGGTCGGTTTTCCCAGGCTCACCGACTAGAACCACCCCGATTGTTTTTCCGGGATCACAATCGAACCCTTACACGTTGGTTTCGACTTAGGCTCACCAACAAACCTCTCACCGTTGGTTTTCCCTTTGGCTCACCAACAAACCTTAACCCCTTGATTCAATCCCTTGATTGAATCAAGTTACAAGATATTAAAAACAAAGTTTAAAACAAATCAAAGCTTCTTAAATAAGCAAATATAACAATATAAACAAATAGAGTAAAGAGAAGCCCTCAACCGAGTTTTGAAGATGAAGGAGCTCGGCTTCTTCTTTACTTGACCCTCTTCTGATTTGGCACGAAGTAGAGGATCACCGAGGCAGCACACGGATGGAGAGAAAGCTTTGAGATTCACTTGGATGCTCTTCTTTTCTCTATTTCACTTTGAATGGCCCTTTTGTGCTTATGGGAGATTTCCCTTGTAATCACTTTGAAAAATCTTTCCTAAATGTTCTCTCCCACTTCCATGAATTCTCCCCTAGCTCTCTTCTTGTTTTTATAGCTTTAGATGGCGTGGAGACAAGAATATAGCCGTTAGAGACAAAAATAGAGCCGTTGGACACAGTCTGCACTTCCTGACAATATTACCGTTGGGATTGGAGTCGACTCGCGCGATCAGGAGTCGACTCGCCTGTTGCAGGAGTCGACTCGTGCTTTACTGGAGACGACTCGGCCACTGTTCCAAATTTGAATTAATGTGCTTGCTTCGACTGGGAGTCGACTCGACTTAACCCGGAGTCGACTCGCCAACATCTGGAGCTGACTTGGCATTTTCGGAGTCGGCTCATCCCATGAATCCAGAGGACATACTTTCTGATTTTCTTCCTCGAGTCGACTCGGATTCTCTTGGAGTCGACTCGGCTCTCAGAGCCCGAAAAACTGATCCTCTGTATTTTGGCTCGTCTGGTCTTGGAGTCGACTCGAGCTTCCTCGGAGTCGACTCGGCTCTCAGTTTCCGAAACTTGGCCTTCTGCCATTTTGGTGTAGTGCTGCCTTGGAGTCGACTCGAGTTGTCTGGGAGTCGACTCGGATCTCAGAGTCCAAAAACTACTCTCTGACTTTTTCTTTGTGTACCACTGAGAGTCGACTCTCGCTTTCTTTGGAGTCGACCAGCCAACCATCGGAGTCGACTCGCGTTCCACAGGAGTCGACTCGAATCTCAGGGTCGAAAATCGCTCTCTGACTTTTGCCTTGTTTTCCTTAGGAATTAACTTGCCAGCTATTGGAGTCGACTCGAGTTCTTCAGGAGTCGACTCGCCTCTCAGGGTCCAAAATATCTTTTCTGTCTTTCTGTCTTGTTACTCCCTGGAGTCGACTCGTTCTACTCTGGAGCTGACTCGACAAGCATCGGAGTCGACTCGAATTCCTCAGGAGTCGACTCGAAGACTATTCTTTTGAATTTTTCTTTGAATTTGCTCCTCCAATTTGAATCCTTTGAACTTGAGACTTGGCCCAATAAATTGTAGCTTTCTTCCAACTTTTCTTGAGAGCTTTGGAGGCCTTCTAGTGTTCTTCCAACTTGCTATGTTCCTTGCGAAATAAATATCTTTCTCCTTGCAACACAAACATTAGTATTTATACTTCAAGGTTTTGTGATCATCAAAATCAATCTTTGAATCAATCTTTGGGTCATCAGTCTCCCCCTTTTTGATGATGACAAAACTTGGAGTATATGCAATGTAAAAGATATTGTTTTCTAGAAGTAACACATAGCTAAGTTGCTTAACATAATCAGCATATTTCAATTTTAAGCTGATTTGTATTTAATTCAAAATATAAAGCATTATGAGCATATACTTATATATTTCTCCCCCTTTTTGACAACATCAAAAGGATAGTGAAACATTAAGCACAAAGATCAGAATACTCAAATATTTCTTATTGTACTCTGATTTGCATGTCAAATTATTGCGAGGATATGAATCATATAACTCAAGGTAATAATATTAGAATCAGATTAATGAGCATAGATCAGAGCCAATTAAGATAATTTCAGAGCAGAACACATCGAGTGTGAATTCAAGAGGTTTTCTAATTTGATACCACAGATAGTTTTCTAATCAAGTGTAGGTGGAATCTTCCTTAGGTTAATTCACGAAGTACCACAAATGATATTCAAGGAAAAACATGAGTGGAAATCTAACCTCTCTTCAATAATAAGTATGAAAGCTTGTTCATTTAAGACCTATTGCCCAATCTATTAAGTATTTTATCAACATGAGAGCAATTTAATTGATTTTCAGAATAAAAGATCAAAACTTATATATTTGAAAGACATATCATTATGTTGGATCATTAATTCTTAATGACTTCAAGGTTCTTTAATGATAATAAGAGCATTGGGGCACAAATACCAAAATATGAATTCATGCATTTTTTGATACATCTTAGAGTTCTTTTACAAACTTTCTTTTATTCTTTTATAAAATAAGCACAATTTGATACATATATAGAGATATGAATTGGCACAAAATTGAAGTTCTAAAGAGTAAGCCAATTAGGACTCATTAGTGAAATCCAAAATAGATTTTCTATGAGATACTCAAGAAAATTCAACACATTATACTCCCCCCTTTTTCATTAAGTTAGAGGCTCTTAAGATCAACTATTTGAATTGTAATTTGGTTCAAAATTGATGCATAGGATATACTAACCAAATAACAAGCCTCAAGGTGTATCGTAAAGATTTTCAGATTTAAATTTCAGATGATAAACATTGGAGAGCATTAGGATCACTTTTCATTTAGTATTCTTCCTCTCTCCTTTAGTTATAGATATACGCGATTAAGTTCCATAAGACCTCTCCTTCTGAAATTTTCTTTCTCCCCCTCAATTGATCATTCCATTTAAGAGTTTAGAATTTGAAGATAATGTTCAATAAAATTGTCAATCTCAAAAATATATTTTCTATAAGTTTCAGCTTATTTTTATAAGACTCAAGGTTTGAGATAAGACAACCTTTATAGAACTCATCTCAAGGTAATTAAAGCATGTTTTGCAATATACGGAGGTTCATCAAAATCAATCCATAAAATTCAAGGTATGCATCAAATTGAAGTAACTTTAGGATAAGATACTGAATATCTAAAGCTCCCCCTCAAAAGATGCATACTTCTTTAATCATTCTTTTCTTTTGTTGAATTTCAGATTTTAATGATAAATGTGAATAAAACTGAAACATTATGACATCAAGAATGTAGAGTGATCTAGAATTATTCAAAATTTATAGTAATCACTCTTTTTAATCCTTTAAAAACAAGTTATGCTTTCTCCTAATCTTAGAGAAAATGTATAGAAATATTAATCAGAAAATGATTCATTTGAAGCTGAGTTTCTTTCAAAAGCATTTACATTTTCTTTCTTTTTAAGAATCATTTGAGTGAGCTGGAATATTTCTAGCTTTAAGATCATTCACTCTATATATATTCTGATGGAAGTCTTTAAGAATGTAGGAGAGAAAAACATATAGATGATCATTGAAGTATATATATTTATATAACTCAATTTCTTAATTATAGTTTTTCAGCAAGGTATACGTGAAGCACAATAAATCTTTTTAATACCAAAATAAAATCACATATTTAAAAATATTTGTTTGCAATTAAGACCATTGAAAGACACATCATTTAGACCAATATTAGTATACTTTGAAGATAAGAAATGATATGTTTCGGATGCGTATCGGAGCAATCAACCAAGGCATCAAAATTAATTCTGTTTTTCTTAAATTAAGATTTTATTTAGAAATCATATTGAGTTTAAGCTTTTATACAAAATCAGATTCTGAATTTCATAAAGATTTTCAATAGAGGCTTTCAAAGTCATAATTTGAGATATGGATCTTCCACATTGTAGCTCATCTTAAATTATTACGATTGAAGAAACATATTTCAAACATATAAGAGCATATTCAGAATATTTGTATTTATGTTTAGCACATTATATACCAAAGTTAAGAAAGTTGAAGGATAGAACAAACTTAATTCATTTTGCCTAAATGGAGATATCCTTCTCTTCTCCTTTTTACAAATTTATTCACCTTTCAGATTTTAACGATGATTGTGAATGACAAATCTAAAATTTCTTTTTAATAAAAAAAATTATGTAGAATTCCAAATATTCAATCAAATTATCCAAGCATGAAGCATTGTAAAACATTGAGAACCCATAAATCAAGGCATCATACCATATGCAAAATATATTAAGTGTTAAGTCATGCATTAAAATAATAAGAACAAGCATGTCAAGGATCAAAAATAATTCTTTTCAAATAAACTCCCCCTATTTAAATATTATCTTGCAATGATTTCATCCTTAAAGTGATTAAAAATTTGACTTGATTCTTCTTATATACTTTCATTAACTTTGTCTTTCATTTTTACTTTCTTATGCTCTATACTCTATTTGCTCCCTATCCAGTGGAGTTGGGAAGGGGCACGAGGTACTACCACTAGCCTCCCTCTTGTGCCATCCCTAATATGCCCTACACTGAATAGTTGGGTCAAATAGTGCCGGGTACTACCACTAGCCTCCCCATTGGCACCATCCCTATGATGAGCAATATAGAAAGGTTAAAATGTTTACTTCAAACTCTCCCTGTTTAAGTGTAATCAATTATGGATTTTATCCCTTCCAAAAGAATGCTCACACAAGTCTCACAAATGTGCCGAATATATTATGTTTGTTTTGCTTTTCCTTAAGATTGAAGTATTTGCCTTTACTTAGATTTTACTTCTCTTGAATAATATCCATTTTCTTTTCTTTATCTCTCTCTCTTTTTGTTATTCTCAAGTAATTTACATGAAAGAGCAGAATAAAGAATTAATCTTATGTATCATATATATGTATATCATGTAAACAACATTTTCATTGTGCTCAAGGATTCATAACTTCTCACAAGTTATTTTATATCAAAATTCTAAGCATATACTTGTGTATTTCATGGTTATGATATAGGCAAAGAAATAATTTAGTTTGGGCAAACCATGAAACAATCTCTAAAAGTATAAGTCAGTCAATACACATATAGACATGATATCAAAAATTAATAACTAAGGAATTTAATCATGCCATAATAAGATTTAAGTTACTGACTTTGCTCAATTAATTTTTGAGAAAGGTATCTAAAATTACCTATTCATTATATATTCTTCAAGCCAAACTAGACTTATGTGTGAACTTTTGGCTGAAGAAGATCCTCTCTCTTGTTTGCATGTGAATGTTTATTGTATCTTAAGTGAAGGTGTCCTTCAAGTTGAAATCACTCATTTTCTATCTCAAGGATTCTGCATTATTAACAAACTCCTTTTCTTTCTTGAAAGAAAGTCTTTTGTTTCTTTAAGGTACAAACAATTCATCCAACATATTTCTAACTAGATGACTCAATATATGATAAGACAATAGTTGAATATTGAGTCACTTTACCCAAGAGATTGCCTAAATAAAAGCAAGCACATATCACTTGAACTAAAGAGATAGTTTCATTAAACAAGATGGTTCAAGAACAAGCATGTGAGGCAATAGGAAGATTTATCAAGGTTAAATCAATTTCTTATTCTCAAAATCAATTTAGTTTAGATTTTATTTAATAAGGCACGCTAGCTAAGTTTTAATCAACTTATCTTAAACAGTTGTTTCTATTACAATTCAGATTATGATTTATTTGTTATCAATAAAATATGATTCATTAAAGTTAGATTGATGTCTTGCACAAGGTCACATAATGAGCATACAATCTGGTCTACTTGCTGTATGATAAAATAATTATTCTATCATGCTTTAATACAGCTTTAAAACAATAGATCTACTTTGCTCATCCTTTTCAAATTCTACAAGATGGGGTCATAGATATACCTTCTTCATGCCAATCTTCTATAAGAGTTTTCTTGTGGACTAACGTTGGTCAATGAAGATCCCCTTTCCTGTTCGTCTTAATTTGGAGTTTGAGAGAAGATGTTAATTCATTCATCATACGTATTTCAAACTCACCTTGCAATATAACTCTTCATTAGTAGAACCAGAAATGATGTCATTAATGTATACTTTGAGCAAGTAAGATATCACACATTTTTGATGCAAAGAATTATCACTATTACCTTATATCAAAGAGGTTGCTTAAGCTTTTATATCATGCTTTTGATGCTTGTTTCAAATCATATATTGCTTTATCATATTTGTGATGAGTGTTTTCAAATATGGTGGTTATTTAACATATATCTTCTTTAATAAAATAAGTACCTAGGAGTGCATTCTACACATTCATTTGATAGAATATAAAGCTCATAAAGCAAGCAAATGATAATGGTGATCTTTACTTCTAATCATGCAAGAATCAAGATCTATTTCATCTTTTCTTGATTTAGTCTTTTAGTAGTCATCAGTTTTTCTTCATTAAGTGCATTTCTGAACAACTTAATTTGATTATAATTATTAACAAGTTTTCAGATTGTTATATGTAAAATATTAACCATATACATACATAATTTTAATTTTAGTATCTTGATAATAAATCATTAGTCTCATAAAGAATAAAATGACTTGATATTTTTGCATCTAAAAACTTTCATTGAATATTCTATATGCATTGCTTGATGAATGATATCCAAGGATAGACATATCTCTATCAGATTTGGCATTATTTTCATAAGAACATATCAAGCATAACATGTACGACTGAAAAATATGAAAGATATGCAATAGTTTATTTTCTATTTTTCAGAAGATCAAAAGGAGTTTTCATCAAAACTAGATATAATAGAAATCATATTATGACAAGCAGTGATGATAGCTTTTAACAAAAATCATTTAAGTAGACTATCATACACAATTGTCTTTTTCATTTCTTCAAGAATTCTATTAATCCTATTTTACTTATGGTGTCCTTGGTGCTGAAATCATTGGATTTAATATTATTTTCTATATAACCTTAATCAGGATTTTGGTTTTCAACACTGTGCCATGATCTTCACAGTTTGGAAACCTTTTTCATTTGAAACGCTTTTACAAGATTTAGTAAATACAGAAAAATACTTCAGTTTTATTTTCCAAGAACAAATCCAATGTAAGCTTTTGAAAACTTAGAGATGGAAACAACATCTTTAGATTTAGAAATGATTTTTGTTTGTTTCCTTAGTTAGCATGCATAGCAAAACTTTGACCTTTAAGTAGATAATCTAAGTAAGCCTATGGCAAGGTCTTTTGAGATTAAGTACATACTAGCATGAGTTGATTCTATGTGCCAAGGATGGTTTCTTTAATCTTGGTATTCATAGTGCATATATTCAAAAGCATACCAAGTACACATTATCATATTTATGATCAATAAAAATAATGCCATGGATAAAAATTCTTAATCAAGCATATAGAGAATTCATAGAGTTAATTTTTTTTAATAAATTAATTAATCATTTAGCAACTTATCCAATAGTGAGTGGAGCATACTATAAAATGAAGTGATTTGAATATATTTTCTTTTCATCCCAAAAAAATCACTTATATCACAAAAATGATTAATACTTGCAAGTTATGTTTTAATCAACTAATAAAGTAATTTCAATACGAGAAGATGTAAGAATTACTTATTTCATTCTTTCTTTCATTTAAATCATTCTTCCTTTCATTTAAATCATTCTTCTTAATTACATTTTAAATTTAATTCTTTAACACATGTCTAGAGCACCCATTGTTTAGATAACATCTTTCATTAGAACTTTGGATAGCTAGACATGCTTGCTAAAAAATAATCATATTTTCAACTTAGGAACCCAAGCTCTTTTGGGTCCTTGTAGGTTAGCTATAATTGTTCCTTTTGGAATCCATATTTTCTTAATAGCTATTTTATCCATAAATTTAAAGATTTTAGGATTACAAGGGATGTATTTCTGTATCCTCTTGTTGAATTTAACAAACATAGATCTAACATAAGTAGTAGATAAACCTTCAGTTTTCTGTTTTTGCCTTTTAGGTTCATCAAATTTGTAATGTATAGATTTAGGAACAACAGAAGAGATTTTACTTAGCTTTTGTTTATCAGTATTATAAGAATCTGTTTTAGAATAATTAAAAACTGTTTTAACAAACATATTCTTAAAAGATTTTTGGGTGTACCAAGGTTGATATCCTAATTCAACTTTATCAAATTCAGCTCTTTGATTATTTATCATTAGGTTCAATTTTTCAGAGCTGAAGGTAAATCGTTCAACAATAGGTTTTAATTTGTCAACTTCTTTAGTTAATCTTCTGTTATCTTCTGAAAGTAATTCATTATTTTTCTTAAGTTTATCTTGACTTTCAGTGAGAAGTTGATCTCTTTGATTTAGTTCTTGATTTTCTTTAACTAAGATTTCAATTTTACTAGTTAGTTTCAATTTTTCATCTATTAGAATTTGATTTTCATTCTTCAAGTTCTTGTTCTTACAAATAAGTTTCTTATATTCTAAATACAAATCAGAAAAGGCATCATGGAGTTCATCAAATGTAAAATTGCTTTCAGTTTCAGCATGTACCTCTTGTGCCACGAAGCATGGATTTGCAATATGATACTGCTCTTGTTCTACACATGATGTTTCAGATTTGTTAGTGCATTCATATTTGTCTTCAAGCATATTCCATATTTCTTTAGCAGTCATGCAAGAAGATATGCAATTAAACTCATTCCTATCTAGTGCACAATATAATAGGTTCATGGCTTTTGAATTTTGTTGAACCATTTTCTCATTATGACTAGTGTTTGTGTGTGTTCCATTGACTATAATGCTCCATAAATTATAATCAAGTGATTGTATAAAAATCCGCATGCGTATTTTCCAATGTGTATAGTTTATGCCATTAAATAGTGGAGGTGTATCAATTGATTGTCCTTCTCCTAGAAAACTATCTATTTGAGTTGTCATGATCTTTGGCTCTAGTCGGTTAAGACTACAAATAATATTTGAGCACCTGCTCTGATACCACTTGTTGCCCAGTAGATACAACCCAAGAGGGGGGGTTGAATTGGGTCTTTTAAAACTTTTAACCTACTTCTGAAAGTTTTTGATTAATTATGCTAAGTTGTATGGATGCACAGTGAAAGTCAAACTTAGCAACAGTTTGATGTATAGAATGTGACTTGATTGAATATGCTTGCAACTAAAGGATGCGCGGATAACAGTAAAGCAAGCAATTTATCTAAGTAAGTAAGTGTGTTAGTTAGACAATGACAAGAGGCATTACAAACACAACAAACATATAGTGGTTCGGTGCACCCCAGCACCTACATCCACTCCCCAAGACCTCTTGGGAATTTCACTATAATCCTACAGATTACAGCCGGTTGTTTTACAAGCTCACAACCCAACTTGTTGTTTTGTGAGATCGCAACGAACTCGGTCGGTTTTTCCAGGCTCACCGACTAGAACCACCCCAATTGTTTTTCCGGGATCACAATCGAACCCTTACACGTTGGTTTCGACTTAGGCTCACCAACAAACCTCTCACCGTTGGTTTTCCCTTTGGCTCACCAACAAACCTTAACCCCTTGATTCAATCCCTTGATTGAATCAAGTTACAAGATATTAAAAACAAAGTTTAAAACAAATCAAAGCTTCTTAAATAAGCAAATATAACAATATAAACAAATAGAGTAAAGAGAAGCCCTCAACCGAGTTTTGAAGATGAAGGAGCTCGGCTTCTTCTTTACTTGACCCTCTTCTGATTTGGCACGAAGTAGAGGATCACCGAGGCAGCACACGGATGGAGAGAAAGCTTTGAGATTCACTTGGATGCTCTTCTTTTCTCTATTTCACTTTGAATGGCCCTTTTGTGCTTATGGGAGATTTCCCTTGTAATCACTTTGAAAAATCTTTCCTAAATGTTCTCTCCCACTTCCATGAATTCTTCCCTAGCTCTCTTCTTGTTTTTATAGCTTTAGATGGCGTGGAGACAAGAATATAGCCGTTAGAGACAAAAATAGAGCCGTTGGACACAGTCTGCACTTCCTGACAATATTACCGTTGGGATTGGAGTCGACTCGCGCGATCAGAAGTCGACTCGCCTGTTGCAGGAGTCGACTCGTGCTTTACTGGAGACGACTCGGCCACTGTTCTAAATTTGAATTAATGTGCTTGCTTCGACTGGGAGTCGACTCGACTTAACCCGGAGTCGACTCGCCAACATCTGGAGCTGACTTGGCATTTTCGGAGTCGGCTCATCCCATGAATCCAGAGGACATACTTTCTGATTTTCTTCCTCGAGTCGACTCGGATTCTCTTGGAGTCGACTCGGCTCTCAGAGCCCGAAAAACTGATCCTCTGTATTTTGGCTCGTCTGGTCTTGGAGTCGACTCGAGCTTCCTCGGAGTCGACTCGGCTCTCAGTTTCCGAAACTTGGCCTTCTGCCATTTTGGTGTAGTGCTGCCTTGGAGTCGACTCGAGTTGTCTGGGAGTCGACTCGGATCTCAGAGTCCAAAAACTACTCTCTGACTTTTTCTTTGTGTACCACTGAGAGTCGACTCTCGCTTTCTTTGGAGTCGACCAGCCAACCATCGGAGTCGACTCGCGTTCCACAGGAGTCGACTCGAATCTCAGGGTCGAAAATCGCTCTCTGACTTTTGCCTTGTTTTCCTTAGGAATTAACTTGCCAGCTATTGGAGTCGACTCGAGTTCTTCAGGAGTCGACTCGCCTCTCAGGGTCCAAAATATCTTTTCTGTCTTTCTGTCTTGTTACTCCCTGGAGTCGACTCGTTCTACTCTGGAGCTGACTCGACAAGCATCGGAGTCGACTCGAATT
Organism: Phoenix dactylifera; assembly: GCF_051530095.1. NCBI lineage: Eukaryota > Viridiplantae > Streptophyta > Magnoliopsida > Arecales > Arecaceae > Phoenix > Phoenix dactylifera. The sequence continues at coordinate 72,026,275 of NC_143190.1, read as the reverse complement.
CCTCAGGAGTCGACTCGAAGACTATTCTTTTGAATTTTTCTTTGAATTTGCTCCTCCAATTTGAATCCTTTGAACTTGAGACTTGGCCCAATAAATTGTAGCTTTCTTCCAACTTTTCTTGAGAGCTTTGGAGGCCTTCTAGTGTTCTTCCAACTTGCTATGTTCCTTGCAAAATAAATATCTTTCTCCTTGCAACACAAACATTAGTATTTATACTTCAAGGTTTTGTGATCATCAAAATCAATCTTTGAATCAATCTTTGGGTCATCAGTCTCCCCCTTTTTGATGATGACAAAACTTGGAGTATATGCAATGTAAAAGATATTGTTTTCTAGAAGTAACACATAGCTAAGTTGCTTAACATAATCAGCATATTTCAATTTTAAGCTGATTTGTATTTAATTCAAAATATAAAGCATTATGAGCATATACTTATATATTTCTCCCCTTTTTGACAACATCAAAAGGATAGTGAAACATTAAGCACAAAGATCAGAATACTCAAATATTTCTTATTATACTCTGATTTGCATGTCAAATTATTGCGAGGATATGAATCATATAACTCAAGGTAATAATATTAGAATCAGATTAATGAGCATAGATCAGAGCCAATTAAGATAATTTCAGAGCAGAACACATCGAGTGTGAATTCAAGAGGTTTTCTAATTTGATACCACAGATAGTTTTCTAATCAAGTGTAGGTGGAATCTTCCTTAGGTTAATTCACGAAGTACCACAAATGATATTCAAGGAAAAACATGAGTGGAAATCTAACCTCTCTTCAATAATAAGTATGAAAGCTTGTTCATTTAAGACCTATTGCCCAATCTATTAAGTATTTTATCAACATGAGAGCAATTTAATTGATTTTCAGAATAAAAGATCAAAACTTATATATTTGAAAGACATATCATTATGTTGGATCATTAATTCTTAATGACTTCAAGGTTCTTTAATGATAATAAGAGCATTGGGGCACAAATACCAAAATATGAATTCATGCATTTTTTGATACATCTTAGAGTTCTTTTACAAACTTTCTTTTATTCTTTTATAAAATAAGCACAATTTGATACATATATAGAGATATGAATTGGCACAAAATTGAAGTTCTAAAGAGTAAGCCAATTAGGACTCATTAGTGAAATCCAAAATAGATTTTCTATGAGATACTCAAGAAAATTCAACACATTATACTCCCCTCTTTTTCATTAAGTTAGAGGCTCTTAAGATCAACTATTTGAATTGTAATTTGGTTCAAAATTGATGCATAGGATATACTAACCAAATAACAAGCCTCAAGGTGTATCGTAAAGATTTTCAGATTTAAATTTCAGATGATAAACATTGGAGAGCATTAGGATCACTTTTCATTTAGTATTCTTCCTCTCTCCTTTAGTTATAGATATACGCGATTAAGTTCCATAAGACCTCTCCTTCTAAAATTTTCTTTCTCCCCCTCAATTGATCATTCCATTTAAGAGTTTAGAATTTGAAGATAATGTTCAATAAAATTGTCAATCTCAAAAGTATATTTTCTATAAGTTTCAGCTTATTTTTATAAGACTCAAGGTTTGAGATAAGACAACCTTTATAGAACTCATCTCAAGGTAATTAAAGCATGTTTTGCAATATACGGAGGTTCATCAAAATCAATCCATAAAATTCAAGGTATGCATCAAATTGAAGTAACTTTAGGATAAGATACTGAATATCTAAAGCTCCCCCTCAAAAGATGCATACTTCTTTAATCATTCTTTTCTTTTGTTGAATTTCAGATTTTAATGATAAATGTGAATAAAACTGAAACATTATGACATCAAGAATGTAGAGTGATCTAGAATTATTCAAAATTTATAGTAATCACTCTTTCTAATCCTTTAAAAACAAGTTATGCTTTCTCCTAATCTTAGAGAAAATGTATAGAAATATTAATCAGAAAATGATTCATTTGAAGCTGAGTTTCTTTCAAAAGCATTTACATTTTCTTTCTTTTTAAGAATCATTTGAGTGAGCTGGAATATTTCTAGCTTTAAGATCATTCACTCTATATATATTCTGATGGAAGTCTTTAAGAATGTAGGAGAGAAAAACATATAGATGATCATTGAAGTATATATATTTATATAACTCAATTTCTTAATTATAGTTTTTCAGCAAGGTATACGTGAAGCACAATAAATCTTTTTAATACCAAAATAAAATCACATATTTAAAAATATTTGTTTGCAATTAAGACCATTGAAAGACACATCATTTAGACCAATATTAGTATACTTTGAAGATAAGAAATGATATGTTTCGGATGCGTATCGGAGCAATCAACCAAGGCATCAAAATTAATTCTGTTTTTCTTAAATTAAGATTTTATTTAGAAATCATATTGAGTTTAAGCTTTTATACAAAATCAGATTCTGAATTTCATAAAGATTTTCAATAGAGGCTTTCAAAGTCATAATTTGAGATATGGATCTTCCACATTGTAGCTCATCTTAAATTATTACGATTGAAGAAACATATTTCAAACATATAAGAGCATATTCAGAATATTTGTATTTATGTTTAGCACATTATATACCAAAGTTAAGAAAGTTGAAGGATAGAACAAACTTAATTCATTTTGCCTAAATGGAGATATCCTTCTCTTCTCCTTTTTACAAATTTATTCACCTTTCAGATTTTAACGATGATTGTGAATGACAAATCTAAAATTTCTTTTTAATAAAAAAAATTATGTAGAATTCCAAATATTCAATCAAATTATCCAAGCATGAAGCATTGTAAAACATTGAGAACCCATAAATCAAGGCATCATACCATATGCAAAATATATTAAGTGTTAAGTCATGCATTAAAATAATAAGAACAAGCATGTCAAGGATCAAAAATAATTCTTTTCAAATAAACTCCCCCTATTTAAATATTATCTTGCAATGATTTCATCCTTAAAGTGATTAAAAATTTGACTTGATTCTTCTTATATACTTTCATTAACTTTGTCTTTCATTTTTACTTTCTTATGCTCTATACTCTATTTGCTCCCTATCCAGTGGAGTTGGGAAGGGGCACGAGGTACTACCACTAGCCTCCCTCTTGTGCCGTCCCTAATATGCCCTACACTGAATAGTTGGGTCAAATAGTGCCGGGTACTACCACTAGCCTCCCCATTGGCACCATCCCTATGATGAGCAATATAGAAAGGTTAAAATGTTTACTTCAAACTCTCCCTGTTTAAGTGTAATCAATTATGGATTTTATCCCTTCCAAAAGAATGCTCACACAAGTCTCACAAATGTGCCGAATATATTATGTTTGTTTTGCTTTTCCTTAAGATTGAAGTATTTGCCTTTACTTAGATTTTACTTCTCTTGAATAATATCCATTTTCTTTTCTTTATCTCTCTCTCTTTTTGTTATTCTCAAGTAATTTACATGAAAGAGCAGAATAAAGAATTAATCTTATGTATCATATATATGTATATCATGTAAACAACATTTTCATTGTGCTCAAGGATTCATAACTTCTCACAAGTTATTTTATATCAAAATTCTAAGCATATACTTGTGTATTTCATGGTTATGATATAGGCAAAGAAATAATTTAGTTTGGGCAAACCATGAAACAATCTCTAAAAGTATAAGTCAGTCAATACACATATAGACATGATATCAAAAATTAATAACTAAGGAATTTAATCATGCCATAATAAGATTTAAGTTACTGACTTTGCTCAATTAATTTTTGAGAAAGGTATCTAAAATTACCTATTCATTATATATTCTTCAAGCCAAACTAGACTTATGTGTGAACTTTTGGCTGAAGAAGATCCTCTCTCTTGTTTGCATGTGAATGTTTATTGTATCTTAAGTGAAGGTGTCCTTCAAGTTGAAATCACTCATTTTCTATCTCAAGGATTCTGCATTATTAACAAACTCCTTTTCTTTCTTGAAAGAAAGTCTTTTGTTTCTTTAAGGTACAAACAATTCATCCAACATATTTCTAACTAGATGACTCAATATATGATAAGACAATAGTTGAATATTGAGTCACTTTACCCAAGAGATTGCCTAAATAAAAGCAAGCACATATCACTTGAACTAAAGAGATAGTTTCATTAAACAAGATGGTTCAAGAACAAGCATGTAAGGCAATAGGAAGATTTATCAAGGTTAAATCAATTTCTTATTCTCAAAATCAATTTAGTTTAGATTTTATTTAATAAGGCACGCTAGCTAAGTTTTAATCAACTTATCTTAAACAGTTGTTTCTATTACAATTCAGATTATGATTTATTTGTTATCAATAAAATATGATTCATTAAAGTTAGATTGATGTCTTGCACAAGGTCACATAATGAGCATACAATCTGGTCTACTTGCTGTATGATAAAATAATTATTCTATCATGCTTTAATACAGCTTTAAAACAATAGATCTACTTTGCTCATCCTTTTCAAATTCTACAAGATGGGGTCATAGATATACCTTCTTCATGCCAATCTTCTATAAGAGTTTTCTTGTGGACTAACGTTGGTCAATGAAGATCCCCTTTCCTGTTCGTCTTAATTTGGAGTTTGAGAGAAGATGTTAATTCATTCATCATACGTATTTCAAACTCACCTTGCAATATAACTCTTCATTAGTAGAACCAGAAATGATGTCATTAATGTATACTTTGAGCAAGTAAGATATCACACATTTTTGATGCAAAGAATTATCACTATTACCTTATATCAAAGAGGTTGCTTAAGCTTTTATATCATGCTTTTGATGCTTGTTTCAAATCATATATTGCTTTATCATATTTGTGATGAGTGTTTTCAAATATGGTGGTTATTTAACATATATCTTCTTTAATAAAATAAGTACCTAGGAGTGCATTCTACACATTCATTTGATAGAATATAAAGCTCATAAAGCAAGCAAATGATAATGGCGATCTTTACTTCTAATCATGCAAGAATCAAGATCTATTTCATCTTTTCTTGATTTAGTCTTTTAGTAGTCATCAGTTTTTCTTCATTAAGTGCATTTCTGAACAACTTAATTTGGTTATAATTATTAACAAGTTTTCAGATTGTTATATGTAAAATATTAACCATATACATACATAATTTTAATTTTAGTATCTTGATAATAAATCATTAGTCTCATAAAGAATAAAATGACTTGATATTTTTGCATCTAAAAACTTTCATTGAATATTCTATATGCATTGCTTGATGAATGATATCCAAGGATAGACATATCTCTATCAGATTTAGCATTATTTTCATAAGAACATATCAAGCATAACATGTACGACTGAAAAATATGAAAGATATGCAATAGTTTATTTTCTATTTTTCAGAAGATCAAAAGGAGTTTTCATCAAAACTAGATATAATAGAAATCATATTATGACAAGCAGTGATGATAGCTTTTAACAAAAATCATTTAAGTAGACTATCATACACAATTGTCTTTTTCATTTCTTCAAGAATTCTATTAATCCTATTTTACTTATGGTGTCCTTGGTGCTGAAATCATTGGATTTAATATTATTTTCTATATAACCTTAATCAGGATTTTGGTTTTCAACACTGTGCCATGATCTTCACAGTTTGGAAACCTTTTTCATTTGAAACGCTTTTACAAGATTTAGTAAATACAGAAAAATACTTCAGTTTTATTTTCTAAGAACAAATCCAATGTAAGCTTTTGAAAACTTAGAGATGGAAACAACATCTTTAGATTTAGAAATGATTTTTGTTTGTTTCCTTAGTTAGCATGCATAGCAAAACTTTGACCTTTAAGTAGATAATCTAAGTAAGCCTATGGCAAGGTCTTTTGAGATTAAGTACATACTAGCATGAGTTGATTCTATGTGCCAAGGATGGTTTCTTTAATCTTGGTATTCATAGTGCATATATTCAAAAGCATACCAAGTACACATTATCATATTTATGATCAATAAAAATAATGCCATGGATAAAAATTCTTAATCAAGCATATAGAGAATTCATAGAGTTAATTTTTTTTAATAAATTAATTAATCATTTAGCAACTTATCCAATAGTGAGTGGAGCATACTATAAAATGAAGTGATTTGAATATATTTTCTTTTCATCCCAAAAAAATCACTTATATCACAAAAATGATTAATACTTGCAAGTTATGTTTTAATCAACTAATAAAGTAATTTCAATACGAGAAGATGTAAGAATTACTTATTTCATTCTTTCTTTCATTTAAATCATTCTTCCTTTCATTTAAATCATTCTTCTTAATTACATTTTAAATTTAATTCTTTAACACATGTCTAGAGCACCCATTGTTTAGATAACATCTTTCATTAGAACTTTGGATAGCTAGACATGCTTGCTAAAAAATAATCATATTTTCAACTTAGGAACCCAAGCTCTTTTGGGTCCTTGTAGGTTAGCTATAATTGTTCCTTTTGGAATCCATATTTTCTTAATAGCTATTTTATCCATAAATTTAAAGATTTTAGGATTACAAGGGATGTATTTCTGTATCCTCTTGTTGAATTTAACAAACATAGATCTAACATAAGTAGTAGATAAACCTTCAGTTTTCTGTTTTTGCCTTTTAGGTTCATCAAATTTGTAATGTATAGATTTAGGAACAACAGAAGAGATTTTACTTAGCTTTTGTTTATCAGTATTATAAGAATCTGTTTTAGAATAATTAAAAACTGTTTTAACAAACATATTCTTAAAAGATTTTTGGGTGTACCAAGGTTGATATCCTAATTCAACTTTATCAAATTCAGCTCTTTGATTATTTATCATTAGGTTCAATTTTTCAGAGCTGAAGGTAAATCGTTCAACAATAGGTTTTAATTTGTCAACTTCTTTAGTTAATCTTCTGTTATCTTCTGAAAGTAATTCATTATTTTTCTTAAGTTTATCTTGACTTTCAGTGAGAAGTTGATCTCTTTGATTTAGTTCTTGATTTTCTTTAACTAAGATTTCAATTTTACTAGTTAGTTTCAGTTTTTCATCTATTAGAATTTGATTTTCATTCTTCAAGTTCTTGTTCTTACAAATAAGTTTCTTATATTCTAAATACAAATCAGAAAAGGCATCATGGAGTTCATCAAATGTAAAATTGCTTTCAGTTTCAGCATGTACCTCTTGTGCCACGAAGCATGGATTTGCAATATGATACTGCTCTTGTTCTACACATGATGTTTCAGATTTGTTAGTGCATTCATATTTGTCTTCAAGCATATTCCATATTTCTTTAGCAGTCATGCAAGAAGATATGCAATTAAACTCATTCCTATCTAGTGCACAATATAATAGGTTCATGGCTTTTGAATTTTGTTGAACCATTTTCTCATTATGACTAGTGTTTGTGTGTGTTCCATTGACTATAATGCTCCATAAATTATAATCAAGTGATTGTATAAAAATCCGCATGCGTATTTTCCAATGTGTATAGTTTATGCCATTAAATAGTGGAGGTGTATCAATTGATTGTCCTTCTCCTAGAAAACTATCTATTTGAGTTGTCATGATCTTTGGCTCTAGTCGGTTAAGACTACAAATAATATTTGAGCACCTGCTCTGATACCACTTGTTGCCCAGTAGATACAACCCAAGAGGGGGGGTGAATTGGGTCTTTTAAAACTTTTAACCTACTTCTGAAAGTTTTTGATTAATTATGCTAAGTTGTATGGATGCACAGTGAAAGTCAAACTTAGCAACAGTTTGATGTATAGAATGTGACTTGATTGAATATGCTTGCAACTAAAGGATGCGCGGATAACAGTAAAGCAAGCAATTTATCTAAGTAAGTAAGTGTGTTAGTTAGACAATGACAAGAGGCATTACAAACACAACAAACATATAGTGGTTCGGTGCACCCCAGCACCTACATCCACTCCCCAAGACCTCTTGGGAATTTCACTATAATCCTACAGATTACAGCCGGTTGTTTTACAAGTTCACAACCCAACTTGTTGTTTTGTGAGATCGCAACGAACTCGGTCGGTTTTCCCAGGCTCACCGACTAGAACCACCCCGATTGTTTTTCCGGGATCACAATCGAACCCTTACACGTTGGTTTCGACTTAGGCTCACCAACAAACCTCTCACCGTTGGTTTTCCCTTTGGCTCACCAACAAACCTTAACCCCTTGATTCAATCCCTTGATTGAATCAAGTTACAAGATATTAAAAACAAAGTTTAAAACAAATCAAAGCTTCTTAAATAAGCAAATATAACAATATAAACAAATAGAGTAAAGAGAAGCCCTCAACCGAGTTTTGAAGATGAAGGAGCTCGGCTTCTTCTTTACTTGACCCTCTTCTGATTTGGCACGAAGTAGAGGATCACCGAGGCAGCACACGGATGGAGAGAAAGCTTTGAGATTCACTTGGATGCTCTTCTTTTCTCTATTTCACTTTGAATGGCCCTTTTGTGCTTATGGGAGATTTCCCTTGTAATCACTTTGAAAAATCTTTCCTAAATGTTCTCTCCCACTTCCATGAATTCTCCCCTAGCTCTCTTCTTGTTTTTATAGCTTTAGATGGCGTGGAGACAAGAATATAGCCGTTAGAGACAAAAATAGAGCCGTTGGACACAGTCTGCACTTCCTGACAATATTACCGTTGGGATTGGAGTCGACTCGCGCGATCAGGAGTCGACTCGCCTGTTGCAGGAGTCGACTCGTGCTTTACTGGAGACGACTCGGCCACTGTTCCAAATTTGAATTAATGTGCTTGCTTCGACTGGGAGTCGACTCGACTTAACCCGGAGTCGACTCGCCAACATCTGGAGCTGACTTGGCATTTTCGGAGTCGGCTCATCCCATGAATCCAGAGGACATACTTTCTGATTTTCTTCCTCGAGTCGACTCGGATTCTCTTGGAGTCGACTCGGCTCTCAGAGCCCGAAAAACTGATCCTCTGTATTTTGGCTCGTCTGGTCTTGGAGTCGACTCGAGCTTCCTCGGAGTCGACTCGGCTCTCAGTTTCCGAAACTTGGCCTTCTGCCATTTTGGTGTAGTGCTGCCTTGGAGTCGACTCGAGTTGTCTGGGAGTCGACTCGGATCTCAGAGTCCAAAAACTACTCTCTGACTTTTTCTTTGTGTACCACTGAGAGTCGACTCTCGCTTTCTTTGGAGTCGACCAGCCAACCATCGGAGTCGACTCGCGTTCCACAGGAGTCGACTCGAATCTCAGGGTCGAAAATCGCTCTCTGACTTTTGCCTTGTTTTCCTTAGGAATTAACTTGCCAGCTATTGGAGTCGACTCGCCTCTCAGGGTCCAAAATATCTTTTCTGTCTTTCTGTCTTGTTACTCCCTGGAGTCGACTCGTTCTACTCTGGAGCTGACTCGACAAGCATCGGAGTCGACTCGAATTCCTCAGGAGTCGACTCGAAGACTATTCTTTTGAATTTTTCTTTGAATTTGCTCCTCCAATTTGAATCCTTTGAACTTGAGACTTGGCCCAATAAATTGTAGCTTTCTTCCAACTTTTCTTGAGAGCTTTGGAGGCCTTCTAGTGTTCTTCCAACTTGCTATGTTCCTTGCAAAATAAATATCTTTCTCCTTGCAACACAAACATTAGTATTTATACTTCAAGGTTTTGTGATCATCAAAATCAATCTTTGAATCAATCTTTGGGTCATCAGTCTCCCCCTTTTTGATGATGACAAAACTTGGAGTATATGCAATGTAAAAGATATTATTTTCTAGAAGTAACACATAGCTAAGTTGCTTAACATAATCAGCATATTTCAATTTTAAGCTGATTTGTATTTAATTCAAAATATAAAGCATTATGAGCATATACTTATATATTTCTCCCCCTTTTTGACAACATCAAAAGGATAGTGAAACATTAAGCACAAAGATCAGAATACTCAAATATTTCTTATTGTACTCTGATTTGCATGTCAAATTATTGCGAGGATATGAATCATATAACTCAAGGTAATAATATTAGAATCAGATTAATGAGCATAGATCAGAGCCAATTAAGATAATTTCAGAGCAGAACACATCGAGTGTGAATTCAAGAGGTTTTCTAATTTGATACCACAGATAGTTTTCTAATCAAGTGTAGGTGGAATCTTCCTTAGGTTAATTCACGAAGTACCACAAATGATATTCAAGGAAAAACATGAGTGGAAATCTAACCTCTCTTCAATAATAAGTATGAAAGCTTGTTCATTTAAGACCTATTGCCCAATCTATTAAGTATTTTATCAACATGAGAGCAATTTAATTGATTTTCAGAATAAAAGATCAAAACTTATATATTTGAAAGACATATCATTATGTTAGATCATTAATTCTTAATGACTTCAAGGTTCTTTAATGATAATAAGAGCATTGGGGCACAAATACCAAAATATGAATTCATGCATTTTTTGATACATCTTAGAGTTCTTTTACAAACTTTCTTTTATTCTTTTATAAAATAAGCACAATTTGATACATATATAGAGATATGAATTGGCACAAAATTGAAGTTCTAAAGAGTAAGCCAATTAGGACTCATTAGTGAAATCCAAAATAGATTTTCTATGAGATACTCAAGAAAATTCAACACATTATACTCCCCCCTTTTTCATTAAGTTAGAGGCTCTTAAGATCAACTATTTGAATTGTAATTTGGTTCAAGATTGATGCATAGGATATACTAACCAAATAACAAGCCTCAAGGTGTATCGTAAAGATTTTCAGATTTAAATTTCAGATGATAAACATTGGAGAGCATTAGGATCACTTTTCATTTAGTATTCTTCCTCTCTCCTTTAGTTATAGATATACGCGATTAAGTTCCATAAGACCTCTCCTTCTGAAATTTTCTTTCTCCCCCTCAATTGATCATTCCATTTAAGAGTTTAGAATTTGAAGATAATGTTCAATAAAATTGTCAATCTCAAAAATATATTTTCTATAAGTTTCAGCTTATTTTTATAAGACTCAAGGTTTGAGATAAGACAACCTTTATAGAACTCATCTCAAGGTAATTAAAGCATGTTTTGCAATATACGGAGGTTCATCAAAATCAATCCATAAAATTCAAGGTATGCATCAAATTGAAGTAACTTTAGGATAAGATACTGAATATCTAAAGCTCCCCCTCAAAAGATGCATACTTCTTTAATCATTCTTTTCTTTTGTTGAATTTCAGATTTTAATGATAAATGTGAATAAAACTGAAACATTATGACATCAAGAATGTAGAGTGATCTAGAATTATTCAAAATTTATAGTAATCACTCTTTCTAATCCTTTAAAAACAAGTTATGCTTTCTCCTAATCTTAGAGAAAATGTATAGAAATATTAATCAGAAAATGATTCATTTGAAGCTGAGTTTCTTTCAAAAGCATTTACATTTTCTTTCTTTTTAAGAATCATTTGAGTGAGCTGGAATATTTCTAGCTTTAAGATCATTCACTCTATATATATTCTGATGGAAGTCTTTAAGAATGTAGGAGAGAAAAACATATAGATGATCATTGAAGTATATATATTTATATAACTCAATTTCTTAATTATAGTTTTTCAGCAAGGTATACGTGAAGCACAATAAATCTTTTTAATACCAAAATAAAATCACATATTTAAAAATATTTATTTGCAATTAAGACCATTGAAAGACACATCATTTAGACCAATATTAGTATACTTTGAAGATAAGAAATGATATGTTTCGGATGCGTATCGGAGCAATCAACCAAGGCATCAAAATTAATTCTGTTTTTCTTAAATTAAGATTTTATTTAGAAATCATATTGAGTTTAAGCTTTTATACAAAATCAGATTCTGAATTTCATAAAGATTTTCAATAGAGGCTTTCAAAGTCATAATTTGAGATATGGATCTTCCACATTGTAGCTCATCTTAAATTATTATGATTGAAGAAACATATTTCAAACATATAAGAGCATATTCAGAATATTTGTATTTATGTTTAGCACATTATATACCAAAGTTAAGAAAGTTGAAGGATAGAACAAACTTAATTCATTTTGCCTAAATGGAGATATCCTTCTCTTCTCCTTTTTACAAATTTATTCACCTTTCAGATTTTAACGATGATTGTGAATGACAAATCTAAAATTTCTTTTTAATAAAAAAAATTATGTAGAATTCCAAATATTCAATCAAATTATCCAAGCATGAAGCATTGTAAAACATTGAGAACCCATAAATCAAGGCATCATACCATATGCAAAATATATTAAGTGTTAAGTCATGCATTAAAATAATAAGAACAAGCATGTCAAGGATCAAAAATAATTCTTTTCAAATAAACTCCCCCTATTTAAATATTATCTTGCAATGATTTCATCCTTAAAGTGATTAAAAATTTGACTTGATTCTTCTTATATACTTTCATTAACTTTGTCTTTCATTTTTACTTTCTTATGCTCTATACTCTATTTGCTCCCTATCCAGTGGAGTTGGGAAGGGGCACGAGGTACTATCACTAGCCTCCCTCTTGTGCCGTCCCTAATATGCCCTACACTGAATAGTTGGGTCAAATAGTGCCGGGTACTACCACTAGCCTCCCCATTGGCACCATCCCTATGATGAGCAATATAGAAAGGTTAAAATGTTTACTTCAAACTCTCCCTGTTTAAGTGTAATCAATTATGGATTTTATCCCTTCCAAAAGAATGCTCACACAAGTCTCACAAATGTGCCGAATATATTATGTTTGTTTTGCTTTTCCTTAAGATTGAAGTATTTGCCTTTACTTAGATTTTACTTCTCTTGAATAATATCCATTTTCTTTTCTTTATCTCTCTCTCTTTTTGTTATTCTCAAGTAATTTACATGAAAGAGCAGAATAAAGAATTAATCTTATGTATCATATATATGTATATCATGTAAACAACATTTTCATTGTGCTCAAGGATTCATAACTTCTCACAAGTTATTTTATATCAAAATTCTAAGCATATACTTGTGTATTTCATGGTTATGATATAGGCAAAGAAATAATTTAGTTTGGGCAAACCATGAAACAATCTCTAAAAGTATAAGTCAGTCAATACACATATAGACATGATATCAAAAATTAATAACTAAGGAATTTAATCATGCCATAATAAGATTTAAGTTACTGACTTTGCTCAATTAATTTTTGAGAAAGGTATCTAAAATTACCTATTCATTATATATTCTTCAAGCCAAACTAGACTTATGTGTGAACTTTTGGCTGAAGAAGATCCTCTCTCTTGTTTGCATGTGAATATTTATTGTATCTTAAGTGAAGGTGTCCTTCAAGTTGAAATCACTCATTTTCTATCTCAAGGATTCTGCATTATTAACAAACTCCTTTTCTTTCTTGAAAGAAAGTCTTTTGTTTCTTTAAGGTACAAACAATTCATCCAACATATTTCTAACTAGATGACTCAATATATGATAAGACAATAGTTGAATATTGAGTCACTTTACCTAAGAGATTGCCTAAATAAAAGCAAGCACATATCACTTGAACTAAAGAGATAGTTTCATTAAACAAGATGGTTCAAGAACAAGCATGTGAGGCAATAGGAAGATTTATCAAGGTTAAATCAATTTCTTATTCTCAAAATCAATTTAGTTTAGATTTTATTTAATAAGGCACGCTAGCTAAGTTTTAATCAACTTATCTTAAACAGTTGTTTCTATTACAATTCAGATTATGATTTATTTGTTATCAATAAAATATGATTCATTAAAGTTAGATTGATGTCTTGCACAAGGTCACATAATGAGCATACAATCTGGTCTACTTGCTGTATGATAAAATATTATTCTATCATGCTTTAATACAGCTTTAAAATAATAGATCTACTTTGCTCATCCTTTTCAAATTCTACAAGATGGGGTCATAGATATACCTTCTTCATGCCAATCTTCTATAAGAGTTTTCTTGTGGACTAACGTTGGTCAATGAAGATCCCCTTTCCTGTTCGTCTTAATTTGGAGTTTGAGAGAAGATGTTAATTCATTCATCATACGTATTTCAAACTCACCTTGCAATATAACTCTTCATTAGTAGAACCAGAAATGATGTCATTAATGTATACTTTGAGCAAGTAAGATATCACACATTTTTGATGCAAAGAATTATCACTATTACCTTATATCAAAGAGGTTGCTTAAGCTTTTATATCATGCTTTTGATGCTTGTTTCAAATCATATATTGCTTTATCATATTTGTGATGAGTGTTTTCAAATATGGTGGTTATTTAACATATATCTTCTTTAATAAAATAAGTACCTAGGAGTGCATTCTACACATTCATTTGATAGAATATAAAGCTCATAAAGCAAGCAAATGATAATGGTGATCTTTACTTCTAATCATGCAAGAATCAAGATCTATTTCATCTTTTCTTGATTTAGTCTTTTAGTAGTCATCAGTTTTTCTTCATTAAGTGCATTTCTGAACAACTTAATTTGGTTATAATTATTAACAAGTTTTCAGATTGTTATATGTAAAATATTAACCATATACATACATAATTTTAATTTTAGTATCTTGATAATAAATCATTAGTCTCATAAAGAATAAAATGACTTGATATTTTTGCAACTAAAAACTTTTCATTGAATATTCTATATGCATTGCTTGATGAATGATATCCAAGGATAGACATATCTCTATCAGATTTGGCATTATTTTCATAAGAACATATCAAGCATAACATGTACGACTGAAAAATATGAAAGATATGCAATAGTTTATTTTCTATTTTTCAGAAGATCAAAAGGAGTTTTCATCAAAACTAGATATAATAGAAATCATATTATGACAAGCAGTGATGATAGCTTTTAACAAAAATCATTTAAGTAGACTATCATACACAATTGTCTTTTTCATTTCTTCAAGAATTCTATTAATCCTATTTTACTTATGGTGTCCTTGGTGCTGAAATCATTGGATTTAATATTATTTTCTATATAACCTTAATCAGGATTTTGGTTTTCAACACTGTGCCATGATCTTCACAGTTTGGAAACCTTTTTCATTTGAAACGCTTTTACAAGATTTAGTAAATACAGAAAAATACTTCAGTTTTATTTTCCAAGAACAAATCCAATGTAAGCTTTTGAAAACTTAGAGATGGAAACAACATCTTTAGATTTAGAAATGATTTTTGTTTGTTTCCTTAGTTAGCATGCATAGCAAAACTTTGACCTTTAAGTAGATAATCTAAGTAAGCCTATGGCAAGGTCTTTTGAGATTAAGTACATACTAGCATGAGTTGATTCTATGTGCCAAGGATGGTTTCTTTAATCTTGGTATTCATAGTGCATATATTCAAAAGCATACCAAGTACACATTATCATATTTATGATCAATAAAAATAATGCCATGGATAAAAATTCTTAATCAAGCATATAGAGAATTCATAGAGTTAATTTTTTTTAATAAATTAATTAATCATTTAGCAACTTATCCAATAGTGAGTGGAGCATACTATAAAATGAAGTGATTTGAATATATTTTCTTTTCATCCCAAAAAAATCACTTATATCACAAAAATGATTAATACTTGCAAGTTATGTTTTAATCAACTAATAAAGTAATTTCAATACGAGAAGATGTAAGAATTACTTATTTCATTCTTTCTTTCATTTAAATCATTCTTCTTAATTACATTTTAAATTTAATTCTTTAACACATGTCTAGAGCACCCATTGTTTAGATAACATCTTTCATTAGAACCTTGGATAGCTAGACATGCTTGCTGAAAAATAATCATATTTTCAATTTAGGAACCCAAGCTCTTTTGGGTCCTTGTAGGTTAGCTATAATTGTTCCTTTTGGAATCCATATTTTCTTAATAGCTATTTTATCCATAAATTTAAAGATTTTAGGATTACAAGGGATGTATTTCTGTATCCTCTTGTTGAATTTAACAAACATAGATCTAACATAAGTAGTAGATAAACCTTCAGTTTTCTGTTTTTGCCTTTTAGGTTCATCAAATTTGTAATGTATAGATTTAGGAACAACAGAAGAGATTTTACTTAGCTTTTGTTTATCAGTATTATAAGAATCTGTTTTAGAATAATTAAAAACTGTTTTAACAAACATATTCTTAAAGATTTTTGGGTGTACCAAGGTTGATATCCTAATTCAACTTTATCAAATTCAGCTCTTTGATTATTTATCATTAGGTTCAATTTTTCAGAGCTGAAGGTAAATCGTTCAACAATAGGTTTTAATTTGTCAACTTCTTTAGTTAATCTTCTGTTATCTTCTGAAAGTAATTCATTGTTTTTCTTAAGTTTATCTTGACTTTCAGTGAGAAGTTGATCTCTTTGATTTAGTTCTTGATTTTCTTTAACTAAGATTTCAATTTTACTAGTTAGTTTCAGTTTTTCATCTATTAGAATTTGATTTTCATTCTTCAAGTTCTTGTTCTTACAAATAAGTTTCTTATATTCTAAATACAAATCAGAAAAGGCATCATGGAGTTCATCAAATGTAAAATTGCTTTCAGTTTCAGCATGTACCTCTTGTGCCACGAAGCATGGATTTGCAATATGATACTGCTCTTGTTCTACACATGATGTTTCAGATTTGTTAGTGCATTCATATTTGTCTTCAAGCATATTCCATATTTCTTTAGCAGTCATGCAAGAAGATATGCAATTAAACTCATTCCTATCTAGTGCACAATATAATAGGTTCATGGCTTTTGAATTTTGTTGAACCATTTTCTCATTATGACTAGTGTTTGTGTGTGTTCCATTGACTATAATGCTCCATAAATTATAATCAAGTGATTGTATAAAAATCCGCATGCGTATTTTCCAATGTGTATAGTTTATGCCATTAAATAGTGGAGGTGTATCAATTGATTGTCCTTCTCCTAGAAAACTATCTATTTGAGTTGTCATGATCTTTGGCTCTAGTCGGTTAAGACTACAAATAATATTTGAGCACCTGCTCTGATACCACTTGTTGCCCAGTAGATACAACCCAAGAGGGGGGGTGAATTGGGTCTTTTAAAACTTTTAACCTACTTCTGAAAGTTTTTGATTAATTATGCTAAGTTGTATGGATGCACAGTGAAAGTCAAACTTAGCAACAGTTTGATGTATAGAATGTGACTTGATTGAATATGCTTGCAACTAAAGGATGCGCGGATAACAGTAAAGCAAGCAATTTATCTAAGTAAGTAAGTGTGTTAGTTAGACAATGACAAGAGGCATTACAAACACAACAAACATATAGTGGTTCGGTGCACCCCAGCACCTACATCCACTCCCCAAGATCTCTTGGAAATTTCACTATAATCCTACAGATTACAGCCGGTTGTTTTACAAGCTCACAACCCAACTTGTTGTTTTGCGAGATCACAACGAACTCGGTCGGTTTTCCCAGGCTCACCGACTAGAACCACCCCGATTGTTTTCCCGGGATCACAATCGAACCCTTACACGTTGGTTTCGACTTAGGCTCACCAACAAACCTCTCACCGTTGGTTTTCCCTTTGGCTCACCAACAAACCTTAACCCCTTGATTCAATCCCTTGATTGAATCAAGTTACAAGATATTAAAAACAAAGTTTAAAACAAATCAAAGCTTCTTAAATAAGCAAATATAACAATATAAACAAATAGAGTAAAGAGAAGCCCTCAACCGAGTTTTGAAGATGAAGGAGCTCGGCTTCTTCTTTACTTGACCCTCTTCTGATTTGGCACGAAGTAGAGGATCACCGAGGCAGCACACGGATGGAGAGAAAGCTTTGAGATTCACTTGGATGCTCTTCTTTTCTCTATTTCACTTTGAATGGCTCTTTTGTGCTTATGGGAGATTTCCCTTGTAATCACTTTGAAAAATCTTTCCTAAATGTTCTCTCCCACTTCCATGAATTCTCCCCTAGCTCTCTTCTTGTTTTTATAGCTTTAGATGGCGTGGAGACAAGAATATAGCCGTTAGAGACAAGAATAGAGCCGTTGGACATAGTCTGCACTTCCTGACAATATTACCGTTGGGATTGGAGTCGACTCGCGCGATCAGGAGTCGACTCGCCTGTTGCAGGAGTCGACTCGTGCTTTACTGGAGATGACTCGGCCACTGTTCCAAATTTGAATTAATGTGCTTGCTTCGACTGGGAGTCGACTCGACTTAACTCGGAGTCGACTCGCCAACATCTGGAGCTAACTTGGCATTTTTGGAGTCGGCTCATCCCATGAATCCAGAGGACATACTTTCTGATTTTCTTCCTCGAGTCGACTCGGATTCTCTTGGAGTCGACTCGGCTCTCAGAGCCCGAAAAACTGATCCTCTGTATTTTGGCTCGTCTGGTCTTGGAGTCGACTCGAGCTTCCTCGGAGTCGACTCGGCTCTCAGTTTCCGAAACTTGGCCTTCTGCCATTTTGGTGTAGTGCTGCCTTGGAGTCGACTCGAGTTGTCTGGGAGTCGACTCGGATCTTAGAGTCCAAATACTACTCTCTGACTTTTTCTTTGTGTACCACTGAGAGTCGACTCTCGCTTTCTTTGGAGTCGACCAGCCAACCATCGGAGTCGACTCGCGTTCCACAGGAGTCGACTCGAATCTCAGGGTCGAAAATCGCTCTCTGACTTTTGCCTTGTTTTCCTTACGAATTAACTTGCCAGCTATTGGAGTCGACTCGAGTTCTTCAGGCGTCGACTCGCCTCTCAGGGTCCAAAATATCTTTTCTGTCTTTCTGTCTTGTTACTCCCTGGAGTCGACTCGTTCTACTCTGGAGCTGACTCGACAAGCATCGGAGTCGACTCGAATTCCTCAGGAGTCGACTCGAAGACTATTCTTTTGAATTTTCCTTTGAATTTGCTCCTCCAATTTGAATCCTTTGAACTGAGACTTGGGCCAATAAATTGTAGCTTTCTTCCAACTTTTCTTGAGAGCTTTGGAGGCCTTCTTGTGTTCTTCCAACTTGCTATGTTCCTTGCAAAATAAATATCTTTCTCCTTGCAACACAAACATTAGTATTTATACTTCAAGGTTTTGTGATCATCAAAATCAATCTTTGAATCAATCTTTGGGTCATCAGCATGACGAAGGCCATACAAAGGATGGAATGTTACGACACCCAGCGGATAGTCCCGCATGGAAAGCATTTGATAATAGGCATCCCAAATTTCCCTATGATGTTCGGAGTGTTAGGCTTGGTTTAGCTACTGATGGGTTTAATCCATTCCGAACGATGAGCTCAACATACAGCACTTGGCCGGTTGTTTTGATTCCATATAATTTGTCGCCATGGATGTGTATGAAACAATCTTCAATAATTCTGTCAATGGTTATTCCAGGTGACAAGGGCCCAGGTAATGATATTGATGTTTTTCTACAGCCTCTAATAGAGGAATTGAAACAAATATGGAAGGGTATTGATGCATTTGATGCTTTTACTGGCCAAAATTTCAAATTGCGTGCAGCTCTTATTTGGACTATCAATGATTTTTCTGCATATGCTAATTTATCTGGTTGGAGCACTAAGGGGTGTATTGCATGTCCTTCTTGTGGAGATTCAACCCATTCATATTGGTTAAAACATGGAGGAAAGTTCTGTTATATAGGCCATCTCGGTGGTTAGAAGCAAACCACCCATTTCGATTTTAGAAAGACTTGTTTGATGGTACCATAGAGTTGCGATCTACCCCAATTCCACCAACTGGAACTGAAGTCTTCAGACAAATGCATGGCACCAATTATATACCGGGTAAGGTCTCCAAATATTCAAAGAAGAGGGGAAGGGAGCATGTTGGTAGCACATTGAATGAAGGAATAATAGCAGAGGTTGCTGAGGATGTTGACAACTTTTTTGAGAATGAAGACAACGTATATGGTCAGAAAAATGATGATGATTCAATGGCAGCATCTACACAGAAACAACTATGGAGAAAAAGAGCATTTTCTTTGATTTACCTCATTGGGAGTATAATCTTCTTCGACATAACCTTGATGTGATGCATATAGAGAAGAATATTTGTGATAACCTGATTGGAACATTGCTAAATCTTGATGGAAAGACCAAAGATAACTTGAAAGCGCGTATTGATTTGAAAGATATGGGCATAAGACAAGAGCTTCATCCGACAGAGCTTGCCAATGATAAATTTTATACACCTCCTGCATGTTTTACAATGTCTACTCAAGAGAAAGATCTTTTTCTAACAGTTCTGAAAACTATGAAGGTTCCTGATGGGTACTCATCGAATATTTCACGATGCGTAAATCTCAAAGAGCATAAACTTTCAAATCTTAAAAGTCACGATTGTCACATTTTGATGCAAGATATCTTTCCATTGGCTTTAAGATCGTCAACATCGAAACAAGTTTTCACAATTGTTTCTTAATTGTCATCATTTTTTAAGGCATTATGTTCCAAAGTTCTTGATCCTAAGGAGCTTGATCAATTGGAGTCTAATGTTACACTTGCACTATGCCATATGGAAAAGATCTTTCCTCCTAAGTTTTTTACTATTATGGTTCATCTACTTATTCACTTAGCTGCGGAAGCTAAACTTGGTGGACCGGTTCACTACCGATGGATGTATCCTATTGAGAGGTGATTTTAATAAACTCCAATGGCCATATTTAATAATCAGTTTGACTGTGATATTTATTTTAAAAATTTATTGTTGCAGGTTTCTTATGCGCTTAAAAGATTGTGTACGCAATCGAGCCTATCCCGAGGGATCGATTGCTGAAGAATATATTGCTGAGGAGTGTTTGACATTTTGTTCTAGATATCTTGAAGATGTTGAAACGGTTTTCAATCGACCTCCAAGGAATTGTGATATCATAGAGAATACAGATGTTTACAAGTTCTCATCTGGTGGAAGAGTTTTGGAAAAAGTTGAAAGTGTTGTTCTTGACCAAAAATTGTTGGCACAGGCACATCGCTATGTCTTACTTCATAGTGATATAATATCCGAGTCTCGCAGGTTAGTACAGTTAATTGAAATCTAAATTTACTGTCATGTCAGGAGAATGTAATATTGGTATTTAATTAAAGATAACCTTGATTGTGCAGAGAATTTTTAATAGCTCAGCGAAGTTTCAACCATAACATTCGTCCTACACCAAGGATTGAGCAACGATGGTTGGTTGAATTATTTCCAGAATGGCTTTTCAAACAGGTTAGATGTCTAATATATTAAGCTTTTTTAAAAAAAAATTATAGAGGGAAATTAATCATTACTTCCATAATTTTTTTTTAGGTACCAGTGATGATGGAGAGGAATTGTTCTGAGGAGTTAATAGTCATTGCTCGAGGTCCGAATAATATTGTCAACAGATATGATGGATTCATTATAAATGGTTTTAAATTTCATAATAAAGAGCGTGAGAAATTTAGAAAAACCCAAAATAGTGGAGTTATGGTTGAGGCGGATGGAAAAAATTATTATGGTGCTCTAACAAATATTTATGAGCTGGATTATTATGGAAATTTTAAGGTAGTATTATTTCGATGTGATTGGGTGGATATAAACTCACCTAGAGGTTTGAGACAAGACATAAATGGATTCACACTTGTAAATTTTTCAAGGTTGATACATACTGGTGTGTTATTGAAAGATGATCCATTTGTGTTTTCATCTCAAGCTCAACAAGTATTTTTTGTGCAAGACTCAAAAGATAAAAATTGGTCTCTTGTTATTAAAATGAAACCTAGGGACTTGTATGATATTGGAAAAAAGTTGGAAGAGGAGGACGATGATACTTATACTCAGTGTATGCCTTATAATGTTGTGCCAACTGATGAAGTAAATGCGCCAATGAGTTTGATTAGGATGGATGTTGAATGAGAATGTAGTTTCATAATGGTAAGTAAAATTTATGAAGCATATGTTAAATGAGTTATTATATTCTATTTTATTAGCCCTTTATTTAGTATAAATTTATCATTTAACCAAATATTGATTCTTTTTTGTGCATACCAGGTAACAATATGCCCCGAGGGAGACGATTTAGAGATGTGGAGTTCCAGCATTCTCAGATGGGATCTACTTCTGAGCAGTCCCTGCAGTCCCAGCAGCCATGTGATCACCAGCAGCACGAGTCAGGATCTCAGCGCGAGCCTCCTGCTGATTGTCCGGAGGATGAGCTCCTGATCCATGGTAATTCGATTTAAAGTGCATATTTTATGTTCATATTTGTTTTCAACTTTTTAAGACATTTTATTTAATTTGAATAGATGGACAAGGGACAGTGAGGACGAGATGGGGACCCACTCAAGCAAAGGATGTGTGGAAGCTTCCTCCGGATGAGAAGATCATCATCCGATGCAACGAATTGGGGTAGCCCATCAATAGAGCTGGAAGTCTACTATCAAGCTTTTTAGGATCGGTTGCACGCAAGGGTCAGCTGTATCCGCTCAACTGTATGAAGTGGAATGATATGCTTCCTTCGTATAAGGTTGAGCTTCTTAGACTTATACAAGTAATGAATTGAATTTATTCTTTTTAATTCGACACCTCCTGTATGTTAATTTGCTTAGTACCATAATTTTATTTTAGAGGTTTAATATTATTATAACATTCTGTATCTTGTTGTAGGGTAAGTTTGTACTCCCTCCAGAGAGCCATGATTGGGTGCTAAAGTCCCTCAACCGCAAATGAAAAGAATATAAAGCAAAATTGAAGACAGACTTCAAGCGCGAGGGTATGACAGAGGAGGAGCTTGCTCGTGTGACTCCTCCTGATGTATACCCTCAGCAGTGGAGGGAGCTTGTTCACTACTGGTTTTCTGAAAGAGGACATGTCACATATATTGTTTCAATATCTTCTATTATCTTTATTATTAATATAGATTGCAAATATATACATTGAATCATATTATACTGTGTGCTTTTATTTTGGCAGACATATTCTAATATTGGTAGAGCTGCACGAGCATCTCAAGCAGTTCCTCATACTTCAGGCTCAAAGAGTTATGCGAGACGTAGAAATGAATTTGTAAGCTCTTTTGAAACTATTTGAAACTCTACTAACATATAGCACGTATCATGATATATAGTTTGTCAATATACTTTCCGTATGTGTAGATAGTAGAGCATGGAAGGAAGCCTGGTGAGGTAGAGTTTTATAAGATGACCCATACTCACCGAGATGGCAGCTTTGTCCGGGACGAGTCGAGAGATATAGTTGTATGTATTCATTTTTTATTTGATCATAATTTTTTTATTAATTTTACTTCTTTTAAATTATTAATATGACTGTTTATTTTTTTATTGGAGATATAGGAAAAAGCTACAAATCTTATTTCAGAGCGCGTCGGGGAGTCATCATCATCCGACGCGGCCAGTCGCGTCGAGGCTCAGGTCTATGCCGAATTGATGGGCCCAGAATGTTATGGTCGTGTGAGGGGTTACGGTATCGGAGTTACCCCCACTTAGCTGTCTGTAGTGAGCCGATACACCCAAGATGCCAGACAAGGTACTAGCACTGTAGAGGTTTGTAGTTTGAAGACAGAGGTGGCACAGATAAAGCAGTCATATGAGACAAGGATAGAGGAGATGAGGTAGAGTCATATGACTGATATGGTGGAGTTGAAGCAGAGCCAAGAGTTGAAGATACAATGTTTGCAGGATCAACTTGACCATATTTCATCTTTTTTGCAGAGATTTGCTCCTCCGGTACATAACTAAATATATTTGAATATTTTATATAATTATAATGTATTCTTGTATGAGCGTGATGACTTTCGTATTTTTAGTTTCTAAAGTATTTTTTTTCTTGTAGGTTGCTGATACTTCATCTACTCGTAGAGATGATGATGTCGTCGACTCTTGGTACATCGTAGATTGTGTACTTAGGAATTTGAGATGGATGTTTTTAGAATGTTTTGAAGTACAATGTAATCAAATATGATAATATGAATATTTTGAATGAAAAATTCTTGTTTGTGAAATTAGTATGTTCTTCAAATATGCACAACTTTAATTAGTGTCATGGTAATTTATTCCTCTGTTGAAATTACATTGTATCATCCAAAGCTGAAAAATGAGACATGCACTGCCATCCAAAAAACATCTGCAAGAACAAAGTCGAATGTAGAGGTATTGTTGATTATGTCTGGATTCGCAGAAGAGTATTTGATCTGTTCAAGTACCTGATGTTATCCTGGGGATATATGAGTCCCTACTGCTTCACCTTATCTTACTTGGTGAATGGCTCTATGTTGACTTGACAGGAACATGGTTTCAGGACAGGCAGTCCAGCTGGACGACTTGACTCCCACGAACTAGATGAGGTAACTGGAATACATCTTCTTCATGAAAGTAAACTGTTCATTCTATTTATCCCATTATGTTTTTTACAGGGTGTTGATGTAACTGTAACATACATAGATTTATCCCATTATGAAAGTAATATTTTCAGTTATGTTAAACCAAAAGGTCTTTGAAACAGTATGAAACTCATT